>NC_062278.1:154552189-154855219 GCF_902655055.1 Lutra lutra
TGTGGGCCAATCACACTGGGATTCGCCAGTGGGGCAGCTACATGTCACTGAGGTACCGAAGAAGTCACAATTTCTTCGATAAGTGACTAACGAAAATTAAAATACCTATTTTTACAACTCCACAGCTGATTCATGTTTTCATACAGATTTTGCCAGATTGCTAGTACATGTAACAATCTTAACCACTAAACTAAAATACGGAATGTACCTTGAGAACTGGTGCTTTTTCTTCACAAATTAGTACCCGAATGTCAGGGTTTCTTAGGTCTGTACAGTAAATTTTTCTGTCCCTTCCTCCAGAATACACATGTGTGAAGGCATCATTGACTTGCAGAGCCCAAACACCTTCATCATGGACTCGATACGTTGCTATACATCTCTGCTGGCCAAGGGACCAAAGACGAATGGTCCCATCAGAACTGCCGGAAAGGCACTGAAAACGGAGAAAGTTGAGTTAGAATAAGTTCCAGCCACAAAAGTTCCTGCTTTGCTGTGCTCTGCACTCGGTGCCTCTCCTGACTCTATAGTGTCAAACACCCACGTCTAACAACCCGTATTTCTGCCTCTGATGAAGACCTCTGATAAGCATGCACCACAGGCTGAAATGACCGAAGGCAACAGTACATGCTAAAGCAGAGGAAACTTCTGGGCAAAACTGCCTCTGTCCTCTCCTACCTGGCCACATGCAGAATCAGCATCCCCAGGGAACTTGTTAAAAATGAAGATTCCTGGTCTGATTCCAAAGCTAATGAGGCAGATTCTAAATCTGATGAGGCAAAAACTCTGGCAGGGTCTATCAATCTGTGTTTTGATAGTTTTCCAGGTCATTCTGGTACACTAAGGTTTACAACCTTTGCACTAGGCCAAAAGGTCTTTTGGAGCCCTAGGTCACACCTCTGTCTCACCTCTCCCTCATGGCAATGGATTCCTAATGGCCTGCCAGGTCTCTGACATTCCATTAATAAGAGTCATTAATTCCATTAATAAGAAGCAAAATCTAGTTTCAGGCTTGTCACTCACTCTTTGTGACCTTGCATACTTCCCACCTGAGCCTTAAGTTCAACATTAATATAAAATGTGGACCTTCAGCATTCAGAGTTAACATCAGCAATTCTGACACTTTCTGAAGGCTCAGGAGCATAAACTCCATAGAAGATGCTGGCACACAAAGTAGGGCTGAGCACACTGTGACTCTGATAGAAAGAGGCTGAATTGGCCACACCACATTCACATTCAGCATGCCTGGGGTTCACTACCAGTTACCATGGTGACTTGCAGAAGAGAATAAAAACTTGCTTCTTTGGGGGAAAAATGGTGTCAAGAAAAAGCAACTGTTGGTGCTGGTGTAAGAAATTAAGAAGGCAAAGAACTTCAAAGAAGAGAAGATAGTTGTGGGCTTGGAGACTTAAAAGTTTCTGAATAGATGAGGCCTTCAAGAATATTAAGATTTATTGGCGTGCCCTGTGACTGGAAGGGGCCTTTAGAACTCTGGACATGTTTAATTAAATGAACACCCACTAGGAGACTCCCCCATAAATTGCCAGGGGCATCAGTGTTTTAATTCCTTACTCCAGTTGGTTGAAGAGCTTAACCAACAAGGAAACTGTCTGGAGGAAGTTACAAGCAGACCTCCGACATACCTGTGGGAGGACCCATGCAATCTGATGGAGAGAGGCCAAGGAGGGGCTCCCCCGTCCAAGAAGAACTGCTACTCTGAGGTGGCAAAGCTGTTAGTGCAGCTTTATTTATTTTTAAAAATTTATTTATATATTTATTTGACAGAGAGAAGGAGAGCGAGACAGTGAGAGAAAACACAAGCAGGGGTAGTGGGACAGGGAGAAGCAGGCTTCTTGACAAGCAGGGAGCCTGATGCTGGGCTAGATGTGGGGTGTGATGCAGGACTGGACGCAGGGCTTGATCCCAGGACTCTGGGATCATGACCTGAGCCAAAGGCAGATCCTTAACAATTGCACCACCCAGATGCCCTTGTTAGTGTAGCTTTAATCCCTCAGATCTAGGCCATGTATCTCCAGGGAGTAAGGTCTGACAACTTTAGGATAAGGAAAACTAAGGTGATAGGCTGAAGTCCTAGTAGTCCTGGCAATTTGTAGTAGGGAAGAGTTAAGTCCCAAACCTAAAGGTATGGCTAAAAGCAGATGAGGGAACAGAGCTGTATCAACTCTGATACTGAACACAAAATAATCTCTGATGGCAACTGTAATCTAAGACCACTAAAAAGCAGGCCCCTAAGGAGACAACAATTACTTTTAAAGTACAATGCTGGAGGCGCCTGGATGGCTCAGTTGCGAACCATCTGCCTTCAGCTCAGGTCATGATTCCAGGGTCCTGGGACTGAGCCCCGCATCAGGCTCCCTGCTCAGCAGGGAGCCTGCTTCTCCCTCTCCCACTCCCCCTGCTTGTGTTCTCTCTCTCACTGTCTCTTTCTCTGTCAAAGAAATAAATATTTAAAAAAAATAAAAATAGGGGCGCCTGGGTGGCTCAGTGGGTTAAGCCTCTGCCTTCGGCTCAGGTCATGATCCCAGGGTCCTGGGATCGAGCCCCGCATCGGACTCTCTGCTCAGCAGGGAGCCTGCTTCCCCTTCTCTCTCTCTCTGTCTGCCTCTCTGCATACTTGTGATCTCTGTCTATCAAATAAATAAATAAAATCTTTAAAAATAAAAATAAAATAAAAATAAAGTACAATGCTGGCCAACTTCTTTGCAGCATTTGGTAGTATGGTTGAAGGATGTGCCTATTTTATAGGAATTCTAGTGCCTGCTACCCTGTAGGAGGCTAGAGTAATCATCAAACATTTCCCACTACCTCCACCCTTTCACTGGAAAAACGTGAAGACCCTGTCACTAGGAAGTAATTCTTGGGACTAGGACAGAAGGACTGAATGGTTCTACTGCATTAGACTTAGGGGCACAGAGTCTACAGCCCTGATCAGGTTTTTGTGCTTTTGCCAACAGAAACGAGGGGAACCAGTGTATTGAGGCCAGGCTGCTGCTGACCAACACAAGTGTTTCTGGAATGCATATGCAATTTTAACTGTCAACAGTCAGCAGCAAAGTGGGTAAGGTAAGTTGGGGGGAGGAGTGGCTTGATGCTTAAACACCCCTAGACTTTAAGCTAGGTTCGGCAAAACTTCAATGATAGGAAAACCCTGTGAGGGACACAGAAGAATGCCACTGACTCAAACCAAGATGGAAGACTGTCCCAGTTCCTCAAGCAACTGCCTGAGCAAGTACAAGGGATGAAATGTCAGGTAGCTTGGCCCAATAATATTGGCACCATTCAAAACAACTACAGTGGCGACAGTCCTCAAATAGTAAGATTTGCTAAATAAACAACACAACAAATGAAGGGAATGTCAATGGGATTCACTGGCCTATTATGCATATCTTATCACAAGTCCCCGACTCCTGATGCCACCAGAGATCCTACATTAGAAGCTTGCAGGGCAACTCTGCGGGATGCAGTATGTGCTCTTGTCCAGCAACTAACTATCTCTCTCGTATATTACAAGAGTTTGAGAATCAGTAGTCAAAGGGTTCTTTCTTCTCCTTTGACTCGAATAAGTAGTTGTTATTGCTGTTTTGTTGATCAATTCTCTAAGTGTGCTGTGTAGTTGGTGGTTAAGTTTATATTTCGCCTCTAGCTGCCAAGAAGGAAATGGATGGAGGAGGAACTCAAGGAGGGTGGTATCTGTGTAATTATGTGCTCTACCACTCAAGGGCAGCATTTCCAGCGGTCTGCTTACAGTAAGTGGAGCTGACTTTACATGAAGTCCATCTGTAACCATACGTGCTACCTAAAAAGCACATTCATGACTATATAGCTAGGAAACAAGGCAAGGAGTATAGCAGCAGGAGGAGCTTTAGAAAGTCTGCCAAGCCCATTAGCTTCCTACTGAAAACCATCTTGCCCACAGTCCCATTTCAGTCCCATGAAGACCACAAGACACAGTCAAATCCTGAACGAACCTCACAGAATAAGGCAGGGGCAGCAATCTCAGGTGTAGCCCAACAGCTACACTGCAAACAGTGAGGAGCTGACGGAACTGGGCTTCTTTAACTCTCAAGAAAATGGGGCTGGAAAGGAACTCAACAATGCTAGAAAATGCCATGGCCTATAGACAAGTATATATTTACTATTTGTAATCTTCTCACAATCATACAAACTAAATGTTATGGTCCCTACTTTGCAGATGAGTAAGCTAAGGACAAGTAACATGAAATTTTCTCCTCTAGGCCACACCACAAAGTACATTAACATCGAGATACTTCTGCATCTCCAAAAACCTCCATGAGCACCTTCAAGCCTCTCTTTGCCTGGTTCTGAAGATGAGTTCCTGGTTTTGGCTAGTTTTCCAAACCTTTCTCTCACCTCTGGAGACAAAGGTTTCTCTAGTCCATGTGTGAGGCAGCTCCTATGATCTAATTTCCACAGAAGTGATGGCACCTCTCATCGCGCCACCTCCCTACTCTCCCTTTCCTAACCTGCTCGCAATCAATTCCAGTTAGCTCTGGGCTTCTCCCTGGCCCATGAGAAAACATGGCTTGGGGAGGCAGGGGTACAGGGTAGTGTTAGGTCTTAACTGAAAATGGTGCTCAGTTTTTGTTTTTATCATCTACATCGATGAAAGATCATTTTCCCACTGCTACAGAACAAACAGAATTACACCCAACAAAACACTAGAGTATCAGTACATGTTCAAACATTATCAAGATGTTTTCCTTTGAAGTGCTGACTCTTAAGTATTACGACAGGTGACTAAACTTATACACTGTATCTACAATCAAATGACAGGATTTGCCCAAAGTCAGACCCACTGTCAGCAAATTTCTCCTTAACTCACTAGCACAAAGCATTCAATACCAAAACTTCCTTTTGCTTTATACAAAGTAACATTTTAAATTATTTTGTCCCATACACATCATAACTGCATATACTTGTTGACATAAGTATTATTCTGAGGGAACTTTTTGTTTGGCCTTTATTTAGAAGTGATGCAAACAGAGTAATTTCAAAATGTGGATTACTATTATATACAATTGAGTATTTTAAGGTTTTAAAAGTACACCACAGTTTATGTGTGGCTTTGGGTTGAGATCAACCTAGGCAAGAAAGCGGGGACATTTCTGGTGCCCGGAATTCTGGACAAGGTCCTTAGGTAAACGTGCATGTGGATGTACGTACCTGTGTGCCATCTCTGTTCAACAGCAGTGCTTTGACATTGTCGGTGTGTCCTTTCAACTTCATTAGTTTTGCACACGTTCTTGGATCCCATACCCTTAAAACCTGTGTATTTTAACAAAATATTATACAACCTGTGTATATCCATGAACAAATTTCAATGATAAATGATTTAGAAGTCAAATGACAACCATTACACTCTGAGAAGGAAATACTGTTCTGCCAAAGAACACTGGCTGAGGCCCCCAGTCTTCTCAAGTAGGAGGAAGCCTTTATAATGTCAAAACACAAATAGGCCTCCCCCACCCATCTACCCTGCCCCCATCACCACACATGACAGTAATTATATAGTTACATTCTTGTTTGTTCAAATAAAACCCTTCCTTTAGCACCCACCAGGCAAAACCATGGTCTATATATTTAGTAATTACACAGATCAAATTATTTTGGTGTCTTTGTTTTCCAGTGTTAAAATATACCCGTTAAGCTCCCCCTTACCTTCTCAGTGGACCCTGATACAATGATTGTTCCCAGTTGATTCATTGCCAGGCTATAAATGGAATCTTTGTTCCCACTTAAAGAAGAAGCTATTAGGGATAAACGAAGCAAATGTTAACAAAATCGTCAGCTGTTCGGCAGCTAGTCAGCAAAAATTTTAAGTTTAATTATTTGGTTTAGAAAGTCTTATCTTAACTGAGGGTTACTGGAGGGGAGAGGGCTGGGGAGGATGGGGTGGTTGGGTGATGGACATTGGGAAGAATATGTGCTATGGTGAGAAAATAATAAAAAAAAAAGAAAATCTTTGTGAGTGCTCTAAGGAAAAGAAATCTAGCTATGATGGAGGTCATTCTAAACAAGACTGTTATCAAAATTTACATCTTTTCTAGATTTGAGCATGGTGCTCAATAATTATTTGCCAAATTGAATTGCACTGCTATTTAAAAACTATCGACATAAGTAATGTATTTTCATAGATACACATATGCTAATTAATATGAAAAATATGCCCAAACTCATCATTTTCAAGGAAACACAAATCAAAACAAAAACCATTATCTTCACCTACCAATTCAGATTTTCAATGAGCTAACAATTCTCAAAAATAGTACAATGGTACTGTCATACATTAGTTGTGGGGTAAGTACAACTTGTTTGGTACAACTCTTGGAAGGACATTAGGCAATGTGTAGCAAGAATCATGCTCACACTTTGATTCAGAACTAAGTTTTATTGAGGAGAAAAAAGTTTCATATAAAACTGTCTACACAATTTGATCCTAATTTTCAATAAAAAGTAAATAAATATACTGAGGACTTAAGAGTGAAGCAGTTAATATAAGCACATATTTAGAAAATTACTGTAGTAAGTACTCAATAAATGTTAGCTCTCAGATTTCTGTAATCATAAATCAACCTGTGTGGTAACCTCTCTAAACAATTCTCAGCAAGATGTATCTACTGCAGAATCTGTTGCCCTAAGACTGGTCTCTGACCTTGGGACAATTCTGACTTCTTTTGCTTCGCTCCCTCTTGTCACTGTCCCTTTGAGGCAGACCCTCCATCTAGAGAAAACTAAATGATCTGTCATGACGGTCCCCAGCAGGGATCAGGTGCCGAGTCACTACAATGGCGCACTGGTGAAAAATCAAGGAGAACTAAGGGAGGGCGGGGCAGCGTTTAGAGTTTTGCATATTTCCTGGGGAAAAGGGCAGAACAATATTCAAGAAATTACAAACCTCAGTCTCTTTTAACATGCCCTTCCTGGCACATCCTAGAGTATCTTACAACTGTTTTAGCTATGTCAGTGTAAGATTTCCATAGCCACAACAAATTGGACCTATATGTAGGGATCTAGACAGCTCAGATCCTGAACACAGGCTTTCCAGGCCAGGGTTAGCCAATAAAGTGCTCCTAAGTGTCCGTTCTGCCGCCTGGCCTAGAGGACTCTAGTAGGTTGAGCCAGCTGTGAGGCTGAGTTTCAAATCTAGACTTGTTTGGGTCTGATCTGGTAATCTGAGATCTTTTAGCTGATGAGAAACCCATGCTATTAACCAGTGGTGAATGTCTGTGAATTGCCTCCAGAGGCACCCAACCCCTCTGAACTCTTCTGAAATCGGCTGGATTGTATAGAGCGGCTCTGAAAGGGTCCCCTAAAATCGGTACTGGAGGCCTTTTCTTTCTTTCCTTTGGGTGTTCTTCACCTCCGCCATCAACTCCATCAACTCAAGGGCTCATAAGACATAGTGATACTTCTAAGAGTCAGAAACTGCCTACTTTGTCAAGTAATCACCACCTCTATCAACGGTATCTGCTGAGACTGCAGCTTTGGGTCAGGCAATGCTGTGGGAGGTACAAAGTGATGATAAGACAGATTCCTTTGCCCTGCAGGAACCTACAGTTTACCTAGGGAGCTAAGACATGCACTTGTAACAAAAATAACCAGGTTACACCTGAAGAAGTTACCATTTTTAGACTGCAGCGAGGAATTAGCTCGTTGTTGTTCAAGCATACTCCTGGGGGCTAGAACACTGTAGGTAGAAGCATTCTCAAAATATGAACCACTGTCTCGATGCAAACCTATCAAAGACGTTTCATAAACCATTCTTTATGTCAACTTGAATTCAAGAAATTTTTTTCAAACACCTTACTTGTGACAGTGTTATTTGAGGCAGTCAGTGCTGTTAAAGTATTCACATCCCAAAGGAATATTTGTCTGTCCAACCCAGCCGAAGCAACCAGTTCTTTATCCTTGGCATATGCTAAGGCCTTTACATAATCCTGTAACAGAACACACATACAATGATCTACTAGATCAGTAAGGAAATGAGCCACATAAAGTAGCGAGATCTCAGTATTATACTAGAGATACTGAAAATTACATTTGTTGTTTTACCTTATGTGTCCTTAGTGTTGACATGCAAAATCCCTTATGTGCATTCCACACTTTCACTGTCGTATCAGAAGAAGCAGATATTACTAGAAGAGGCAAAGAATAAACAAACCTGAGTAGTAAGACTTTTCACCATTTTAAAGACTTATAACAATGCAACATACTTGGAAACCAATGTTCACAAACACACACACACACACACACCCCAAAAAGCTCTTCCTAGAAACTACTGTATTTTGTCTCAAATATTTGCTTATTTATTTATTAAGATTTTATTTTTTATTTGAGAGAGAGAGAGACAGAGAGCACGAACAGGGGGAGGGACAGAGGGAGAAGCAGACTCTCTGCTGAGCAGGGATCCTGACACGGGGCTCAATCCCAGGACCCTGGGATCATGACTTGAGCTGACGGCAGATGCTTAACCACCAAGGCCCCCCTCAAATATTTTTTAAACGAGATAGGGAAAACTTTTTTAATGTTCCAGTTGAAGGAGCAACTAATCTGACTGAGAAAAATTTCTCTAACACAGACTGCAAAACCAAGAAATGGATTGTACCATAACATGAACAAAAAGAGACATTAATAAGGCTAAAAGAATACATATTGCTATCAGTCTATTTATATATAATCCAAATGCAGGAAAAATTAATCTACAGTGCTCAGAAGACAGGAAAGCAGTTATCTTTGGGCATAAGGGAGTGACTGAAAGGACAGTCCAAGGGGCTTCTGGTAATCTGTATGCAGACATGGGTGTTCACCTTTTGAATTTACTAAGCTGGGTTCTCAAGGTGTGTGTGCTTTTCTGTATATATGTCGAACTTCAATAAAAAAGTACACACACACAAAAAAAAAGTACACAAAAAATGAAAAGCATATAAAATTGAATAAAAAACTTCTAGAAGCCCAATAATCCGAAGAAGTACTTACATGTTTTCCCATTACAACAAAGTACAATGTCGTTTACCCAATCGGTATGGTGTTCCATAGATGCTATATACGGATCTTGCTAAAATTAAAAGAAAAATTTTAAGAAAGTCATTAGTTTACTTTAGAGGATGAAATATATTACAAATTATATATATGTTTACATTCTTCAATTACTGTGACACATTGCTCTCAGGTCTTAAAACTGACAAGTGAATTCAGAGTAGAATGAATGAATGAATTTACTTAAGAGAGAGAATGCACACTGAGCTGAGCGGATGGGGAGGGGCAGAGAGAGTCTTAAGCAGGCTCCACTGCACAGTGCAGAGCCCAGTGCAGGGCTTGATCTCACAACCCTGAGATCAAGATCTGAGCCCAAATCAAACAGTCCCCATGTTTAACTGACTAAGCCACCCAGGTGCCCTCAGGGTAGAATTTCATCAAACATTTGGTGCTTCCATGTAACAGATGTAAACAGAAGTTTTGTTTCAGAAATTTCATTACTGAAGAAAGCCTAGGTTTCTAGGACAAATGCTTAATTCTTACGCCTTAAGTTAGCAAAAGCAACAAGATCTGGGCGAGACACTGCATATGACACAGAGTGCTGCAGGCAGGGGTTTCCTAGGAAGGATAGGACGTGAGCAGATCTTCAGGCTGGAGGGATTTGGATTGGGGGTGGCAATGGCTCAGAGCAGACCCAGAAATGATCACGTGGCTGACAAGAATATTGAGGAGCCCAGCCTGACTGTAGAGGGAGATGAACATTTTCGCTCTTAAACTCCTAAAGGTTTCTACCTTCTGAATTAAATGTTTTCCTCATGATATCTATAGCAATTCAGAGAAGAACCAGAAGCCCAAGGTTAAAGGAGTACTACTAACCCGTGCCACTGTATCAATTCAGTAACTTGAGATTCTTCCATTCTTCTCTTGGCTTAATTACCAGGAGAGGCCTTTTAAAGCATTTAGTTACATCCTATACTGAACACAGGCAAGTCCAAGACTCTTCAAGGGTGAAAAGAACAGTTCTCTACAGATTTATTTGAGAAATGATGCTACTCAGTCTTGTCATGAAATGAAGACTGGAAAAAAGATTTCTAAGGGCAGGATAGATAGCTTGCTAGATTCTCTCAGGCTTAAGTTCTTGCGAGTATTTTCCTTAATGTATTTGAAATACTGTCAATTCCTAGGAAAGTGACATTCCAATTCAAATGTGAGTTCCAACAAGTATTTCAAAGCCACAGTATTCTTAGTTTCTGATACTTGGCCACCACTATTTCCACTGGCTAAAAAATTTAAAGCCCACTGGACCGAAGTCCATCTGAAGAAACATTATCCAGCAACTGTGCAGAGTAAGGGCTCTTTTTCAGACTGAACATCAGACTTCCACAGCTTGTTAGAAAGACACAGCCTTTTAAAACTACAAGGTCAAGCACCAGGGTTCTGAAGTTAGACTGGGATCTAATTCTGTCAATTACCAGCTATTTAACCATGGGTTTCTCTGAGCCTGTCTTCTCATCTATGAAAATGAATCACATCAACTGCCTCGAAGGGTTGTTGTGAGAAAACCACACTGGAGAGGAAAGGGCTCAGAGTATATCTGGTACATGTCTAGGAGCTCAGTAAATGCTCTTTCCCCTTCCCTGAATCTTCCTTCCTATGTCATTCACAATACAGGCATTCAAAGAAAATACAAAAAGAGTGCCTTTCCATTTGACTGGGGATTTATTTTTTACATAGATTTAAGTCCTTTCCCTGTTTAAGAAATCTCCTGAAGAAGTTGACCATGTTGTCTTTGTATTTTTATATCAACCTTTTATTATCTAATAAAGCCCTAAGGATTTTTTTGACACCCTAATCACTTTTAAAGAAAGAAATCAAAAGTTCCAGATTAATTATAAATGTAAAAAAAGCATAACCAACTTTTTCTTTTTTTTTTTTTAAAGCACTGTAAAGGTCTGCCAAGAACCTTTTGGGGAACATACTTAAAACCAGAAAATAAATTGCTCAAAGTAATCCTCCTACCAAACCAATCTCTTTGTTCCTTTGTACCAGAGATCTCTTATCACATACCTAGTTTACAGGGTCCCCATTTTAGCTAAAGCAGTTTTGAATATTCCTCTAGGGGTGTTTTTCTCAGAGGCTTACAGAATTCTGGTTGCAGCATACCAAATAAGTCACTGCTCAGAGATTAAATGTGAAACTGTGAAAGGTGCCCTATCAGACAAACGTTTACTGAGTACAGATTTAAAATGTAAAACGCACTCCCTGCCTTACCTTGTGCTGATTGACACTCCATATTCTTATGATTGAGTCTCGACCGGCCGTGAAAAGTCTGTTCAGTGCTGGATCCAGCTGCAGGGCATTGACTCCATTTCTGTTGTACTTCTCCACTTCATCTCGAATAACATAGGATACCTGATAAATACGTCCAGATTTGCTTTTTATGAAGTTATAAGACATGCAATAATAAAATGTAGCCTACTAGTAGCCAATGTGAAATCCAAAATCCCATGTTTTCCAATATAAAACTTATTTTTCAACCCTATAAAAATGTCATTTTATTCTGTAGAGACTGAAACACTGAGAAGTGGAGAAGAATGACATTTGTAATAGCCTCGTCCAGGACTAGTAGGTATAAACCTAACTTACTACAACTGCTTCCTAACCAGGCTCCTCCCCACTCTTGGCTGTCTTGAATCCATCTTCCACAAAACAGCTGGGCCATTTTTTACAAATGTAAACTAGAATGTGTCTCACCTCTGCTCTAATACTCTTTAGCTACTTACTCTCCTTAACTCAGGATTTGATCAGAACTCCTTGACTGGCCTCTTCTCCTGCCACTCATCTTTGCACACTCTGCTCGCCATTCTGGCACACTGTGCCTCCAGACCATCGCACTCACTGGTTCCTCTGTGTGGAAGCTCTTCCTCCCCACTTGTTTGCAGTCTTTACATGTATTTAAATGATGCTTCCTCAAAAAGGCCTCAACCGGCCTGCTACACAAAATGAAGTTTTGTGTTCCTGTAATATGCTAAACATTTCCTTCAATGCGTTTTCCTCTACTTTGCTGTTGGTAACCTGTCTGCTCTGCTCCATGTGAAAACCCAAGAGAATCAACCAAAAGCAATTATAAACAAGAAAAAGGCAGCCCAAAGTAAAATGTTTCTTTCTTTCTTTTTTTAGGATTTTATTTACTCATTGGAGAGAGACAGAGATAGTGAGCAAGAAAGAACAAGCAGGGGAAGAGGGAGAGGGAGAGGGAGAGGGAGAAGATGACCCTCGGCTGAGCAGGGAGCCCAACTCAGGGCTCAATCCCAGGACCCTGGATCATGATGTGAGCCAAAGGGAGAAACTTAACCCACTGAGCCACCTAGGTGCCTGAAGGCAAATATATCTAATCTAACAAAGTAACTGGTTAAGAAAAAACTTGGGGGGCGGGGGGAGAAGATGACTTACAATGAGAACAAGAATAAGTACTAAAAAACATATTTTGTGAGGAAGATACATAATCAACAGCACAAGGTACAAAAAAGAACAATTTGAATAAAGGAGATGTGCCATATTATAGCACAAGAAGATTCAAAATTAATAATTCTTTCCTAAATTTGTGAATTTAATCCAACTTTGGTCAGAATCCTACCAGATTTCTTTCCAGAAGCTGACAAAACACATACAGTATACCTGCTCATTTGTTAAAAACAAAAGGATAGTCTTTAAAGATCTTAAAAGGTAAAGCTATGAGAATTACAATGGAGTAAAAGGATTAGTAGAATAAAACAAAATTTGGACATGTATTTTCCTATTGCAAATTCTTAATTTTGATATAAATGTAGTGTTTCAAATCAATGAAGGCACGATAACCTCTTTAATAAATTGTCTAGGGGTATCTAGTGATTCCACTGGGAAAAATTATATCCTTTCTCTAAATCTTAAACCAAAATGAAACTGCATATGAACTAAAGATTGAAATTTAACAATTTAATCATAAAAATACTTTTAAAAAGACAGGCAAATATGTATAATCTCTATATAGAGAAGGTTCTGCTGATATGACAAGAAATGGTAATCTTTTCAAAGAAAAAGACCAATGCTGCTCTAACACAAGTCAAAACCTTCCATACACACACAACTGCTCACAGCAGCATTATTCACAATAGCCAAGAAGTGGAAACAACTCAAATGCCCACCAACTGATGAAAAGACAGACAAAATGTGGTATATCTGTGCAATGGAATCTTATTCAGCCATAAAAAGCAGTGAAGTACTGACAGACGCTCCAACACTGACAGAATCTTAAAAACATCATGCTAAGTTAAAGAGACCAGTTACAAAAGGCCACCTATTTTAGGAGTCTATTTCCACGAAATGTCCAGAACAGGTAAATCTACAGAAAGAGAAAGTGCATTAGTGGTTGTCAGGGACTTGGAGGAGTGAAAATGGGGGTGAATATTAATGGATATAAGGTTTCTTTCTGGGGTGACAAAAGGCTCTGAATATGGTGATCAATGTGCAACACTGTGAATTTACAAAAGAACCCTGGATCCTATACTTCAACAGGGTGAGTTCACAAATTTTATCTCAATAATGCTGTTATTTAGAGGGGAAAACCAAAACCAAACCAAACCCTGAATGCCAAAAAATAAGATGAGCAAGGTGAAAAGGCAAACATCTAACTAGGAAAATAATGAAATATATATGAAAGTTAAATTTTTACTCTTGAGAGCCTACAGAGTCCATACAAAACAATAAGAAGTCATCAAACTCTCTAACAGACAGAAGAATAAAGATCATGAAGAGGATACTTTTTCAAAAGAAAAGAAAATGCCAACATACACATAAATAAAGAAACAAAAAGGGCCAGGGCTCTATGCACAAAAACCTAACTGCTGTTTTTGACCTAGTCTTTTGGGTATAAGTAACTGTAACAGATATTTACTCAAATCAGCTTAAATTAAAAAGAGAGCGAGAAAGAGAGGGTATTTAACATAAATATACAAGGATATCAATCAGAGCCCAAGGGCAGGAAATATGGTCATGACTCATAAGACATTTTAAAAATAAAATCATGGCACTTCTCTGCTGCAGTTTTCCAAAAGTTTTTCACAGCATTAAGAGTCCAAACTCCTCACATGCTTTGGATCTATCCTGCATCTTCACACTCACTTCAAACTTACTCCCCTCGGCTTCTTTCATGAGAGTTACCCCAAACTCTGTTCTGTTCCTCAAACACATCAAGCCCACCCATACCAGGGCTTAAGTATGAACTGTTCCCTGTGCGAAGAACATCCCCCATCTCTATAAGCCCCCCAGGAATACCCTCCCCCGGCTTTTATCTGGTCTGGCTCATCCTGGCCCTTCGGATCTTAGCAGAAAAGTCACCTCTTCTGAAAGGCATCCCCTGATCTCCTTCCTCCATCACTTACCCTACTTATTTCTTGCACGGTTCTTACCACGCTCGGTATTTCTCTTTTTTTTGTTGTATCTTCTCCTTTAGAATAAAAGCTTCAAGAGAGTAAGGAACTTGTCAGCCTTGTGCCTTCTATCACTGTACCTCATTATAGTGTCTGGCACATAAAAGACACAATAAATATTGTTGCATGAATCAGACACTGGAAAGCCATCAGAACCAAGATGGCTTCATTATCAATTTCAACCTCTCTCAATCACTTCTTCTCTGGGGCTCCAAGGCACATTTCATAGTGGAGACTATGTTGCACATAGGAATCTTAATTTTCAAATTTCTGGCAGATTATCTGATTCGTCCAGTGGGAAATGGTCAGAAAGTAACGACATGATTGTCAGGTCCTCATTCCAGGTGGAAAGTAATTCTTAGCAAAACAAATCCAGCTTACCTCTTCAAGGGTATCTGCTACAGATGTGTGATTAGAAATGGCAAAGAATTAGAAGTATCCTAGTTGGGTAAATTTTGGCACACACCTTATAAAAGAGAATGCTATTTAGTCATTAAAAATGTTGACGCAGATACAGACTAACCAACATGGGAAGAAAGCCATGATGTGTTTTTTTGAAGTGAAATATGGCCAACAGAGGAGTGAAAAATAAATATTACAAACATGTTGCAGAATATTAAATGTGTATTTTAAAACAATAAATTTGGAAGGATATACATACATAAAACTATCAGTAGTTACTCCCAAGTGATGGAATTACGGTGACTGTCACTCACTCGTGACTTTTTTGTATGGTATGAATGTTTTATGACAGACACATATTAGTTAGTTTTTTGAATGTATAATTTAATTTCTGTCCAAATAATTCTTGCCTATATTCAGAAGATCAAATACCGTAGTATTGAAAGACTCTGATGAAAAACCCTGTTGTCTAGGTAAGACTCCCTATACTCAGTCTTAATTCCTTGGGGTAACTCATTTCAACTCTTGGTTGCTTCTGCAGAGTTACTCCCTTTCTCAAAATATTGTGCTTATCCTACAACCTTCTGGCTTATCCATTTGAGACATTATCTGTTTATTCAGGCTATGGCAGGCTGGGATCTAGTGACTCCCCTCAGTAACTCCTCCCTGTACTCTTATGATATAAATGTACCACTATTTTCAGGTGAATACTTCACTAGCACTAGCTACACTGTTCAACTTTGTAACTGCTGTCTACTGACTGGCCAAGAACTGTACCAAGAATACATTTTCTTTCTTAGCTTTTTGTTCTCCCTGGTGTTCTCCTTCTCTTCCCTTCCTCGGGGCTTTCCTCTACTTTAACTTCAACTCCCGGTCATTGCAGCGCTATGTTAGATATGAGAGCAAAGGCCCAGATCACCCCGCTTTACCCAGAAATCTCTCAGAAACACACATCCTCTCACTCTGGCCCAGGCCACTAGCCCTCTCTATCCGCTGGCACAGCTGGCACCTTGGATGCTTCCCTTTACTGCTCTTCTAGGATAGGCTGGGTTCAAGCCATTGTTTCCTGAGTTCCAATGTCTCCTGTCTTCTGTCTTCACTCTCCAGTTTTGCTGAAGCCCATTCCCAGCACCTTAAGAAACTAACACAGGAAAAGCTGCATGGGAGGTGATTTTAGTCCTTACAAGCCTAAAAAGGTCTTTACCTCTACATTTGATTTGGCAGGGTAAAGAAGCCTATGTAGAAAAACCCCTCTGCTTCTGGAAGCCCCGGCTCCAACTTCCAATCCAGCACCCAGCGTTGTTACTGAATTCAACGGCATTCTGTTTCATTCCATTCTAAAGTGATCTCGTTTTCATTGTTTCCTGTACCTGCCCACTCTCCTCACTCCTAAGTGTTTAGGATCTTCTCTATTTTCTTGCTGCTTTACTTATTTATTTTTTGGTCCTTTTATCAATTTTGCCATGCACTGAGAAAGCCCTTTCTATCTACAAGCTTGTGGCACTTCAGCTCTGGAAAACTTTCTTGTATGAAGTCACTAATAATCTGTTTTCTCTGCTCCTTCTCAAACCCCCATTGATCAGATGTTGGAACTTCCAAACTGATCCTACATCTTTTATGCATTCTATATTATGGATCTTTGTCCTTTTGTTTACTTTTATAAGACCTCCTTTATTATTTTTTAACTGTTATGAATTTTTTTTAGTAAATTTTAGTATGATGGACAAAACAATAGTATCTTCAAGAGGAAATGACAGATAAATTATCCATTCTAAGTGGTCATCAAAGAATGAAAATGAGGGGCGCCTGGGTGGCTCAGTTGGCTGGGCATCTGCCTTTGGCTCGGGTCATGATCCCAGTGTCCTGGGATCCACCACTATGTCGGGCTCCCTGCTCAGCCAGGGGCCTGCTTCTCCCTCTCCCTCTGCTGCACCCCCTGCTTGTGTTGTCTCTCATGTACACTCTCTTTCAAATAAATAAAATCTTAAAAAAAAAAAAAGAAAATGAGCTGTATATGCTGGTATATTCTAAGACATATCACATTAAGAACTTAGTGTTTGAGAGAGAGAGCACAAGGATGGGGGGGGAGGAGCAGAGGGAAAGGAAGAGAGAGAATCAATCCCAAGCAGGCTCTACACCCAACCTGGAGCCCAGTAAGGGGCCTGATCGCACAACCCTAAGATTATGACCTGAGCTGAAATCAAGAGCTGGACACTTAACTGACTGAGCCTCCCAGGTGCCCCTAAAAACCTATTGTTAAAGAAAAAAAATTGGGGCACCTGGGAGGCTCAGTCAGTTAAGCATCTGCCTTCCACTCAGGTCATAATCCCAGGGTCTTGGGATCGAGCCCTGCACTGGGATCCCTGCTTGGCAGGGGAGTCTGCTTTTCCCTCTTCCTCTGTGTCCTCTCTCTCACTCTCTCTCTCAAATAAGTAAATAAAATAAAATAAATGGCTGTAGATAAAAGAAACACAGGATGCAGTTCTTTCAACAAATATTGATGAAGCATCCACCAGTGTCCAGGCTCAATTCTAAACACTGAGGATTTTGTGAGTGAGCATAGAAGGCCTCCTGGAGCTTTCAATCTTTTATTTATTTTTTAAGACATTTCTTTATTTGAGAGAGAGAGAGAGACAGGGAGAGCACGCACATGAGCAGGGTGGAGGAGCAGAAGGAGAGGGAGAAGCAGCCTCCTAATTAAGCTGGGAGCCTGACACATGGCTTGATCCTAAGACCCTGAGATCATGACCTCTGCTGAAGGCAGACCCTTAATCAACTGAGCCACCCAGGCACCTGGAGCTTTCATTCTAGCGTGGAAAGAATATAAGAGAAGTCATAGAAAGTTAAGTGAAATCTGCTGCCACTCCCCACCTCCCCCAACCCCACCCAAAGATGTAGGTAAGCTTTGAAGGCAGAAGAAATGGAAGAAAAAGAAAAGCAGAAGGTGCTGGAGATGGTAGTAATGAATGAGTGAGCAAAGTCCTGGAAAAACCTTATTTAGACAGTCAAGGGTATAGGCATATGCAGAGATGAAGATTCATATCTGACCATTTTAAATTGCTTAAAAAGGGGGGGCGTGGGGAAGAGCAGAGGGTACTTTTAAGAACTCTGCAAGGGATGGGAAGCCAGACCTTTGGTAGGAGCTATGCATTTTAGAAGAAACATGTAAAGGGACGAACAAGGAGAAGAAAGTGGTAGTGCCCCAGCAGCAATTAATCCAGTTAGGTTATACTCTTAAGTATTTGTAACTGGCTTAGTAAGCACTGTTTGATTAATTTCTCGAACAATTATCTGGGACCCAAAATAAAGAAATCAGATAATGGGGACGATCCACTAAACTTCATGTGATCTGTCTCTGCATTTCAAGTTTAAATAGCCCTGAATTATTGGTAATATGCAGGAGGGTAAAGGCAATCAGGAGAAAAACTATCCTTGATTATTTTAATTTCATGATAATCAGATTAGTTTTCTGCTGCTGACATAATAAATTACCACAAATTTAGTGGCTTCAAACAACTCCCATTTATTATTTCACAATTCTGAAGGTCAGAAGTCCATACTGAGCTAGGGTGGGTCCTCTGCTCTCACAAGGCAATATGGACAAGAGTTGACTGGTGGGTCTGTGTTCCTTCTCAGAGGCTCTAGGAGAGTTGGCCTCCAAGCTCATTCAAGCCGTAGGCCTGAAGGTCCTGTTTCCTTGCTGGCTGTCAGCCAGGGGTCCATCTTTGCTCCTATAGGCTGCGTGCAGTCATTCTCCTACTTTCTGTGTGCCCTCTCCTACAAAAGAGGGTCCCTCTAGTACCTCAAATCTCTCTGACTTCTGTGTCCACTGTGAGAATACACTCTGCGTTTAAGAGCTCACATGATTAAACTGGGTCTACTGGGATAATCCAGGATAATCCCCCCATTAAGGTCTGTAACCTTAATTACATCTGTGAAGTTCTTTTTATCATGCAATATAACATGTTCACAACTTCCAAGGAATAGGGCATGGGCATTTGCTGGGGGGCAGGGGGAATTCTGCCAATCACAGTGGCAATTTTTATATGAAAACAAATATGCTATATCATAGAATAAGTACAAAATTCACAAACTTTTTAAGCAAACAAGGGATACTTCAAAGCATTTCTGGCTTGGGGTGCCTGGGTAGTTCAATCAGTTAAGCAGCTGCCTTGGGCTCAGTCATGATCCTAGAGTCGTAGGACTGAGCCTGGGATCAAGCCTCCATTGGGCCCCCTGCTCATCGGGGAGCCTGCTTCTCCCTCTCCCTCTGCCTGTCAGTCCCCCTGCTTATTTGCGTTCTCTCTCCCCGCCAAATAAATAAATAAATACCTTAAAAGACAAAGCATTTCAGGCTCACAAAAGAGGACTCTGGGCTATTTCTCCAGCCTGCTCCACCCCCTACCCCCCAATAGTGTGCCCTGACTTACCTCCACTTGGATGTCTAACAGGCATCTTAATTGTGGCATTGTCCAAACCAACAGTCCTCTCCAAACTAGCTTTTCCTGTAGTCTCTCTCACTGAGGGGCTTTAATGGCAACTCCGTTCTTTCAGTCACTCAGGCCAAAAACCTTGGCGCCAGCACTACTTCAATTTGTCTCATCTCACATCCTGTCCGTGAGTCTAGTCTTCCAAAATGTAACTACTTCTCACCACCCTTCATGGAGCACTATTATCTGGATTTCTTAAATAGCTACTGTCCCCTGCTCTGCCCTTGCTCATCTTCAGTTTGTTCTAAATACAGCAGCCAGGCTGGTCCTATTAAAACACACATATATGTGTGTTTTAACGCTCCAAGTTCACCAACTGCTTTCCATCTCATTCAAGAGCAAAAGCCAAAGCCCTTCCTATGACCTATAGGGCTCTAAAAGATCTGGCTTGCAGTTACCTCTCTGATTTCATCTCCTGCTCCTCTTTCCTCACTCACTCCATACTAGCCACAAAGGATTCATTAGCATTCCACAAATAAGCCAGGTACATTCCCCATCAGGACATTTACATCTGATGCTCTCACTGGAATGCTCTTCCAGATGGCAATCTCATTTCCTTCAGATCCTTACTCAAGAGTCAACTTCTCAGCAAATCCTTTTCTGGCCACCACACTTAAAATTGCACTTCCCCCTCCTGCTGCTGCTTATCACTAACCATTTTTTAACATTTAAAGCTTATTTTCACCCAACATTATATTACAAAAATTTCAAAGTTGAAAGAGTTACATGGCAAATGTCTGTATACCCACATCTATTCTACAATTAACACTGTTTGTATTTGTTTATCTCATACCCATCCAACCACTTGATCTATTACTTTCAATGCCTTTCAAAATAAGTTGCACATCAATACCACCTCCCCCTAAATACTTCAACTTGTGTATCATCATCTAAAGTTCATTATTTATTTGTGGCTTTTAAAAAAACGGCTTTCTTTTAAGGTAAAATTTACATATAATGAAAAGTAGAAATCTTATGTGTACACAGATACTTCTAACAAATGTATGGATCTGTTTAATACAAACCCCTACCCAAGACATAAAGAACATTATTACCACCCTAAAACGTTTCCTCCTCTGCTTCCCAACCTCTACACCCCATTCCTAGGCAATCTAGATCTGACTTTTTTCAACACAGATTAGTTCTGTCTGTTCTACAACATTCTATAAGTGGAATCACACAGTTTTTTACTGTAAGGCTACTTCCAGCTATCAGGTTAAACCAGACTAAATCTGGCCATTAAAAATTGGCCAGATAGCAGTAATTCCCACATCTGTTTTCCCTGTTCAATCCTGTGGACCATTACTTCCTTCTTGTACCTAGTTTCAAGAGTGCCAATTTTAAAAACTATTCTAAAAAAGCATTCTTGCAGATAAAAATAGGACATCTTCTAGCTTGACTTGTAGTCAGGGGGTGTTAGTAAAACTCCTCTAGGGGTTAGTAAAAAACTACCCATGGTCCTAATCCAGGCTAAAGCCTGTTTCTGTAAACAAACTTTTATTGGAACACAGCCACATCTATTCATCTAGGTGTTGTCTATGGCTGCTTTCACATTATAATGGCAGAGTTGAGTAGTTATGATGCAGTAAATGGCCTGCAAGGCCTAAAATACTTACCATCTGACCCCTTAGAGAAAAAGTTTACAGACCTCTGTTCCAATGGATGTCACATTGTTATAATTTGTTCTACTACCCATCCTACATAAAAAGTAACTCATCTTGGACATACAGCTAATTTGTAAAGGTCTTTCCTTGAGAAGTCAGGATTTGGCATCACTTTACTTCCTTTAAAAAAAAAAGTCTCAAAGATTAAACAACCAACCCAAAACTGGGACTCAGAATCAGAAATAAGGACCCACACTGAGTTCTGAATAGGTCTGGAATAACTAAATATTTGGCAGAGAAAAAAGGTAAGTACTGATAGAAGAAACCTTTGTTGGCTGCCTCTCCATTCATTCCCCATTTCCTCTCCTCAAGGCAAGCAAATCCTAGAAGAAAATTTACAGGAGCTACTTAAGAGACTGTAGCCTTGAACACTGCGTGAAAGGACAGGAGAACTGGGATGGGACAGCCCATTCCTGCCCCCTCACCCCCCTCCAAAAGAGTGAAGGCCTACAGCTGGGAGTTTGGGAAGAGAAGAGAACTCAGCAGCAGCCCAATGGTAAAGCTAACTTTACAACATTTCTTAGGTTAGAGTCACAGTGAACCTGCTGGTTCAAGATTTGCATGAAATCAGCATTAACTCTTGATTTTTCATTTACCTGAGCCAACACATGTCTTTTATTATGTGAGCCTGGTTAAGTTGGATTTGGGGTCATTTCCAAGGAAAAGAATCCTGTTATGGAAGGCCAAGTATGTATATAGTTAAAACATCACTGGATACTAGGGCATGGTTGCTGCTCCTGAATAGGATGAGCAGTGATAACCTCATTTCAAGAATTCTGAAGCAAATGAGGGAAGAGGCCATTGTTGATGGAGAGAGGGCGAGGGGGGGGAAGTGGGAGAGTGAGAGAGAAAAGAGTGTGAGTCAACCAATAGACTCTAGCTGTTAGAAAATAATAACAGTAAGGGACCACCAGAGAATGAAAATACTTGCTTGATACCTTGATTATCAGGAAAAAATCTGCATCATATATCTGAATTCATACATTTGACTGTCTGATCATGTTTCTGCCAATCACAAATCCACCCCTCCCCCTCATACTCACCTTCAGGCTGCTTAGAAGTCGAAGATGGTAGGACATGTGTTCATTCTTCATTATGTCTATAATTAATAAGCAGTAATGTTTGGACCCCTCTCCACTGGTTATTTATCAGTATTATAAGTCTCAAGGGTTCTTTTTGGCCTACAATTTAATAATGAAGCTCAAGGCTACTGCCTCTTGCTACAAGACAGCCAAGAAGCAAAATATCTTTAGGTAGGCATATACACTTTTTCCAAAATGGAGAGATTTTATTCATAAAAACAAAAATTCTGTAAAAAGCTCAAAAATATATATTAACATATATTTTAAAATAAAAGATATCCCATTTCCTGCCTTACCCATAATCACATAATCTAATACTAGAGATAATTACTGTTAATAGCCTTCCAGACGTTTAAAACACATTATTTCCTTTGTGGAAATGGGACTATGCTATGTTGACTTGTTTTTCTGACTTCTGGACATCTTTCCTTTTTAATAATATGGATCAAGCTTATCTTTTTAACAACTGCAAATTAATCCACTACGTAAGTGTATTTATCTGCTAAGTGACTACTGATGGACATTGGGTTTTTTCACAATCACAGCATTCCTAAAATAAACACTCTTGCACAACTAGAGAAAGCTGTTTTTTAAAAATTAAACTTTTTAAAAAATTAAACTTTTTAAAATTTTAAAACTTAATTTAAATTAATTAATTAATTTAAGAGCCAGAGAAACATGAGCCAGGATAGGAGCACTGGGAGAGGGAGGGAGAGAGGGAGAGAGAGAGAGAAAGAGGGAGGGAGAGAAGCAGATTCCCCGCTGAGCAGGGAGTCCCGAAGCAGGGCTCAATCCCAGGACCCTGGGATCCTGACCTGAGCAGACCCTTAACTGACTGAGCCACCCAGCCGCCCCTCATTTGCACTTCTGTAAAACAATTTTTTAGACTTGGAATTGCTGGGTCAATGGGAATGTGTATTTAAAATTTTGCCAAACAGCAAGACACTGAACAATAAATACTATGATTTTGTTCAGAGTTCAAAAATAATCAAGTAAATTGTGTACACATGCATAAAGAGATATAGAACACTGGTTTTCAACCTCCCACGAACATTTTAAAGTATCTAGTTAATTTTGGTTGTCAACACTGGAGGGATGCTAACATCTAGTACACAGAAGCCAAGATGATGCAAAACAACTTATAATGCAAAGGACCTCCCCCCACCCCCAGTAAAGAATAAAGAATCATGCAGCCCAACATGCCAACAGTGCTCAGAGAATAGTTTGAAAAACACTGCCAAAAACAAAAGTTCTCCCTCACAATGAGATACAATCTCTGTAGCTTCTCACATTGGTTCTATATCTTGGGGACAAATTCTGAAAGCAACTAACAAGATTCACTGAATCTTCTCTTCAGCGGGCTAATCTTCCTTCTTTTGAGCTCTTTATAGGAAATAGTTTCAGGTTACTTCACCAATCTGACTGCTAGGCCTATCAAGAACAAGATAATAAGTGCTGAACCCCAAACTGTAGTTTTGTATTATGACCGGCAAAGAATGAATTATCTCCCTCATTCAGCATGCAATGGCTCACATTCAGCTTATTAAAACACTCAATTTTTCCACACACATTGTGGCAAATTTATATTTCCTCATCTTGTACTTTTAAATGGCCTTTTACATTTAAATGCAAGAAACTGAGATGCCTGATTAACTCTCCTCACTACCCAAAGAAGTGTACCACTCTAGTGTCTAGAACACAATTAAGACAATTTTGAGTTACATTTTTGTCCACAGCACACATTTTCACCCACCCAGCTTGAATGCTGGGGTTACTTAAATCCTGTTACTGATGCACTTAAAAATCACCTAACAAGGTAAGTTTTTTTAGATTCTCATTAATTTCACTCAATTCAGAGACATCACTCAGAGACATCTAGTGAATGCTCAGGTCATTGTAGTGAATCAATGAGACCAATAAAAGAAGTAAGTGAACTGCCCAGAAGACAATGGCCTAGTCGCCGACTGCCTGCCGGGGTTACCTTCCTAAAGGATCACTTTGTCCTGCTTCCCTATTAAACAATCGCTTTCAATCTGCAGAACTACATATAACGTAGTTCATAAAGAGATCCTGGGTATTACTTATTCCCATACTGTCTCAATTCTTTGCACATCTTTAGTACTAAATTAAGTGCTCAGTAAACGTTTAATGAATAAGCGCAGAAACCATCACTCCTATATACAATATACTTGTAGGCAAACACTTGCCATAGGGCCTTTTACTCCTTGCACAGCTGAAAATAATAGAGAGTGATAACTCTTAACTGTACCCAAAATAAGAGTGCATTCATGAAGGCATAAAGAACACACGAAAGGGTCAGATAACTCTTACCCCTGAATAATAAATCATTAGAAACGGGAAAAAAAAAGATTTGAGGATGCACTATGAAGATGAAGAAATGAATAAAAATGATAATTTCCCACTAACACCTGCACACTTCCACGTCGTTTCCACCTGAGAAGGGACAAAGCTTCCGCAAAAACAAAAACATGAAAAGGCAGAGGGCTCCCAAGTGCAGAATCCTCCGCAGAAACCCCTCAGGGCCATCTGCGCCCCGCTGCCCCGCCACGCCCCCGCACAGGCCCATTCCGCAGCCGCCCGCCGAGGAAGTGCCCGCAGGCCTCGGCTCAGACGCGATAGGGCAGAGCGTTTTGATGAAAAGCAAGGGAAGAGGGAGCCAGGTGGGCGGGAAACAAGCCCTTCCAGATCCAGCAAGCCCAAGCCTACTAGAGAGCTGGAGTCCGATAGGCCCGAGCTCCAAACCGCGCACCCTAGGGTCCCGGGACTGGGCCCAGGAGGGCCCAGTCAGCCGCCCCCCCGCCCCTTCCTCAAGCCGTTAGTGCCGCGGCCCCACCCCTCGCCGCCGGCCGCGCCCTGTCCCGCTCGCCCCAAGCCGCTACCCTGAACGACCGCGGCCCGAGGCATCTCCTTGCTGCAGGTGGGCTCGGGGCCGCAGGCCACGTCCTCGAGGTCGAGGAGCGGGACTCCCATACCTGCACTTTCCTCCGCCCTGCCGTGTTCTGCCGGTGATGGGCCGCCATCTTGCATGTTGACACTCCTACGTCACTTCCGGAAGTGTCTCCGACCGGGCGGATGTCCCGCCCCTTCCTCTTTAGCCAAGGGCAGGTGGTGAAGCCGAGGTCAGGCTTGTCTAGCGCTAGCTAATGCTGTTTGTTTTTCTGGGCAGTGGCTCTCTGGTGAGGTTAAAGCATCTAAAAGCCGTTGTGTGCGTATAGTGCTGGCAGACAGAGAGCTTCTTTTTGAACCGAAGGAGCAATCCGACTCCAGCTCTGGGCCTTAAACCATGATTTGGGTTGCTCTCTGGGCGGCCACCTCCAGAGGTCCAAGCAAGCATAAGGAAGACGCCGAAAGAATGAGTACTGAACATGGGAGGTTTCGACAGACACCCCCACACGGCCCCAACTTTCCTCAGCAGCCAAGGGAACGGACATATTTGCCACAAAGAACCTAAAAATGGAGAATTATAAATTGGCTTCGAAGGAGGAGAAATTAAAGGTTGGCAAAGAAGGCGGCCCATAACTTAAGGAGGAACAAAGTTTCTAGTTAAATAAGACATAAAAAGATGTTATAGGAAGATGGACATTAAAATTGTTCCTAGAGATACCTTTTTTTTTTTAAGATTTTATTTATTTATTTGATAAACAGAGATCACAAGTAGGCAGAGAGGCAGAGAGAGAGGAGGAAGCAGGCTCCCTGCTGAGCAGAGAGCCTGATGCGGGGCTTGATCCCAAAACCCTGAGGATCCCAAGACCCTGAGATCATGACCCAAGCAGAAGGCAGAGGCTTAACCCTTTGAGCCACCCAGGTGCCCCTAGAGATACCTTTCTAAATTAATGAATCCTGAAGGAGTTGGGGTACACTCTTGTATCTGGTTTAAATCATCTCTTATACTGGAACAGTTAGATCTTCTGGAAGAAAGTTCGACTTGAGGACGCTTTCCTGGCACGAATTTAGGTGCTGAGGATGGTCAGACTCCTTGTGAAAGTGAGTTCTAAAGAACTGCACTGTCCGGTACTGAGCACTTGAAATGAAGCTAGTTCAAACCAAGATACAATGAAACTAAAATACCCACCAAATTTCAAAGACAGGATAAATAAAAGAATGTAAAATATTCCATCAATTTTTTTATATCGATCTCACATTGAAACAGTGTCTTGGAAATACTGGTTAAGTAAAATAGTAAAATTATTTCTTTTCAGTTCTTATAATGTGACTGATAGTATATTTGAAGTTATATGTAGCTCACATATTTCTGTTGCGTAGTTCTATTTTAGAACGATGCTTAGGAAAGTTTTTGTCTAGACAAATGCCTTTTTAAATTAATAAAGAAATGTGAATTCAAGGAGTAGGAATTGATAACAGAAAGCTTCTTAAGCAAAACTGGCAGTGATAACTTAGAGATAAATTACATATGCTGCATTTTATTACGGACACATTCATTCATTTATTTATGTGTTCATTCAGCAAAATATTATTTAGCACTGTTAAGTGCCAGGCAATTTATTAGGTGCTAGAGATCCAGTGGTGAGTGCTCATAATCCTGACATTCTTAGAGTCCCAGGCTAAGGCAGGAATTAATTAAACATGTAAATAAATACGGAGTTAATTATGAAGAAAAATAGAAGACAGGAAAGAATCCTTGAGTCAAGATGTGAGGATGGAGTTAACTTGACAAGGAGAGGATACAGTCCAAGCAAAAGTCTTGTGGCGGGAGGGAGCATGGAGTATTCCAAGAATTGAGGACCAATGCTAAGAGTTCAGAGAACAAGAGGATGGAAAAGGCAGAGGTTATACCCAGCAGGGTCTTTTAGAACAATAGGAAGCTGTTGAAGGAGTTTAAACAGAGGAGGGAGGGAAATGATCTACATTTTTTTCTTCTAAATGTTTAAGTTTTAGTTAGTTATGATCTGCATTTTTGAAGAATGATTCAACAAATGTCCGTTGAGTACCCATGATGTGCCAGGCATTGCTCAGGTTTGTTGCTCTGGACGATATGGTGGTACCTGCCAGAAATGCCTTGTGAGATTGTTGGGGTCCCACTTTGCACCTGAAGAACACTGAAGTCTTGAAGTCCTTTTAATGTGCAGAGTGTCCAGCAGTATGTCCAGAAGTTCACTTTTCCTGAAAGGAGAGTTGGCCTTGGGTAATAATTCATAGTACAAAGCTAATTGTTTTGCCCAGTGGTCAAGGACATTGGAAAGAGCAAGACTGGAGAACTGGTGACAAGGAATATTTGGGAGGGGATATGCTAATGGACCTAGCAGAATGAATCTTAGGAATCAAATAGATGAAATGAACTGCTTTATGGAGGAAACTCAGCCTCCTTTTGCTTTTCCAGGCTCAGTGCTTGCTCAATGGAATCATGAATGAAATGGAAATGATAGCAGGATTGGAGCTATGCCTAGGATCACCAAACCACTGTTGAGTGTTCAGGTTGTCAGCAGCATTGACCAATTCTGAGTTGGTGAGATACACCCTGCTCCAGGAGGACCAGCCAGCCACTCAGGCAAGTCAATTCCTTTGACCCTACCCGGTCATTGAGAGAGAATAGTTATTTTCCTCTCTGAAATTGCTTACTCTAGATTTAGATTTGCTTCCCTGCTTCCTGTGCTGCTATCAGTGCCACCATCTGGGGATTTATTGAATGTTTTGTACATAGTCATTGCATCTGACACCATATAGCATCTGACCAAAAAACTCACTCTGTAATGAAAGAAGTGATAACAATGGGCTCTGCCCATAGAGTTCATTGGTCTAATTGTATTGTCTGTCACCAAGAAGCACACGTCTTACTGAAGACTTAGTTATGATGCCTTCTGGGAGATAACCCTTTTTGTAGCATATGCTTTGAACTGGTGTCCAATATTTAGGACTTTTCCTTCATGTCCTTGCTGTCTATTGTTGTATAGCTACCTCCAAAACTTAGTGGTTTAAAACAACTGCAACATTTACTTTGCTTACAAATCCATAACTTCTGCAGGATGCAGTGAGGACAGTTTATCTCTGTTCTACTGTCCACTTGGTGCCAGCTGGGGCAGCCAAAATATTGGGGGCTAAAATCATCTAAAGTTTCACTTTTTCACGTGTCTGGGGACTGATGCTTAGTCTTCAGTCAGAACACCTACTTGTGGCCTTTTCACAGTGCTATTTGGTTCCTCACAACATGGTAGCTGGGTTCCAAGGGCAAAACATCCCCAGAGAGAGAAATCCAGATGGAGACTGTAATGCCTTTCTAAACCAACAGTGGAAGTCCTGCAGTGTCACTTCAAAATCACATTGGTTCATTAGGACTTAGTTACTAAGGATGGTTATGTCAAAGGAAACTCCTTTTCTTTCTTTTTTAAAAAAGTTTCTTTAAATTCAGTTAATTGACATATAATGTATTATTTGCTTTGGGGGTGCAGGACTGTGATTCATCAGTCTTATATAATACTGATTGCTCATTACAATGCATATCCTCCCCAGTGTCCATCACTCGATTATCCCATGCCACTACCCCCACTCCCCTCCAGCAACCAGAGACTCCTTTTCTTAATGGAGAAGGGTCAAAGAATTTGTGGATATGTTTTAAAACTATCAGGCTTCGATATGCAAAAATAATGGATTTAGGAACAAAGGGCTGTTAATTTTTTCTTAACTGCCAGTCTCAGAGATTCTGGGTTTTGCTGGTTTAGAGGTCTGTTACCAAAGAAGGGAATTCTTCCAACACAGGCTGAGCAGTGGTTCCATTGATTTGGGGATGAGACTGCTATCTAACCATTTTGTGTGTCTTGAGTCATTGGATAGGCAAGAGAAGGAAAAGGAGAAGAACAAGGTTATGATACTGGCTAGAGTGATTCACCCTGATCATTGAGCAGAAATAAGTTTGCAGTTATACCTTTATTATTTATTTATTTATTTTAAAAGATTTTATTTATTTATTTGACAGAGAGAGAGACCACAAGTAGGTAGAGGCAGGCAGAGAGAGTGGGGGAAGCCCCCCCTTGAGCAGAGAGCCTGATGCGGGGCTCAATCCCTGAGATCATGACCTGAGCTGAAGGCAGAGGCTTAACCCACTGAGCCACCCAGGCATCCCAGCAGTTATACCTTTAAACAGATAGTTCTATCAAATAACACAGATCCCTTAGCAACGAAGGTACTGGCTGAAGGCAAAGGGAACACAGAGTGGCTGATGGAGAAAGGAAGTCACTAAGGATGGTGCAGTCCTCATCATCAGGGGAAGAAATGAAAGCTGGCATCTTTACTTGTATCTCCTATCTTGATGACTATCACATGCACTTTTATGTGTTTTAATTTTTATTTTCTTTCTTTGCCCTCTATTTCACTATTGTATGTAGGGTATGCTGTTGTTCATAAAATTGATTATTCAGCCTATAAATTGCAAAGGATTAGATATCAACTAGAGGTTTTAGACTTAGAAATAGACGGATGTGGTAACTGATGAAACGTTGGCTGACTTTCTTGGAGGGTAATAGAGTGAGTGTATCTTTGACTGGATGAAGGATATTTGCAACATTTTAAGTGGCAAGTTTTTTTGAAGTATAAGCATTGAAAGCAGTGGTTGTACCAGTTTTAGGCAGCCAAAGGGATGATTTTGAGTTAGACATTTTTGTGGTTTTATTTTTTGCTGTGCACCATTTTAGTTCTTTTTCTGTGTTTGGGGAATTACCTACGGTGTGTCTTGGTAGTGATGAGCACTGCTTACAGAAAGTGAGAAAGACGGTTACTCACTTTTTCTAGCCTTCTTATAGTGAGAATGTAGGCATGTGACCTCAGTTTGCTCAATGAGATGACATCTTGAACTGCAACTTTGTGAGAAACTGAGCCAGCACATTCAGCTAACCTGATCTCAAATTCCAGATCTATAGAAACTATCTAAGATAGTAAGTGCTTATTGATTAGGTACCTTCCTTTTGGGATGATTTGTTACAGAATAATAATAGGTAACTGGTACAATCCTCCCTCCTCCATAAGGAGAGGAAATGTCACAGCCTCTTTATAGCTCTGCAAAGATATTCTCACCCTCAGCCTCTGCATTTGCTCTTTCATTCTTTGTCTTCTCTAGTGTAACTGCCAGGAGGCTTATCCTGGCAGAATTCCTTCATCAGTCTCATAGCACTTCCTGCATGGGCAGATTGGCATCTTTATTCAAAATGTAAGAAGGCAAAAAAAAAAAAAAAAAGTAAGAAGGCTTGACACCTATTATATTGTTCTTAGATTTGGAGACACTTGCCTTTAGAATTCTGAAAAAAAAATCCACACACATATTAAATAAAAATGCAGTAAAAATAAATTAGAGTTATAGAAGACTTCTACTTCCAAATAAATGAGATGTTTTCTTATTCGATCTTTCTCTGGGGGTTGGTCCTTCCAGTTACACATATATTGTGGTTCTTATGAAGGTAAATGAGATAATCTTAGCATAGTAGCTGGTATGCAGGAAATATTCAATATATTTTAGGTATCATTTTTGATCATCACCTTGCTCAGGGAATACTGCCAGAGTGCTATTTTTTCCTAGGGTAGATTGTCTCAGAAGTTTATGTAATGTAGGCTCTATTACCTTTTAAAGTTTTCAGACCAATTTGAAATTTCATACCTTTTGGTCTTACTTCCTCTCTTGTTCTCAACAGCCTGGAAAAAGATCCATGAAACGAAGGTTGTCCATGCTTAAATTCATGTTTTCTGGCTCAAAGATCAAACCATCTATTGAACAAAGTGAAGGTAACCTTGTATGTCTTTGTACCATACCCCAGATTTGCCATCACCAGGAGGAGACATAAGTGTTGTCATGCTTTTTGTTTTAGTTGTCTAAGATGAATTAATAAGTATTGAAAATTCGTTTACAAACATAAAACCCTATAGAGCCTTGGTTTGCAACTACTACTATTTGTAGGACCTAATGCATTAATTTGGATATTTGAAAGATGATTTTTCAAATGTGTCAGATTGGGGTGCCTGGGTTGTTCATTCAGTTGAGTGTTTGTGCCTTCAGCCCAGATCATGGTTCCTGATCCTGGGATCCAGTCCTGCCTCAGGCTCCCTGCTCAGCAGGGAGCCTGCTTCTCCCTTCTCCTTTGCCACACAACCCCCCCAAATGTGCTCTCTCTCTCAAAGAAATAAATAAAATCCTTAAAAATAATTTAAAAAGTGTCAAATTTTAAGCCTCACACAGATGTGCTAAATAAACTTGTTAATGTAAATCTGCCATGATATCAATCAGAAACATGGAGAAATTGAGAAGCTGCAATACATTTTCTTTAACTCTTTAATGATTCTCTACTAAGAAGAATGTTTGATTTATAAGAGTATATCATCATAACTACATAAGTATGTATAAGTAAATCAATTTTATATAAGTAAATATAGAGACTCAGAATGTTTAAGATGTTTACCTCAAAAACTGTGTGCTATTTTATGTCTTGTCAGTAACTCCTTGGGTTTAAATGTGGCCTTAGAAGGCATGGTACTAAATGACTCATCATTCAACAGTTCACTTATTTCTGAACATACTGGGAGAAAAATAGCTTTTGGTTCTTTTTGTTTCTTTCTATCTATATTTTTACATGCCTGTGTAGAAATATATACCAGTCTCTTTCACTCCAAAAATGTTACCACCTCCATCCAGCTTCCCACTGGAGGGCAGTAGAGAAACATCAATATCATCCCTGATTTTGGGTTTCACTGGTTGTAAAGTGACAAAATCAAAACTTAGAATGGATTTCCTACTGTGAAAATGTCATAACCAAGGTACCTTTTTGGGAAATCTGCTTGTTCCCATAAAAAAGCCATAACTTATTAGAAAAATTCAAGAAAATATAGCAAAAGTTATGCATTTATAAGCATTTACTAAGTGGAAGAACAAAATTAAAATTACATCAGAAATGTACTTTTTTTGTGGTGGGGCTTTTGTACCATAGCTGAATGGCTGAAGCTTCCCAAAATGCTAGTCCTAAAAAGTACTTTGAGTATGAATATTACTCTATAAATTTTGGTATATAAATATCATATGAGATTATTAAAATTATATGAAGTATAATTTTGAGCCCTCAGTCAGTCAAAATGATGGTAAAGTCTACCTCAGACTCCCCTAGCCATCCTGATCCATCATAGTCACCCATAGATTTTGGGAGTCACCCATAGGTAACAGGAAGCATCAATAGTCCCAGGCCTGAGTGGTTAGGGCTGTGATACCCAGTGTCATTTGAAAGTGACCAGGCCTCTGGTCTTTTCCTGCACTAGGACTGGGATTTTTTTGTTACAGTTGGAATTCTCAGAGCCTCAGTCCCTGCCTCCCTAAGATCACTAGCCATTCGCCATCTTTGATCAGTTTCTGTCATTGTTCAGAGAAAAAATTTTCATTTACCCTTCAAGGTTCTTTTGGCTGGCTGAATTCAATTGACGTGAGGCAGATTAACAGGAAAAAAATTAAATTTATTACATACATAGTTACATACATATTTAGTTATATACATGCATAGGTGGACTCATAAGAATATGAGAGCCACAGTCAGTCAGGCAATTAAAGCTTATCTAGAGCTAAGGAGAAGGGGGTGGTGGTCTGGGACTTCAAGAGGAAGAAAGATAAATCACAGGAAGATGAAAAAGATAAACATTTGGTAATCAGATGTTTGCTGGACCATCCAGAAACGATGGACATAGAGAGGAATTTACGCAAACAGACTTTGCTACCTTGCTCCCTGTCTACCACCCCAATTCATATTATGCTGTAGTTTTCTATGGTGAATGCTCCCTGACTGTCTAAATTCTTTTAGGCAGTCAGGGGGACAATCAAAGCTTCTTCCTGAGCCTTTTGTTTCTTAAAAACAAATCAGCCGAAAATAATTCACATGCCAAAGAGACACATTTTGGGGTGGCAGATTTTCTCCCCTGCAATCACCATCCTGGATGCTTTCAGCAGTGGCCATAGGTCCTCACCCGTGGCAGAACCTGTCCTCCTGATTTCATTGACTTCTCTGCCCTCCGAAGAAAATGGATTTTTCCTCTGCACACGCTTTCCCACCTCGTTTAACTTCTTCAGTGAGTCCAGACTTTCACTAAAGGCAGACCAGAAGTAGTCTTCAGGCTTAAGGCCCACTAAGCACTGTGAACTGGCAACCATCAGCAGAAGGTAGGGGAGGGTGGAAAATTGCAGCAAAAACAAAATACAGTCTAATGTCTCAACAAATTATCCTCCACAGAAGCTGGAGCTGGAGACAATTCTTTTCCTAGTAATCTCCCTATGGAAACCACAGGCATTCTTCTTGCCTCTAAGCACCTTCAAACTGCATTCAAAATTAGGGTTGTGAGTCTGGAAATCTTTCTTTGCTAATTTGTTGTTACATGAATGCCTGTAGAAGCCCTTGAATGGTAAATGCTGTGGGAGGGACAGTTTCCATGGTGACTTTTCAATGCACCCTTTTTCTTGCACTTCAATTAGATTTTCATTGCTGAGGGATTGTGAATGAGAAGGTGAGGACTCAGTCACATCTGGAGGGCAAGAGGTTTGAGAGACATAGCCTTTCTAGATGCAGGTACATTCTAAACCCACTGAGTTGTGCTATGCTTGCCTGGCCCCATCTCTTCACTGTAGCCCCAGCTCCATTGTGGGAAAAGATGTTTGCAACACCCATGACAGAGGGCCAATCTGTTATTATTAACAATATCAAAATAATAGAAAAAAATGGGCAAAGGACATAAATAGGCAGCTTACAGATAAAGAAAACTGATAGTTTATATGGTATGAAAATATGCCAATCTAATCCATAATGAAAGAAATATATGTTTAAGTTAAGATTCCATTTTTTACCTACCAGACTGGAAAAGATCTAAAGGTCTGATAATGTGCTGTGGTCAGAGAATATGAAAAACCATCATTTTTATACACTCTTAGTGGGAAGATAAATTGGCATAATTTCTTCGGAGAGTGATTTAGTCCTTCTAGGAAGTTATCCTACAAGTGTAATTAAATTTGACTTGAAAACACAAGTAAAAGCATATTTATCAAAGCCTTGTTGAAGCAAACGACTGGAACAGATTAAATGAGTTACTGATACATACAGTTACTCACACGGGCAATGAGAGATAAAAATAAAGTTGGGTTTTCCACACATCCCATGAGTTGTATGTTCAACCAATTAGCTAAACACCGTTAGGAATAATTCTCAAAAAGAAAAATGACTCTCATGCAGATATAAAATTGAACACATTCTGCAGATTTAATTTGCTCATAACGAAGGAATTAGGCAGATGTCACTACTGGCTCACAGGAGAAATCAAAGAAGGACAAATTTCTGAGGAGTAAAGGAATGTTGAAATAAAAGAGCAAAACTGGTTTTTCCACTGGTGGGGGAGCTTGTCCCTGCACTGGCCGGAATTGATTTGCATGTGGACAGACAGGAATTACTTTGCATTGTTATCTGTAATTTACAGAGTTGTAAAATAACTCTCAGAAACTGATTCATTTAGGCTGCAGGGTGTGCTGAGGCTCACAGTTTCCACTGTAGCTATTTTTCTGTACAAGATTTAAGTGATTTAAGTGATAAATGCAAGGAGTCTAACAGAGGGTAAAACACTGGGGTCCCAATTATATTCAAAAAAAGATATTCAGGTATACACACATATATATGTACATATGTATATATATTATATATGTAATATATATCTTATATATATGCTCTATATATATATATCTTCATTCTTCAGGGAAGACAGAAATCGGTAATTGTGGCTGACACACAGGAGAGGGGCTGAAAGTTGGGAATTTGAGGTGAAAAAAATCTGTTCTTCATTATACTCTTTTAAATATTGCTTGCTATATATATTTTTTTACTTTTGCCATAAGCATGTATTATTTTTCCAAGGCAATCTTTCATAAACCTCCATGTGACAAATAATAAAGCAATGACATCTATAAATCCAGCATCGCAAGAAATACAAGGAGAAATGGATAGAAATGTAATAATTGGGGGAGGGGAACCCTTAACAAACCTCTTTCAGGTTTTGATTGTTGAGCAGACAAAAAATAAAGCTATGAAAAGCAGTTTTTCAACATGGATTGCAAATGAAGAATAATTAAGGGGTTTCTTTAGAAAAGCTTTTTTAATTCAAACCTATGCAAAAGTAAACAGACTGGCCTAATGAATCCGGGGTACCCACCACTTCAGCGCTGGCAATTTTACCAAGTAATGGGCAGCCAATTCTCTACCCATTTTCCCCCTTCCTATACTAAAGCAATCCCAGAAATCCTATCTTTTAATATATAAACATTTTGTCCAATCAGAGCTCTAAAATGTAAGGAATCTTTTAAAAACATAACCACAATACCATCATCACTTTTTTAAAATTAAAAATTCATATGTTATGCCCAGGTTTTCGTGTCTGAGAGACCACCAAGGAGCCAACACCGATGCAATCACATGGTTTATTTGACAAGCTTAAGCTTGGGCCCAAGTATACCCGACGCAGTGGAGTAGGGACTTGGACCCCAACGCTAGTTAAGGCAGGGGTTTTTATGGGTCATTACAAGAGTCTTGGGAGGGAGAGGAGGAGAAGTTTCAGACTTTTCTGCAGTAAGCTGATTAGCTGTTTACAGGGTTAGGTACTTTCTTGGAAGTGTTTACTGGATTAGGTATAGCGGTTTTTCCTGGAAGTGTTTACAGGGTTAGGTGTTCCTATTACTAAAGCAGGGTGTGGGTCCCTAGAACTAAAGCAGTGTGGGGGTCCCTGGAACTAAAGTAAAGTAGGGGAAAGTTCAGCTCTTGGGCCTGAGATGGCTGCCAAAGCTAAGATGGCTGTACTTGTGCTAATGCTAAACCTGAGGTGGGATGGACTTAATTTTCTCGGCCTCCACACATAAGCACAATATCGTTATCATACCTGAAAAATAAACAGCAGTTCTTTAACTTCATCAAGAATTCAGTGTTCAAATCTCTCATTGTTTTATAAATGTCATTAAAAAAAAAAACAGTTTTATTTGAATTAGGACCTGAATAAGATCTACACATTTGGATTAGTTGATGGGTCTCTCAAGTCTTTTATTGTAATTTATACCTTATCTTGGGGAGTCATGCTTCTAGAAACTATTGTTGTCTAAGCTCCATCCCAACAGTGTTGAATTTTACCTGAGCTCCTGGAAAATAGTGACAGTTTAGAAATACACACACACACACAACCTCTTTTGTGTTCTGGAAAAGAATTACTGCAAAGAACCATCCGTTCCCATATGACTTAGGTAAGACTCACATATGCCCCCTTATTTACCTATGGCAAGACTAGGCACAGACCCTCTAAGTTCCCACCCGTGGCCTCATAAATGATTAGCTGAACTGGTTGTTTCTACTGGCCAATCAGAACAAAATGCTGGTTAACCAAACCCTGGTTAAGATTCTCTCCTACTGGGGCGCCTGGGTGGCTCAGTGGGTTAATCTCAGGGTCCTGGGATTGAGCCCTGCATCGGGCTCTCTGCTTGGTGGGGAGCCTGCTTCCTCCTCTCTCTCTCTCTGCCTGCCTCTCTACCTCCTTGTGATCTCTGTCTGTCAAATAAATAAATAAAATCTTAAAAAGAAAAAAAGATTCTCTCCTACTTCCAAGTCCCTGAGCTTTGACCTGTCCCCAGCATGAACCAACACATCTCTCCTTCTAAGGAGTTAGTTGGACAGTGAGGTAGTCCAGGCCAGGGTCCCCAACAAGAAAATATGGAGGCAGGATAGCTAAAATAAAACAGCACTAACATCCTGTTTTGCAGCTTAGACAGGACCGCACTGACATTCTGCTTTGCAGCCTTCGCAGAAATGACTTCTGCAAAACGTCCTAGAATAAGACAATTACCCACAAAACATTTGTCACTATCACAGGCAAGGGGCAGTTAAGACATAAGCTCCCAGATGTCAGCAAAAAAGACGCCTCAGCATGTTGATGTTAACCTAATAGGTAGATAACATGATGAAAGTACTGTTTGGTATGACACAGCACACCCTGATTGCTTAAGATAGTTCCACAAAACAGCTCATAAAAACCCCTAAACTTAGAAACTCTGAGGGCAACCCTCTTGGATCTGTCCCTCTCTGGGAGCTATCACTATTACTATCACTCAGTAAACTTGCTTTGCTGCCCACCACTCTTCTGGTCTCCCTCTTCATTCTTTGAAGCAGTGTGATCAAGAACCGTGAGTGCTAAAGGCAGAGATAACATTCTGTGATCTACTCTTTCATTAGGTCACTCTTTCACCCCACTTCTCCACACCTAGTTCCTTCTAGTCTTGTTTACTCTTCTCTATAAAGAAAAATTCCTGTCTACCCTTTGAGATCTTATGTGAGAGATTCTCCTTGCAGCAGCAGTTCCTCTCACCCCCTTTGCGTTAGTCCTTTCCAGTAGTCTCTCCTTGCTAAATCTGGATGTTTCTTATTTGACAATACCTAGAAATTTTGATGTATTTATTTCCAGTTGATTATAATATGAAATGAGATTTGAGAACCACGCTTAGCGGATGGGAACTGTACAATTACTAGGATAATCTAATACATATATATCTGTGTTAGTCTGTGTTCCTCCAGAAAACAGATTCTGAGGTGAGGTCTTGTGCAGATAGTTTATTTAGGTAGTAATCTCAGGAAGCAAAAGAAAAAGAGCAGGGACAGTGAGCCAGGAAGGAGGAAAGTCCTGTCCAGGTGCATTATGAGCAGGTTTCACGTGTGGGTAACCGAAGCTCAGTTGCTGTGGGGGATCCTTTGAAGAACATATAGAATGTATCTTAGATATGACCTCTCCATGGACAGCAAAGCTGGAATATTTATCCACTTTCCTCTGTCCTTCACTGGCTGAGAATTGTCTCTGAGGGTTTTAAGTCCCAAACATTGCTGGCCATCTTCAAGCAGAGAAAAAGAGATGCATAGGTTTTTGAGAGGACTGTCAGCACATTGTCCCTTACAGGGCAGGCAAACTCAGAGGGAACCAAGGGGGTATGGAGCTGGGATCAAGAGCATGTATACTGTATTGAACTTTATATGTACAGAGAATACCCTTTTTCATTTCTTGCAAGTGCCAATTGAACAGCAAAAGTTGACCAAAAAATTCCCAAAACTTTCCCCAAATAGAAATTTTAACTAAGATTTGTTGAATATTTATTATGTGATAAATGATTTACATGTATTGTCTTAATTGAACCCTCAGGACAACCACCTGAGATAGGTATGATTATTACTTCAATTTTACAAATGAAGAAGTTGAGCCTTAGGTTAAATTATCTGCCCAAGGTCATATAGCCAGGAAAGACAGAGCAGGAATTTAAATCTCAGTTTTTTGACTCAAGAATGCAGCTGCTAACCACTATAGGGTATGCTTCCCCACAGCCTTTAATCACAGTGTGAGAAAACTACATTAGTTAATGTTAATTATGTTAGAATAATATTAGAAATTCTAGTTAATGTTAGGAAAAACTATGGTATAATAATCCAACAATAAATACTCCCATCATTTGGGAATTAAAAAAAATTGTCTATAGAGAAAATGAAAGCACCAATAAGAAAAACTCTCTAGAAGCAAAGGTAAAAATGAACTATTGGGACTTCATCAAGATCAAAAGCTTCTGCACAGTAAAGGAAACAGTTAACAAAATCAAAAGACAACTGACAGAATGGGAGAAGATATTTGCAAACGACATATCAGATAAAGGGCTAGTATCCAAAATCTATAAAGAACTTATCAAACTCAACACCCAAAGAACAAATAATCCAATCAAGAAATGGGCAGAGGACATGAACAGACATTTCTGCAAAGAAGACATCCAGATGGCCAACAGACACATGCAAAAGTGCTCCACATCACTCGGCATCAGGGAAATACAAATCAAAACCACAATGAGATACCACCTCACACCAGTCAGAATGGCTAAAATTAACAAGTCAGGAAATGACAGATGCTGGCAAGGATACGGAGAAAGGGGAACCCTCCTACGCTGTTGGTAGGAATGCAAGCTGGTGCAACCACTCTGGAAAACAGCATGGAGGTTTCTCAAAAAAAGTTGAACATAGAGCTACCCTATGATCCAGCAATCACACTACTACCCTAAAGATACAAATGTAGTGATCTGAAGGGGCACGTGTACCCAAATGTTTATAGCAGCAATGTCCACAATAGCCAAACTATGGAAAGAACCTAGATGTCCATCAACAGATGAATGGATAAAGAAGATGTGGTATATATATACAATGGAATACTATGCAGCCATCAAAAGAAATGAAATCTTGCCATTTGCGACAATGTGGATGGAACTAGAGAGTATTATGCTTAGCAAAATAAATCAATCAGAGAAAGACAATTATCATATGACCTCCCTGATATGAGGAAGTTGAGAGGCAATGTGGGGGGTTTGGGGGGTAGGAAAGGAATAAATGAAACAAGATGGGATCGGGAGGGAGAGAAACCATAAGAAACTCTTAATCTCACAAAACAAACTGAGGGTTGCCGGGGGGAGGGGGGGAGGGAGAGGGTGGTTGGGTTATGGACATTGGGGAGGGTATGTGATATGGTGAGTGCTGTGAAGTGTGTCAGCCTGACGATTCACAGATCTGTACTCCTGGGGCTAATAATACATTATATGTTAATAAAAAAACTAAAAAGAAAAACCCTCTATGTCCAAATTTATGAGTTCTGGTTAAAGCTGTGCTGAAAAGGAATATCGTTATAAGTAAGAGTGACATTATATGAATTAAACATTCTGCTCAAAAGGTTAGGAAAAGAATAAACCAGTTGGATAATGTAAGGAACTAATAAAAATAACAATAGAGTGGACTTCTAATTCAGCTCAAGATGGAGTAACAGGAATTGGAGGTACCCTCCCCCATGAGCAACCAAAAAGCAGACAAAACATGTAAAACAGGGATTTTTCAAGACACTCAATATCAAGCAACAAAGGACTAGTGATCTCTGACAAGAAACAAGGTGAGCCCCACCTTGAGGTGAGCCCTGCCAGGCCTTGGTGGGGGAAGGGAAACCCTGGCAGAGCCCAGCAGACTCCATGAGTTGAGGAGGAGCTGAAAGTCTGGAGGAGAACAAGAAAGCTGAAGTTCTCAGGATGGGTTATCAAAGAGGAGAGAACTGCAATGGAGAAAAACCCAGAGACCTGTAGAGTGCTCTCAAGTATTCAGCAGAATATGGATCAGCAAATGCATGTAAGGAAACAACTCGAGTTGGGTGCCTGGGTGGCTCAGTCGATTAAGCAGCTGACTTCAGTTCAGGTCATGATCTCAGGATCCTGGGGTTGAGCCCTGTGTCAGGCTCCCTGCTCAGTGGAGAGTCTGTTTGTCCCTGTCCCTCTGCCTCTGCCCCCTGCTCATGCTCTTTCTTTCTCTCTCTCTCAAATAAGTAAATCTTAAAAAAGAAAGAAAGAAAGAAAGAAAAATAGGAAACAACAGGAGGACAGGGAAGGAAGCACCAAAATTATGAGAGGTAACAATGCAATGCACATAGAACCAGGAATATTTCCTGCCCACCAGCCAGACTGGGAAACCTCAAGATTTACAGGGCACTGGGTAAAGTACACAGAAATGTCTTACTTCTGTAATGGGAAATAATTAGCCCTAGAATGAGCACTGTGGAAGTCCCACTTAACAAATCATCAGAGCAAGACCCAAAAGGATAAATGCACTTTTCAAGTAACTTAATAGTGTCCCAGAACAAAGCTCAGGAAGGTTTATTCAAACACTAATGTCCATTCCTGACAAGTAAGTTTTACACCTTCTATCCAATAAATAACTGCCAGGCAACACAAAGAAGTAGGAAATATGACCCATAATGAGGAGACAAATTATTCAGTCGAAACCACACAAAATGGACACAGATAGAAGAGTTGGCAGACAAAGATATTAAAAATTACAACCATGAGGGAGCCTGGGTGGCTCAGTCAGTTAAGTGTCTGACTCTTGATCTCACTTGGGTCTTGATCTCAGGGTTGTGAGTTCAAAGCCCATGGTGGGCTCTGTTGGGGTCCGTTATCAAAGGAACGAGACTGAGACAAAGTGAAATGCAAAGCCTTATTCTATGCCAAGCATTAGAAGTCAGACTGACTGGCCAGGGCCACCTCTGAAGAGAGCAACCCCCTCCTGATCCCACAGGCTGGTTTTATAGGGCATAACCACAGACCCAAGGTACGTGGCTTCTATTCTTAAGGCGTTTACTCCCGGAATCGATACCTGGAGCCATACCAGGAACTACTGGGACGTTTATTCTTGGAATGAAGTCCGTGGATGTAAACAACAATATGGCTACCTAAGCAATATGGAGTTGCTCTGGCTAAGCAGGCCCTAATAGTTAAACAGGTTTTAACATTAAATTGGCCCTAACAGGCTCCATGTTGGGCATGGAGCCTACTTTAAACCAAAAAATGTCCTGACAATATACATATATTCAAAAAGTTAAGTAGAGACATGAAAATGTTTAAAGAACACTCAGCTTTCACAGGTGAAAATTAATAAGTGAACTGTAAGACAACTTCAAGCGGCCTAATGCAAGTATAGTTGGAGTCTCCAGAGAGAGAGGGAAAGAGAGAAAAAATATTTAAATAAATAATGATTGAAAATTTCCTAAACTTGGGCCCTTGGATGGCTCAGTCAGTTAAGGATGTCTGCTTTCAGCTCAGGTCATGATTCCAGGGTCCTGGGATGGACCCCCACACCAGGCTCCCTGCTCAGTGGGGTGTCTTCTCTCTTTCTCTCTGCCACTCCCCCTGCTTGTGTTCTCTCTCTCTATCAAATAAATAAGTAAATAAATAAATCTAAAAGGAAAAAAAAGAAAATTTCCCAAACTTGATAGGAAGTATAAATACTTACATACAGATGTATATATATGAAATCTCACAAATACTCAAGCATAAGAAGCATGAAGAAAACATAGAGGCCCATCGTAATCAAATTGCTTAAAACCAGTGATAAAGAGAGCATCTTAAAAATAGCCAGAGGAAAATAGCATGCTAGGTATAGAGGAACAAGAGTGAGGATGATTTCAGATTTCTTGTTGGGAACAATGCAAGTGAGAAGATAATAGAGCAATATCTTTAAAGTACTAAAATTAAAAAAAAAAAACACTGTCAAACTAGAATTCTATACCCAATAAGAATATCTTTCAAAAATGAAGGTGAAATAAGGTGAAAGATGTTGTTAGACTTAACAAAGTCTGAAAGAATTAAATCAGTATGACATCACACACAACAGGAAATATTAAAGGATGTCCTTCAGGCAGGAGGAAAATGATGCCAGATAGAAATCTGGATCTATACAAGGGAATAAAGACCACTAGTTATGGGATCATTTGTTTTTTTAAGCAGGCTCCATGCTCAATGTGGGGTTTAAGCTCACAACCCAGAGATGAAGAATCACATGCTCTATCAACTGAGCCAGCCAGGTGCACTGAAATAGGATCCTTTTAATGTTTAATTTGTGTGCATATCTCTGAGCTGAGTGGATGCTCAGGCAATGCCTCATACTTGCAGCTTTCTCAGGAGGATTATCCTTGAACAACCAAGGTTATTTGCCCAGAAGTGCCTGGGAATGATGCTGCTGCTTTGTCCTGGCAGCCTATAGTCAATGACTGACCAAGGTGGAAATGTAAAAGCATTTGGCTCAAGATGGGACATATTCTGTGGTAATTGTTTACCCTCCAGACCTCCCTGTGGAATCAGAATGAAGCTAGACTTCACCTGAAACCACATTCTTGCTTATTTCTTTTCCCTTTCCTACCCTGCTTCTTTCATTACCTTATCAGATTCTCCTGAGAGTGCTTGAAAAATAAATCACAGATATATGAACTTCTGTCTCAGGCTCTGTTTTGGGGAACCTGATTAAGGAGAGGCAGAGAGTATAAACATTTGTATCCAATGTAAATACCAACCAAAAGGCATCCATGTTAAGGGAGCCTCACAACAATGAAGTGGATAACTATCCTGTTGATATGAGTGAGTTCTCTTTTTTTCAACCACCATGTTGCTCACTCAATGTTCATGAATAAAGTGACCATGACATCAGAAAGGCAGGCCATACCTCAGTTTAACAACATGGACCTTTTCACACTACGACTGATCTGGCTGTTGCTACTGTTGAGCACACAATATGCTAACAGCAGTGCTGAACCCCTCATATGGCATCATTCCCTTGAGGGACTAGCCAGCCCCGTCTTTTGTGGTCAGTCAGTTACATTGGAGCCCTTCCATCATTAAGTAGGAACTAATTTGTCCTCACTGATTGTTCTCTGAATATGGGTTATTTCTCTCTGTCCATTGGCTTCTGCCATCACACTTGTCCATGGACTTACAGCATTCCTTTTCACCATCAAGGTATCACATACAACATTGCTTCCAACCAAGGAACTCATTTTACCATAAGCATATGCAGCAAGAGATGCAACTAGTCTTATCATGTGTCTCAAAATCCAGAAGCAGCTCGTCTTACAAAAATGTTGGAATGGTCTGCTGAAGACTTGGTTATGGTACCAGCTTGGAGACAGCACCTTACCAAATTGGAGTGTTATTTTATGGGTTATGGTTTGGACCAACAGTTAATACATGTTGCCTTTTTTTTTCATGACAAGAGCACACCGTTTGGGAGGAGCTTCTCACAACTAATAACACACTTGTAAAAGTTTAGCTTCTCATTTCTGTAACCTTAGCTCTTCTCATCTACAAGTCTTAATTACCAAGAGTAGAATGTTCCCACTAGAATACACAACAATGGTTCCATTGATGTGGAGGTATTTCTACACAGTGGAGACAGATAAGACTATGTCTGGAATTGGGATTCACTGGGATGCTGCTGCTTCTTCTTTCTTCCTCCTTCTTCTTCTTCTTCTTCTCCTTCTTCTTCTCCTTCTTCTTCTTCTCCTTCTCCTTCTCCTTCTCCTTTTCCTTCTCCTCCTCCTCCTCCTCCTCCTCCTCCTCCTCCTCCTTCTTCTTCTTTCTTCTTTCTTCTTTCTTCTTTCTTCTTCTTCTTCTTCGTAGGCTCCATGCCCAGTATGGAACCCAACGCAGAGCTTGAACTCACAACATGAGATCAAGACCTGAGCTAAGTGTTGGATACTTAACCAGCTCAGCCACCCAGGTGCCCCTCATTAGGATGCTCCTTAATACTTGCATGTTCAATAGGAAAGGTCAGTGTGGGGGAAAGGGTTAATAGTAACCCCAAAAGGCAGGATGATTAAGGACTAAAGCCCATAAAGAATGAAGGTTGGTGTCCCCTCACTAGGTAAACAATTCCAAGCAGCCAAGGTCTGAATGAAGTCAAGAGTAACATGGAGTAGGTAGATGAAGAAGGATATGACAAATATCTGTAATGGCCTTATGATCAGTTATGAAGTTGAGAACTAAGGCTGCTATATTATGTGTATTTTAATGAGTAATTTCAACACCTCCTTTCTTTCTCTGTCATTTTGCATAGAGTTTTGGCAGTGCTTAACTTTATAATTTAATTAAGTGGAAACCAGATTATGAGGAGTCACACTCAGACCCATCAGTGCTGCATATCCCTTGGAGATCCTAGACTTGATATGGACAACATGGAATTATATGGAATTATATTTCCCCTTGCTGGGGAAAGGGTGAGATCATCTTCATTTGTAAGATACATCTTCTTCCTGACATTTTGTTGTGTTGGTCTCAGGCTATTCATAGTGATGCTGTTGGGTAGGAATGCCTGAGGCACTTGTCCAGACCTGTATTACTTTTAGCAAGACCCCATGGACATTTCCCCACCAGGGCCAGTGCTTGGCTGGATTAGCCCTTGTGATTTTTATTATGATTTCAGGATGCATCTCAGCAAGAAACCATCAGAGAAATTTGAGGAACATGATTTATTACTCACAAGTCCTGGAGGATATACAGCATGCTAGGGGGACATACAGTGAAGTCAAAGGTAAAGGGAGAGAGAGAAAGGACCTCGGGCTCTGCCTTTATTAGAACCCAGGGGTGGAGTGTCTCAGGTTTCATGGGTTCACTCCTCACTGGCTAATTTAAAGCTTAAAAGTGAGAATTAGGACATGGGAAAGGAGAAGTGGGGCATTCAAGTGGTCAATTGTCTAGGTTACCCAGGGCTTACTGAAAGAGGAATCTTCACGGGTAGTGATGGCTCAATTCCATATCTGATTGTTTTCCTAATTCCATATCTGAGTGTTTTCCATACAACTGGCAAAATGTATATTCAAGATGGATGTCTTTCCTAAATGGATGCCTCAGCAATCAAAATCTTAATGCTAGGCACTTACGCCGCAGTTTTGTTAGGTAGAAGCATGAAGTTGTTTTAGAGGGTTAAGTATGGGTGGAAAGATGGGAATGAATGCTGAGTAGCAAAAGGGGTGGACTGTGCTGATGTGGCTCTTGTTTATGCCTCACCCTGTCCCTCCTCTGATTCCTTTGTCCCCTCCGGCTGCACTTTCCAGACCCTCATGTCCATTGGCTTCTGGCTGGGTTTACCACTACTGGAAACTAGAAAGGAAAATAATGGAAGAAGCCAGGGAATTTCTTCCTCTTCCTCTGTTCTGGGCATCATCTCTGGCAGGGGTCAGGTCTCCTCCATAGACCAACTATGGCATGTACAAACTTTTCTGTATGTGATAGTATATGTGCACTTCTAAAATGTGCCACTGAAATCTGTCTCTGGACCACTCTGTTTACTAGATCTGCCAAGAAAAAGGGTTGGAAAACACTATTATGTAAAAAAAAGATTTTAATTATTTATTATTGGGAGAGAAAGAGCACGTGTGCACTAGTGTATGTGTGATCAGGGAAGAGGCAGAGGGAAAAGGCAAGAGATAATCCCAAGCAGATTCTGTACTAAGTGTGGAGCCCAACACAGGCTCGATCTCACCATCCTGAGATCATAACCTGGACTGAAATCAACAGTCAAGATGCTTGACCGACTGAGCCACCCAGGTGCCCCCTGGAATACACTATGTTCTCAAATGATACAATCTATTAAAGGTGGTTTCCTTTAAGTGAACATTATTGATGACTTTTCTTCATTTGGTTATTTTTAAAAAGAAAAAAAGTATATCCCCTCTCACCTCTGTTAATACACTGACGAATAGTGCAAACTATCACCTGGTATTTATTTTCATGAGCCCCTGATTGCAGCTAATCAAGCATTTACCTTGCACTTACAAGCCCTTGCTGCAGGTACATTTTTAGATATCCTCCGTAAAGAAACATAATTGCAGTAGAAACCATAGAAATGAACATAAGAAAAAGTAACAGATGAGTATCATCACTTATTACTTAAGCATAATTCCTTTTTTCTAGCCACATAGAGATCAGGAAGAGAAAACAGCATCTTAAATAGAATTTTCAAAGCAGAGAAGCTGTTGACAAGGAGCCTAGATAAAAACCCATGGCATTTGCATGTAATGGAACTGTATCCAGAATGCTAATTTTATTCAATGAATAGAATTATAGATTATTTAATTTGTATTTCTCAAAGAGCAAATCAAATATTATTTTCTTCTCCAAAATGTTTTTATTTCTATGTTAAAGACAAAAGAGTTTCCTTGTCTAGATCAATCTGACTGACCTGCCTTTGCTGTTCAGAATATTTTTGGTAGAACATACAGTAATTTTTAGACTTCATTGTAATCTTGGCGACTGTTAAGGGCAGCCCTCTGATTTAACAGGAAATTGAGACCAAGTGCCTTGGTTAGGTGAGTAAGTGGCAGAGCAGAACCACAAAACATTCTCTTGACTTTACCTTCGCTGCTTGCTATATATATATACTAGTGGTTCTCAAACAGTGGTTTAGTCTTCAGATTACACCTACCCTGCCTCAGCATTCCCATTCCTGTGATTCTCTTATGTTCTCTTCTTCAGCCGAAAATCAGCATATTATCATCTTCCACCTCTCAAATCAAAACTTAGAATCCCTAATTTACTAGATATATTACATACTATCTATTGATTTTCTGCTGTGGGAGATACAGAGTTAGCTGTCTTTTGCCCCTTTTTAGGCCCCCTGATCCTGTCCCCAGCCCCTAACATGCTTATGTCATACTTTCGATTAGACAGTATCAGTTTACATGTGAATGCTTTTCTCAGCTGAGCCATGTCGTATGCTCTGAATACCTTCCTTTTCTGTTCAATTATCTCTTTTCTCTAGAGTTTTAAGGTTGTTTGCTTAGGTCTACTTGACACTAGTGTAATTCAAACACTCTAATAGCTGTGTAAATCAGCAATTCTCAAACTTTTTGGTCTCAGGATCCCCTTTCACTCATAACATTATGGAGGATCCCAAAAAGTTTTCATTAATGTAGGTCATACCCAGTGACATGTGCCATATTAGAAACCATATTTATATATAAATATACACTGAAAAATATTTGTATATACATTCAAAAACATTAATAAATCTATTTCATAGAAACATAACACTTTTTATGAAACATAACTATATTTTTCAAAACAAAATAAACTTAATAAAAGAGAGGTATTACTTTATATACTTTCAAGTCTCTTTAATGTTGGGTTTATTAGTAGACAGCCTGCTTCTCATTTGTACTTCTGCATTCAATCTGTCATATGTATGTTGTATGTTAAGTAGCCTCTGGAAAACTCCACTGTATACTCATGTGAAAATAGTTTGACCTTGCAAATTCCCTGACAGGGTCTTGAGGACCTCCTAGGGTCACTGGACTTCACTTTGAGAATGACTGGTCTACATATATTCAATTAAAATGGAATTGTTTCTGGATCCTTCTGACTGCTCCAATATGGCCTGGTTTCCCTCTGCACCCATTGCTCAGCTGTTATCCTGGGATCTGTCTTCACTTCTCTCCAAAGGTAACCAGGCCTTTTTTTCATATATCCCAAGGCTTCCTTTTCTTGTTTTGGTGGAGTATATCCCACAATAGCTTTCTTTGAAATGATGCATGGGAGACACATTTTCCTAGACCTTGCATATCCAAAAATATGCTACCTTCATACTACATTGAGAATTTGGCTGAATTTATAATAACTTGGAAATTATCTTTCCATCATTATTTTGAATGCGTTATTCTCCATAGTCTTTTAACTGCCTATATTGCCATTGATAACTCAAAAGCCATTGTGACTCCTGATCCTCGTGTTTTACCCTCAGGGAACTTTTAGTGTTTTCTCTTTGTTCCCAGTGTTCTGAAATTTCACAGTGATATGTATTGGTGTGAGCCCACTATGCTGGCATTTCCTGGGTCCTTTCAATTTGGAAATGCATCACTTTGTGTGATACTGTGATATAATAAAAAATACATATTTTGTCTTCATTTCTGATTCCTGGCATAACGCTTTTAAAACCTTTGGAATTTCCTGAGTGGTAGGAGTGAGAGGAGAATCTTTTGTTAATTATAAAACCTCCCTTTCAACCATACCTAAGTTTATGTTAAGGAAATGAGTCTTGAAGTTTGGGGGCTGGTTGCCAGAGGAAGGAACCATGTGATTAGAGGGTTGGAACTTTTAGCTTCACTTCCTGACAGGTGTGGGGGAAGGGAAGGAAGGACTAGGAATTGAGTTAAACATCATTGGCCAATTATTTAATTAATCATGTCCACATAATGGAACCTCCATAAAAACCCTAAATGAAAGGGTTTGGAGAGCTCCTTGTTTGGTGAAGCTGGGAGGGTGGTGCCCCCCAGACTTCATGGAAACAGAAGCTCCTGTGCTTGGGACCCTTCCAGACTTTGCCCTATGTACCTCTTCATCTGGCTGTTTATTTATATGCTTTATAATACATGGGTGATATTGAGTAAAGTGTTTCCCTGAGTTCTGTGAGCCATTATAGCAAACTATCAAACCTGAGGAGAGAGCTGTAGGAACCTCCAGTCTGTAACCAAATCAAACTTAGGACTTGTGATTGGTGGCTGAAGTGGGGGGAAGTCTTTTGAGATTCAGTCCTTAGCTCATAGGGTCTGTACTATCTCTAAGTAGGTAGTGTCAAAATAGCTTGGTGGGGAAAAACCCTACACATTTGGTGTCAGAAGTGTTTTGAGTAGGGAAAAAGTTTTCCTTTTACTTTCTGTCCTGTGAAATTTCCTTGAATCTCTGCTTTGATGATATTCTCACTTAAATCTTTTCTCTTTCTGGAACTATTATTCAGATGTTGGGCCTTCTGAGCTTGTCCTCTAATTCCTGGTCCCTTTTTTTCTGTGTCTGATTTATTTTCTATTTCTTCTATTGAATTTTTATTTATTTAAATATTTTATCTATTTATTTGACACACAGAGGGAGAGCACAAAGCAGGGGAGCAGCAGAGAGAGAGGGAGAAGCAGGCTCTCTGCTGAGCAGGGAAGCCCAAAGTGGGGCTCGATCTCGGGACCCTAGGATCATGATCTGAGCCGAAGGCAGATGCCCAATTGACTGAGCCACCCAGGTGCCCCTTCTGAATTTTTCATAATTTCTTGTAATAGCATTACAGTCCTCTGAAAGTTCCTTTTTAAAATAGCGTCTTTATACAAAAATACTAATTCAAAGGATTCATGCTTCCTGGTGTTCATAACAGCATTATCTACAATAACCAAATTATGGAAAGAGCCCAAATGTCAATTGACCGATGAATGGATAAAGAAGAGGTGGTGTGTATGTATATATGTATATACAATGGAATATTACTCAGCCATCAAAAAGAGTGAAATCTTGCCATTTGCAATGATGTGGTTGGAGCTAGAGGGTATTACACTAAATGAAATAAGTCGGTCAGAGGAAGAGAAATACCATATGATTTCACTCATGTGGAATTTAAGAAACAAAACAAATGGAGAAAAGAGGAAAATCAAGGAACAGACTCCTTTTAAAAAAAAAGATTTTATTTATTTATTTGAGAGAGAGAGAGAGTGCACACATAAGTGAGGGGAAAGGAGCAGAGAGAGAGGGACAAGGAGACTCCCCACTGAGCTGGGAACCCAACATGGGGCTCAATCCCAGGACCCTGGGATCATCACCTGAACCTAAGGCAGTCACTTAACTGACTGAGCTCCAAGTGCTCCCCCAAGGAACAGACTCTTAACTATAAAGAACAAATAGATGGTTAACCAGAGGGCAGGTGGGTGGGGAGTGGTTCAAATGATGGGGATTAAGGTGATAGGGATTAAGGAGTGCACTTGTCATGATGAGCACTGGGTGATGTATGGAAGTTTTGAATTGCCATGTCATCCCCCTGCAGCTAATATTACACTGTGTGTTAACTAACTGGAATTTAAAAAAAAAAAACACCTTGAAAAAAAATAGTGTCTTTATCTTGTTCCATGCCTGTAACATCTTTTCCTAGTATTCTGAGGATATTGATGACTTTTTTTTTCTGTTTTCTTCTCCTTGAAGAATCTCTGTTTCCTTTAGTTTGCTTTTATCAGTAAGTTTGCTAGTCTCCATCTTTCATGTTAAAAATTCTCCCTAGATGCCTGGCATTCTTGGTTGGTTATGTCGTGGTAGAGCAGGAATTCCCCGATTGGCCATATCAAATGTGGGCTTCACTGGAGGATTATCTGGCTGGGTCATTTGTCAAGGAAATTTTAATGTCAGTATCATTAGATCTTTTTTTCCTGTGTTGGTCATATTCCCCACAGAAGCCCCTTTTAATTTCCTGCTTAGAAGGTTGTAAAAGAAAAATACTTCTTACTGTAGTCTGAATGTCTTTGTCCTCCCAAATTCAAATGTTGAATTCTTAATGCCCCATGTGATGGTATTAGGAGGTAGGGTCTTTGGGAGGTGATTAGGTCACAGGGCAGAGCGCTCATAAATGAGATTAATACCTTTATAAAAGAGGCCCAATAGAGCTTTGCTGTTCCTTCTGCCATATGAGAATACACTGAAAGGCCTGTGACCTGGAAGAGGGTGCTCACCAGAGTCTAACCATGCTGGTACTCTTATCTCTAGCTTCCACAACTGTAAGAAATAAATTTATGTTGTTTATAAACCACCTAAACTGGTATTTTGTTATGGAAGCTTGATACTCCTTTTTTTTTTTTTTTTCCTATACTGTTGTCAATTTTGGTCACTAAAATGTGTGGACTTTTTCCCACATCAAGCAATTCTTCTTCAACACTCTGGTGGACCTGATTGGGTGTCCTGTGATGTAATTCAATTCCGATGCTATCTACCTGGAGACAGCGTAAGGTCTCACAGGTTGAGGGTTCATTCCCACCAGGCTTCCCCTATTTTGGACACCAGTCACAAGTCCAGGCTGTTACCTGTGCTTCTGACAAGCTATGAATTGAAGGTTCTTATGATCCTTTCCTCATGTTTGATTAGTTTGCTAGGGTACTTCACAGAACTTAAGAAAAGTTTACCTGCTATCATCCATTTATTAAAAGGATACAGTCTGAAGAGAGACGTAGGGGGTATTATGCTGAGCTAAGTAAGTCAATTGGAGAAAGACAATTATCATATGATCTCTCTGATATGACGAATTTGAGGGCAGGGTGGCAGGAGCGGGGCAGTCATGGGGGGAAGGGAAGGAAAAAATGAAACAAGATGGGACCGGGGAGGGCGACAAACCATAAGAGACTCTTTTTTTTTTTTTTTAAAGATTTTATTTATTTATTTGACAGAGAGATCACAAGTAGATGGAGAGGCAGGCAGAGAGAGAGAGAGAGAGAGAGGGAAGCAGGCTCCCTGCTGAGCAGAGAGCCCGATGTGGGACTCGATCCCAGGACCCTGAGATCATGACCTGAGCCGAAGGCAGCGGCTTAACCCACTGAGCCACCCAGGCACCCCCCCATAAGAGACTCTTAATCTCAGGAAACAAACTGAGGGTTGCTTGGGGCAGGGGGATGGGCTGGCTGGGTTATGGACTTTGGGGAAGGTATGTACTATGGTGAGTCCTGTGAATTGTGTAAGACTGATGATTCGCAGACCTGTACCCCTGAAGCAAATAATAGATTATATGTTGATAAAACAAATAAATAAATTTTAAAAAAGAGAGAGAGAGAGAGAGACATAGGGCAAGGTATGGGGGAAGAAGTGTGGAGTTTCCATGCTCTCTCCAGGTACAAAACCTTTCCAGGACCTTCAGATTGGTAACATCCTAGAAGCTCTCTGAACCCTGTCCATTTATGTTTTTATGGAGGCTTCATTATGTAGGTTCAACTGATTGAATCATTGGCCTTTAGTGATTAACTTAATATAGTCCCTGTCCTCTATTGGGAGGTCAAGGGGTGAGATTATTAGTACCAACTCTCTAATCACATGGTTGGTGCTCCTGGCAACCAGTTCCCCAACCCGAGTCTATCTAGGGACCTTACAAAAATTACTTCATTAATGTAAACTCAGCTGTGGTTGAAAGGGACTTGTTACGAATGACAAAACCTTTATACTCTTGAGCTATTTTAGGAACCAAGGACAAAAGATCAAATATTATGGCAAAAGAAGTTCCCGTCACTCTTTATCTTTGAAGATATTTTAGGAACTCTGTGCCAGGAATGGGACAAAGACGAAATGTATATATTTGTTATTAAAAATTACAATCTCACAAAAGTATATACAGGTTTGGCTACCAGTGTTCTGTAACACTATGAAGGAAGAGCACTGGGCATCTTAGCACTCAGTGAATAAATACTCAGTCTTCCTAATTTCAGGATGGTGCCTGTTGCAGACATTGTTAGTCCACCTAAAAGCACCCCCCCAAATCTTTTCAAAGTTTTAAATATACTTTATTTTTTAGATCAACTTTATGTTGGTAGCAAAATTAAGTGGAAGGTACAAAGATTCCCTAAATTCCTTCTGCTGCCACACATGCATAGCCTCTCCCACTGTCAACGTACCAAACCAGAGCGGTACATTTGTTACAGTCAATGAACCTATACTGACATCATTATCACCCAAAGTCCATAGTTAACATTCGGGTTCACTCTTGATGTTATACCTTCTATGGGTTTTAATGAATATATAATGTCATGAAGCCACCACCATAGTGTCACATCAGATAGTTTCAGTGCTGAACCTACTCATTTCCTCCTTCACCCCTAACCCCTGGCAACCACTGGTCTTTTTACTGTCCTCATAATTTTGCCTTTTCCAGAACATCATATTGTTGGAATAATACCATATCTAGCCTTTTCAGATTGTCTTATTTCACTTAGTAGTATGCATTTGAGGTTCCTCTGTCTTTTTTCATGTCTTGATAGCTCATTTCTTTTTAGTACTAAATAATATTTGGTTTTTGATATACTGTAGTTTTTTTCATCCATCCACATATCTTTTGCCTCTGTGCTTTTGTTTATTATCCCAAATGGTGAAACTCAGCTCTGTTTTTACTTCATAAACATATTCCATTCATACAAAACATCCATGAGTAAAAAGATTTTATTCTAGCACTGGCCATGGGGCATATTATGGACAAAATAAACTTACAAGTTAATGATTTCATAGTCTTTGTATCTCAATTAAACTTCTTCATACCTTATTGGTTAAGAATCATTGGTGAGATTTCAAAGCTTACTATAAACTACTGTAATCAAAATATTGTGGTACTAGCATAACCAGGTAGATGAAAGGAATAGAATTGAAAGTTTGCAGATAAACCCACATATCTCTGGTCAACTGATTTTTAACAAGGATGCAAAACCATTCATTGAAGGAAAGAAAACACCTTTTCAAAAAATGGTACTGGGACAACTGGATAGCCACATGTTAAAGAATGAAGTTGGACCCCTTAACTCATACCATATACAAAAATTAACTCAAAATGGATCAAAGACTTAAATGTAAGGACTGAAACTGTAAAATTCTTAGGAGCTAATACAGATATAAACCTTCATGATCTTGGGTAAAGTAATGGTTTCTTAAATATGACACCCAAAACACAAGCAACAAAAGGAAAAATTAGATAAATTGAGCTTCATCAAAACTAAAACTTTTGTACATCAAAGGGTACTATTAAGAAAGTGAAAGAGTAATCTTGGACTCTTTGGTATGATCACAATATTTATTTATCCATTTAATAAATATTAAGTGAGTGTCTTCAATGTGCTACGTGGTAGAATGCATGCTAATAAAATTAAATCATGACAGCTATTCTCAAAAACTTGAGTCTAGAGGAGGAGGTGGATTATCTAATTAGGTTACATGGGGTAAGTGTTGTAACAGAACTGAGTAAAACTTGTTTGAAGCACAGAGGAAAGGAGAACAACTTTGGAATTGTTGAGAAAGTCTTTGCAGAGGAAACGTTTGAACTTGATCTTGAAGGAGAACAGTTTGCTGGGTCGTCCAGTGGTATAAAGAACATGTGCAAAGTCAGGTATGAAAGAATGAGCCATATTCCAAGAATGAATTTCCCTGTTACTATGCAAGCCTTGAAGACTTGTATAGCCAGACCCAACCCAGTCCAGATCAAACCAGACACAAACACAGAATCTCTTAACAGACTCCCATTAGGAGGAAGGGGTTTTAAGCTTTGCCAGACCTCAGCTAATCTATGTGAGACATAGACCAAAATACTTTGCCCCCTAGAGTCCTTTATAGTGTCTACAACAGTCAAATTGGAATGCAGCTTACTTTCAGTAGGTGGCAGTGTTCACAAAGCAGATATTTTTGTTTTCCATTCCCTTTGCCCGGATTTTAGCTGTAGTTGTTGACCACAGCCTAAGGGCTCAAACATACTGGGTCTGGAAGCTAGACCCTGGAAGGACCTTGGCCAGCATCATTTAGGTTCTAAATGACCACCTTTACCCCCAGTGAACTCCTCACATTTCTCCCAGTGGAGTCCTTTCACCCAGAAACTGCAGTGCTAATTCCTGGTTTTGAGTGCAAAGGAAACTGCATTATCAGAGTGTTTATTATTGGAGTACCCATAATTACACGTTGGGAAGCAAAGGTCCTCCCAACATGAAATGTTCACTAACAAACAAATCCTTATAAAGCCAGTCCCCCTTCACATCTCCCTCTGGCATAACACTGACATCTACTCCCACCCAACATTAATGTCAGATGTTTTCACTGTGATTACTATGTCAAACAATTGCAAAGTGAAATTGCCAGTCTTGCAAAAGACTTCACTAAGATAATGGAAGTGTTGGTGGAGGACTGATTCAGTAATTATTATTACTGAAGCCTCCAAGAAATGAGGGTCTGGCAGAGTTTATCTGGTCACAACTGAAAAAGAGGAAATCAACAATGATGATGGCATAATGGAGGCTTCAGGAAGGGATGAATAGAAATTCAAAAATTAAGAGTAAAGTGTTGGAAAAGTGATAAAGCCCTTGACTATTTTGCAAAATTTACTTTCTTTAAAACTTCACTGTGAAGATCCAATGAAAAGTGATGGATGCCATTATTTCGCTATCTTAATAATTTCTTCTCTCAGAAAAAAGTATGCCCCAAACATGATTTGATTCCATTTTTCTGTTCAAGGAATTAGTCCATAGTTGAGTTATAATCAAAATGTGGCTAAATATAAAATAAATTTACTATGATAATTTTTAGTTCTTTTGAGATAAACTTCTTTTTTTTTAAGATTTTATTTATTTATTTGACAGAGAGAGATCACAAGTAGATGGAGAGGCAGGCAGAGAGAGAGAGAGGGAAGCAGGATCCCCGCCGAGCAGAGAACCCGATGTGGGACTCGATCCCAGGACCCTGAGATCACGACCAGAGCTGAAGGCAGTGGCTTAACCCACTGAGCCACCCAGGCGTCCCTTGAGATAAACTTCTAATCTATACTCCCCCTTACCCCTATCGTTTGTTATAAAATGTTGCTTCCTATTTAAGTGGATTTGCTTAAAGTGACCTTTTGCCAGGACCAATTCTTTTTCCCTGGAGAATTCCTTAATTTTACCCTGCAAGAGCTTATAGGGCCCAATAGGCATGAGAACATTTTAGATGTGCCCTGTGTTGGTTAGTGGAAATTACAGATCTGGTTCCAGATCACTGGCCTAGCTCCTTCCCCCAAGAGGAGTGAGGTGTCCCTATGATGACTGCATCAGTTATCATAGACTAGAATCATGAAGATGTTGATCTGGCTCATCAAGTTGCTCTCTGGGCTTTGTGAGAAATTCAGCTGCTGATGTACTGGCTGTTCTTCCTTCCTTTAATGCTGTAGGTACACTTCTTAAACAGTGGTACATGTAAATAAAATATTTATTAAATGAGTCAATTCTGTGGGAGGGGGAAAATCCATGTTTACAAAACAGAGAATCCCCCTGATGTAGTAGGAGGTTGTTAAAGCAGAGAATCCTTCCCTTTTCAGAAGGGGATTTTATGAAAATCCTTCCCCCCATCCCTAATTTATAGATATTTAGTGTATCTCTTTTTTAATTTTATTTTTTTGGAAGATTTTATTTATTAATTTGACAGAGAGAGAGAGAGCACGTGAGCACACACAAGCAGTGGGAACAGCAGAGGGAGAGGGAGAAGCAGACTCCCCACTGAGCAGGGAGTCCTGTCTAGGACTCCATCCCAGGAGCCTGGGATCATGACCTGTGCTGAAGCCAGACACTTAACCAACAGAGCCACACAGGTACCCCAGTGTATCTCTTTTCTAAATTGTGTGACAAGGGTGAAAGTGGAGAGATCAGTTAGAAGGTCCCTGCACTAAGGGAAGCGGGTACTGATGGTCACTTAAATTGACATAGAGGCAAAGAAAGTGTTCAGATCTGGTTGGCTTTGAAGGCAGACCCAACATTTAGCCTGATACATTGGATATGTGATGCGAGAGAAACAAAGGATGATTCTAAGTTTCTTAGTTACTGGAAGGATTGAGTTTCCATCAGCTGATGGGGAAGACTATGGTTCAAGCGTGAGAAAATCTCAGCAGTTTAGTTTTGTTTATGTTAAGTTTAACATCCCAGTGGAGATATTAAATAGGCAGTTGAAAATAAAAGCTTAGAGATTAGGAGAGTGGCATAGGCTATATGGATATATAGGATATATAAACTGGAGATATAAACAACTCTCTGTCGTTATCAATAGATAGATGATAGTTAAAGTCATATTGATAGATGAGGTCACTAGGGGTAGTAAAGAAGAGAAGGGGCCCAAGATGGATTTCCCAGGCACTAACACGTAAAGGTGTTGGGGATAATAGGAGGACCCCAAATTGAAGACTGAGAAGGAACTGCCAGAGGAGAACCAGGGGAGTATGGTGACCTGGAAACCAAGGGAAGAAAGTATATATAAAAGGAGAGAATGGTCAGCCGTGTCATACGTTACTAAATGGCTGAAAACCAGTCATCAGGTTTAACAGCGTGGGCTTCAGTGGTGACCTTGACATGAGAAGTTTTGTTATAGGGATAGAGGCAAAAGCCTGGTTAGAATGGGATTCAGAGAGGACAGGAAGAAAAGAACTGGAGACAGCAAGAATAGACAACCATTTTGTGAAGGCTTAGAGTGAAAGGTAGTAGAGAATTGGGGCAGAAATTTATAGGGGAGGTGGGGTCAAGAGAAGGTTGATTTATTTTTTAGTATGGGGGAAATAGCATGTTTGTAAGCTGGTAGGAATGATTCCTTAAAGTGGGAAACATTTTTGATGCAGAAAAGAGAAGAGAGAAATGATGAAACTAAATTTACAAGAGGGGATGAGACAGATGGCGCTAGTAGAGAGCCTGGTTTTAAAAAGGTCATGGAGACTTCGCCCAAGGTAACAGGGAATGTATTGGTTAGCTTTTGTAGCATAACAGATCACCCCAAAACTTAGTGGATTAGCAGATCAGTGGAGTGGTTCTTTTTGTCTGGGCTAGCTTGACTGATCTTTCCTGGGCTTGCTGTGGGTCCACTGGTGGGTTGGCTAGAATTTGGGTCATTATTTGGCACTCATGCACCACTCATATATCTGGCAGTTGGCTGTCAACTGGAGTGCCTCAGTTGTTTTCCACATTGCTACCACTCTGCCAGGAGGCTTACTTGAATTTGTTCACATGGTAGTCTCAGATTTCCAAGCTCCGCAAGGGAGGGCCAACCCCAATGCGCAAATATTTCTCAAGCCTGTATTTGCATCACATTGACTAATGCCCTTCTGGCTAAAGCAAGCCAGATGGTCAAGCCCAGATTCAAAAGTTAAGAGAAATAGATTCTGCTTCCCGATAAAAGAAGTTGCACAATGACATTGCAATGATACAGATTCAGGAAAGGGAAGCATTTGTGGCCATTTTTTGCAATTTGCTACAGGAAAGAAGACAATGAATATGGATGCAGATACCAATAGGTGAACAGATATAATTGTAAGATTTTGGGGAATTCTCTTTTGAATGCTTCAGTTTTCTCAAAGATAAGGTCTCAAGTTCAAGGCCCACACCAGGCTGATGTTGATTTATTCATTTACAAAGAACGACAGAACTGCTTAGAAAACTAGGTCTTTATGGCTTGAGGTCCTCCTTTAGGGAAATGTTTCATGGAAGCCACCCAACCATGAAGCCTGTTGTTTCTGCAAAAGGGGCTTATTGGATAATTGATGACTGATGTCATGGAGCTTGACAGCAAGATGTACCCATCCTTGAAAAGGACAGACTCCTCAAGCCAATTGAAATATCCCATTGGTTAGGAACTCCCCACTCTGGATAGTGCTATGTGAGCACCACTGGACTCTGCTTTTTGACTGTATTTTCTCTGTGGACCAGGCCCTTTATCTACCTACTCTCTACTACATATGTTTTCAGTGAGGTTGCAGGGGACTTCTGTTCTTGCTGCTGTGGTCCTGAGAGATATTTTGACTTTTCAAATATATTTCATCCTAACCTTTACCTGTTAAATCTTAGTTTAACCAGCAATGTTCTGAGAGGTATTTAACTTGGGCTTTTCTTTCTTTGAATGTTTAGTTGTTGTTTTTTTTTTTTATAATCATTTTTTAAATTTATTTTCAGCATAACAGTATTCATTGTTTTTGTACCACACCCAGTGCCCCATGCAATCCATGCCCTCTCTAATACCCACCACCTAGTTCCCCCAACCTCCCACCCCCTGACCTCTTCAAACCCTTCAGATTGTTTTTCAGAGTCCATAGTCCCTCATTGTTCACCTCCCCTTCCAGTATCCCCCAACTCCCTTCTCCTAACTCTCCATGTCCTCCATGCTATTTGTTATGCTCCCCAAATAAGTGAAACCATATGATAATTGACTCTCTCTGCTTGACTTCTTTCACTCAGCATAATCTCTTCCAGTCCCATCCATGTTGCTACAAAAGTTGGGTATTCATCCTTTCTGATGGAGGCATAATACTCCATAGTGTATATCGACCACATCTTCCTTATCCATTCATCTGTTGAAGGGCATCTTGGTTCTGTCCACAGTTTGGCGACCGTGGCCATTGCTGCTATAAACATTGGGGTACAGATGGCCCTTCTTTTCACTACATCTGTATCTTTGGGGTAAATTCCCAGTAGTGCAATTACAGGGTCATAGGGAAGTTCTATTTTTAATTTCTTGAGGAATCTCCACACTGTTCTCCTAAGAGGCTGCACCAACTTGCATTCCCACCAACAGTGTAAGAGGGTTCCCCTTTCTCCACATCCCCTCCAACACATGTTGTTTCCTGTCTTGCTAATTTTGGCCATTCTAAGTGGTGTAAGGTGGTATCTCAATGTGGTTTTAATTTGAATCTCCCTGATGGCTAGTGATGATGAACATATTTTCATGTGTCTGATAGCCATTTGTATGTCTTCATTGGAGAAGTGTCTGTTCATATCTTCTGCCCATTTTTTTATATGATTGTCTGTTTTGTGTGTGTTGAGTTTGAGGAGTTCTTTATAGATCCTGGATATCAACCTTTTGTCTGTACTGTCATTTGCAAATATCTTCTCCCATTCCGTGGGTTGCCTCTTTGTTTGCTAGGATCTTGTTGGGACTCTTAGCATCCATATTCATCAGTGATATTGGTCTGAAATTCTTCTTTTTGGTAGGGTCTTTGCCTGGTTTGGGGATCAGGGTAATGCTGGCTTCATAGAAAGAGTCGAATGTTTAGGTTTTTTAGACCTCTGTTTCTTCTGGATTTATAGTGTCTCCCTGTAATTTTTTGAAATCTCATTCAGAGACTATTGGCCTGGTTTTATGACCAATGCGTAATTTGTTTCTTATAGTAAACTTAATCCCTCTCTTGTTTAGTGTAAATGTATTTGATTGGAAGTTAATAATTTTAGAGGGAGGAAAAGGAGCTAGTGTCAATTTTATGGACTGAATATTAATGTCTCCACTTAGTCTATTGAAGCCCTAACCCCCTATATGATGGTATTAGGAGGTGGGGACTTTGGGAGGTAATTAGGTCTAAGTGAAATCATGAGGTGGGATGCTTATGGTGGAATTAGTCCCCTTATAAGAAGACACCAGAACTTATGCTCTGCTATCTCTCTTCATCATGTGAGGATACAACAGTAAGTTGGCCAGGAACTGTAAACCAGGAAATGGGCTCTCACCAGATACTGAATCTATCAGCACCTTGATCTTGGACTTCCCAGCCTCCAGAACTGTGAGAAATATTTGTTATTTAAGCCATCCAGTTACGGTATCTGCTATAGCAGCCTGAGATGACTAAGACAGTCATTATAATTGTAAGACATCTAAATATGGGGTGACCTGGTTGAGAAAAGGCAAGAGATGGTTTGGGTTCAATGCCTCTAAGTGGCACTGGAGATTCATTTTTGTAGGGCTTGATTTTTGCTGATTCCTGTAAACTTGATCCTAGATTTTTCAATGAGTAAAACTCCCAGGAGTGCCCCAGGTCTGGGATCTGTTGCCCCTGTCAAGACCCTTTAGAAAGTCTCTTTCTACTTCCATGGGCACCCCAGAGAAGTCCAGGTGGATCCCTACACACTTGGGAGTCACAGTCACCCCAAACAACTAGTCACAGCTGACCTGTGACAGAAAAGTGAGTTGGGAGAATCAGATTTTCCTTTCCTCTTCTCACTGCAACTCATTCTCTGGGGCCGAGTGGGCCAAGTGGAGCATTAACCACTTCTCCTGAGAATCAACCAACTGTACCTGTCCTTGAAAGTCAAGAAAAAGCACTGGATTAGAGTCAGGTCCCATCTGGGCAGTGTGATGCTTGGCAAGTACTTAACCCATCTGTGCATTGGTTTCCTAATCTCTAAAATAGTGTCTATGCAACTCTGATGGGGTTGCTGTAAGAGTTAAGTGAGATCAAAGGTGTGAAAGAATATTAACAAAATGTAATAACTGTAATAGTATTTTTACTATTTAAAATGAGTCAAGTAGAAGGTAAGGGGATTCCTCTTTTTGTTGATACATGAGTCATTTATATAATATGCATGAGCAGGAGTAATGGGAAGTTGACTATCTATGGGAAAAAGATGGATCAGCCAAAGGGATGCAGACTATTTGTAAAGACCGATAACAGAAGTCAGCAGTTATATTTAGTAAAACTGTGGACCTAGGGGAGAACAGTATATTGTCTATTAATGTTTTGAGGCATAAAAGCACATGTTATATGCTTTTATGCAGAGACAGGAAGATTGAGCATTGACCTGCATGGATGAGTTGGCCATTGCCAGTCCTAGATAGATTGAAATCGAGATCTTTACTCTGTAATTAACCTTGATGGATCAATTCATCAGGCCTTCAATGAAAAGTTTCACTGACAGAGGATGTGTGGAATGCAAAGGATGCGTTGAACTGTTCTGGCACTCCAGGATCTTGGGGAGAACAGATTTATGAAACAACTGGGAACTATTTGCAATCTAAACCACAAACTGAAAATTCAGCTGTTTACCAGGACCCAGCAGGTGATGTAGCTGAGGAGGCATGACATTTGTAAGAAAAACCAGTGCATAGATGCAATATCAATGGCATTTGGCCTTAGTTTGAAAATGCAGGGAGGGTAAAGGCAGACACAAGCAGAACATGTGTCCTACTGAAAGAGCCAAGAGCCTCAGCTCGGCTTCAGGGGGCTCCGTAAGAATACAGGCCGATAATTGCCAAGTCTTCTGGCTTGGTCAAAAGAAGTAAGAAATCCAGCTGTTTGTGTGGAATTTCTCAATTTTTTTAAGTTCTCAACTAATTTAAAAAATTGCCAAACACAGTTGTGGGGCTCTCTTTGTTATTTTTGCAAACACATGGTGGTGACTGGAAAGGTGGGAGGCTCTGAGGGAAGAGAGGTTGGGGTGAGCCTAGAATCCTGGGACTGAAGGATGGGCCTTCTGACTGGCAGGATGGTGGGTCCCCAGCTCATTCTGGGCAGAGGACAGGATGCAGAGGCTCATCTCCCCTGCATTACTCCTGTAGCCCAAGCCCTGGCCCTGGCTTGGTGTGCTTCGCCCTCTTGACAGCTGCATCCCTGAAAGGAATGGTGGGGACAGGGGGTGGAGGGTCTTTTGTTAGCTCATTTTTTAGCCAAACAATATTGAATTATAAAAGTGATTCAAAGCAAAATTTGCTCACATTTGGAGAGTATAAAATAAAAAGAGCTCCTTTCCCTTCACTTCCATTTCCATTTCTTTTTGTCATTTTTTCTCTTTCATTTTTTAATTCCCATTTCTAAGAGGTAATCACCAATAATATGTTTCTGTGTGTGTCACTCCAGAAATTCGCTAAGCATATAAAGCCATATACCTCATTCCTTTTCTCCCCAAGAGTCAGAGGAGGTACGATTAGCCGTTGAACAAAGAACATAGTCTCACCTCTGTGCCTTTGCACCTGTAGAGTCTCCTCTTTTCCTTGTCCCCTCACCTGCTTGCGATGGTACCTTGAAAGGCAGCACAGCATGGTGGTAAAGAACACAAATCCTGGATCAGACTTTCTGGCTCCATGGCCGCTCTACCACTTGCTAGCTAGCTGCTACTCAACTTTTTCATGCTGTGATTTTCTCATCTGTAAAAGGGGGTTAAAAGCAGAATCTATCTTAAAGAGTTGTTAAAAGGAATAAATATGTTAAAGTGTATAAAGGGCTTGGGGCAGGATTTGGCACAGACCCAGTGGTATATAAGTGTTTACTATTACTATTCTCAAAAGCTTAGTGCTTATTTCCTCTCCACTAGGAAACCTTCTTCAGTTATCCCTAATCCCTGCTCCTCTGCCCCTCTTCTGTTTATCTCTTTTAGGGCTAATCATGCCACCTAATTTGGCATCCCATTATATTGCTCACACTGTCTCACAGTCCGTCAGTGTGCGCGTGTACTGCGGACCTGCCGGGCCAGGCAGCACACCTCTTACTTCTTTGTGTCTCTGTTGAGGCACTGCATGAACAGAGTTAGGGCAGGAATGCAGGTGCAGGTGCCAGGGACTCCACTGCAACAAGGAGCCTGGGACCCAGCTGCCCCTCTCCTCCAGGCCCCGGGGCGAGAGGTGAGAGGGAAATGGAGTGCTTCTCTTGTTTTGAGCTGCTCTTCATATTCCCCAGAAGGTACCCTGCCAAAATTTAGAGCAAACAGTTTTAGAAACCCTTCCCCAGCACCAGGGCCCCAAGGGCGGCACTGCTCGGCACTTCTCTTGTCCCCAGGGAGCTTCTGAGATCATCTCAGTAAAACTTTAATGCCTGGAAGTCAATTAGAGTGATTTCTCCTGTAATCAAAAAAGGCAGTGCTTTTATTGGAAAGGTGCAAACTAGAGGGGAAGGATGGCAGCTGTGTGAGGCTCTCCAGCTAATGGCTTGGGCTGGTAACGTTGTTTCCACTGAGTCAGGCTGTATCTCCCAGGCATCAAGGCGAGGGGGCTGTGGAGTGGGCAGGGCGGGAAAGAGATGGAAGGCGGCCTCAATGATTATCTCTAGAGTGTACTGAAGTGTTCTCAGAGCCAGTTTATGCACTTGCATCCCTGGACCCCCCGCCAGATCCACCAAGTGAGAATCATGCCCCATCTCTCATTTTACAGACGAGAAACTGAGGTTCAGAGAGGTTAATAGGACTTGAAAACCCACTTTGTCTGCTTCTTTCCAGAAAGCAGACCGGGCTGTCGAGTATGAATAAGGGAGAAGGAAGCCCTGCTCTCTCTAAGCACATCCTGCACAAGAGCCACCTTTTTGTTGCCTGCTAAGGGGATTCTGGAAAGCTGTTAGAGGAAGTCATGTGAAATGTATGACTTAGACGTTAGTGGGCAGAGGCATGGCTTGCCCATGTCTATTCAAGTTACTGCTGCATAACAAGTCACCCCCAAACTGTCTTCCAACAACCATTTTATTATATTCACAGGTTGTGTTGCTCTGGAATTCAGGCCAAGCAACAATGAGGATGTGGTGTGAGGTATGTCTGTTCCATGATGCCTGGGGCACCAGCGGGGAAAACTTACTGGTGGGGGTCACTTGACAGCTGGGGTGAAAACCTTCTAAGGGTCCAACTGGCTGGATATTCAGTGTTGCTCATCACATGTCTGGAAGTTGATGCTGGCTCTCATCTGGGCGCTCAGCTAGGGCTATTGATTAAAGCTTCATTCCACATATGGCCCCTGTAGCATGGCAGTCTCAAGATATTTGGTGCTCTTATATGGGGGCTGGCTTTCCCCAGAGGGAGCATCCCAGGAGAACCAGGCAGACCTTTTTTGATCTAGTATCACTTCTACACTAGACTCAAAGGAAGGGACACAGACCCCACCTCTCAATAGAGCCAAAGAACATGCAGCTGTTTTGTTTTTTTTTAAACCATTGTATTGTCTTGTTTCTTTATGTCCTTATTCCTTTATTTTTTTTTATGACCCCACTAATTCCTAATTAGTTTAGAAATTGTAGTTGGAGTCAGCAGGTGCTGAAATCCTGACTTGGCTTTGCCACTAACTAGCTATGTGACCTTGGAAAAGTTACCCTAACCCATCCAAATTTTTTTCTTATTTATAAAATAATTTATGTGAAATAAGTACACCTTTAGATATCTTTTATCCCTGATAAAGTATCTTTAAAACGTACCTGTCCTAAAAAACTCTGAACAGTATTATTGGAAAGGAATGGAATATTCCCAAACTGTAGGCAGAACTCTTTTGCTGGGCAGAAGCTTGGTAACAATGGAGAAATGTGGAGAGGGTGTTGAGAGCAATGGTGGGGAAATGGAGTGGACCTGGACAGAGGTGAGAGGCATGTGTGAGACCACCTGAGACAGGAAGAAACTGGAAGGTGATCCAAGAGGACAGCTGTGGGCTGCAGGGCTGCCACTGCTGCCCAAGACAGGAAGAACATTGTAAGGAAGAGGAATGGGGTTGTCCAGAAAATTTGACGATGGAGACCACAGGATATGTACCTGCCCAGGGAGGTGAGAAGATGAAATTGCTGTGACATAATAAATAGAGGAAGGAAGAGTTTTTCTCCTTCAGTGTTCTGTGTGCCTCAGCCCAGGGTTGGAGGGGGCACATACAAAGACTGGGTGGATGAATGTCAATGGCAGGCATCAAAGCTGTGCACTCAGGGGAAGGAACAGCTAGGAAGGACTGGTTTTGTGTGTGTGCAACCTTGTACAGACACACAGAGCCTTGCACTTAGAAAGACCTTGCACTTGGTTTAATGCTCTGCTATTAACATTTTGAAATTCTTAATAATTTATGAAAAAGGAATCTCACAGTTCCACTTGCACTGCTCCTGCAGGAAGGGCAATTTGACTATTGCCTTCAGGCTTAATCCTGAGGCTCAGCTGCAGAATTTGTGCCAAATCCCTCACGGGTTAGCAAAGTTGAGGTAGGTGCTTCTATGGATGGAGGCTGAAGATGGGGACAGAAGGAGAAATGTCCTGCTGTGAAATTAGATGGGCATAAGGCAGGGTCATTTCTTAAAAGAACCCTTCCATAAGGATAGACCTGGCACAAGAGAGCACCTGCTCTCTCAAGCAGACCTGGGTCTTTACAGAGCCTGGTCTTTGCATTTTTAAGTAAGACTCAGTAAATCTGATCAGTTAGCATTCACAGAAGTGTCAATGCCCAGAGTGAGTTTGATAGTTTTCACAATTTGACTATCTCAGGACTCAAGTCATAGCCCTTCAGCTCACAGGGGTGGATAGCTTTCTCCTTCCTGTGCACCTGCTTAGGAGCAAACTCTTGGGTCTCAGAGTGTCTTGGGGAGATTAATACCTTCCTCAGTACTCAACCCACATTCCTTGGGGAATCTTTGAGAAGTTTCAGGCACTGGAATAGAACTTGTCACCTGTGGCAGAAGGCATTAACTATTAACATGGGTCCTAGGCATGCCTGTGCCTTTAGCTAATCCTATAAGGTCATGGTGATTCCTGTAAAATAATATAATATAATAAGTTAAGATAATGAGATATAATATAATAATATAATAAAATAAGAGAGGGATGTGTGTGTCGGAGGGGAATGCTTACCTCTTAACACTGACTGGTTGCCTTGGTTGATGTCTTTTACATTTCAGCTCCGGGTTTCCTCTTCCTTCAACAGATATGGTTACCTCCCCATATCATGATTCTTGAACTCGTGTGGGCTCCTCTATATATTCTGAACCCTAAACAGGAATCCATGAGGTTTTTTGGCAAGTAGGGCTTTGTTTCTCTCCAGCCCAGCTCCCCCTTCAGTGGAGGAACAACTGGCCCCACTGAAGTCCATTCCACACATCTGGAATCTCTCCCTCTGACTTATTTATATATCTAAAATCTAACTATTCTGCTCCAGCCCTGCCCATTCTCCAGGTCCCTTCTTCCAGTCGGATCCCTCTGACACCCTCACTGGCTCTGTCTACACTGTGTTCTGACATCTGAGTGGAGAGTGTGGCAACCAATCATCAAGACAGCCCCTAGTGACTCTTGCCTCTTGGGATCATGCCCCTCTCACACTGAATAGGGCTGGTCTGTAACCAACATCACTTGCCTGGAGTAATGCAGCTGCCTTGTTGAAAGGACACTCAGGTAGATTGTGGAAGGGTCCAGGTAGTAAGTAATGGTTACTTGGTAACCATGGCAAGTAAGTAATGCTGCCAGTGGCCAGCCCTGGCCAGTGAGTGAACCACGTGCAAAGCACATCCACCAGCCCCAACCAAGACTTCAGGTGATGTGACCCCAGCCAACAGCTTGAGTGTAGCCTCATGAGAGAACATGAGTCAGAAGCACCCAGCTGGTGACTCCTGAATTCTCGACCACAGAAACAGTGAGATAATGACAATCTATTGTTATTTGAAGCCACTAAATTTTATGGTAATTTGTTATGTAGCAGTAGATGACTAATACAATGACAAGTCTCTCCTATGGTTTTTACCATACTAGTAAATGGCAACTATGGAGTTGGTTTAGTCCAAAATCTAAGAGTAAACCTTGATTCTTCTCTTTCCCTCACACCCATACCAACAAGTGTTTTTCTTTTTTTTAGGTGAGAAGGAGAGAGGGCACACGTGCAGAGTGGGGAGGGGAAGAGGCAGAGGGAGAGGGAGAGGGAAAATCTTAAGCAGGGGTCATGTCCAGAGTGGGGCCCAAAGTGGGGCTTGATCTTATGACCCTAAGATCATGACCTGAGACGAAACCAGGAGTTGGATACTTAACTGACTGAGCCACCTAGGTGTACCCACCAATGGGTTTTTTAAGGCAACTTTTCCTTAAAACCATTTTGCAAATCTGTTCACTCTTCTCCATCTCCACCTCTCTGACTTGCACCCAAGTCATGGTCACATCTTCCTGGATGCCTGAGAAAGTGTCTTCCCTGGTCTTACTATACTTTCTACACTTGTCTTCCACAGGAAGTTCTCAAGACAGCCAGCCAGAAGGATTTTTTTTTTAAATCAGAATATGTCATTCTGTTCAAGCCCTCCAGTGACTCTTGCCAATCATAAAACCCAAACCCCTCACTGCAGCCTAGAGATGCTTCAGGATCCAAGTTCTGTTTAGCTCTCTCTTCTCATCTTCTCTCTTTCTATTCCCTTGCTCAATTACTTGGCTTTAGTCACATTGGCCTCCTTGCTGCTCCTTGATGATGTTCCCCCCAAGGTCTTTGCATTCTTTGTTGCCTTCCTAGAATGCTTCTTCCCAATCCTTTGCCTGCCTTGTTACATACTTAATCGAAGGCTCAGCAGAAATTTCACCTCCTTAGAAAGGCCTTTCTTTTGACAACTCAGTATAACAAATTCCCTTTCACAATCTATTCTCTTGACCTCACCAGTGAGGTACCATATTGAAGCTGGGGTTCTTGGGTTGAAAGCTATAAAATTAGTTCTTTCCTACTTACTATTTTATTTTATTTTGGGGGGAGGGTGGAAGGGGTAGAAAGGGCAGAGGGAGAGGGAGAGAGAGAGAGTCTTAAGTAGGCTAAACATGCCCAACACAAGGCTCAATCTCACAATCCTGACATCATGACCTGAGCCAAAATCGAGAGTTGGATGCTTAACCAACTGAGCCACCCAGATGCCCCAGCACTTTCCTATGTAAACAAAAATAGCAATCATGAGAACCCAGGGGGAGCACATTTGATTGAAGGCAGTATTGAAGAGCCGGGAAGAAGCAGGTATTGGGCAGCTCTGAACAGGCAGTTTCTGAATAGAGTACCTGCCCCTGTACAGGGGGGCCTCAGTTGAAGAATGAGTAAACCCAACTGGAAAAATGTGGTTTGCAACAGCTGCTAGTGAAAAGGACCCACTGGTCATACAGCAAGACTGCTCCAGGATTCCTCCTATGGCCCAGGAGTTGAGGAGGGGGCGCAGAGAAGAAAGAAAGAGAGCTTGGGGAAGGATGACCACTGTAGAAACCTTCCCAAAGCAGTTGGACGAAAAAGAATTAGAAATGTGATGAGCAGCGCCTGACTTTGCCCCATTCTTCTGTGAACAAATGAGTAAACTGCTCTTTATCTATATCAGAGGCCCATTTAGAAAACAATGGAAAAAGCACACAGACCTGAAGGATTCGTAATGTGTAAGTTCATTTCTAAGTAGTTTCTGTTTCTAACTTCCTGGTGGGTAGAACCCAATACAAGCTAGCTTAAGTAGCTTTTTTAAAGGTTTTTAAATTTATTTTATTTTTATTCTTATTTTTTTATTAGAGATAGATCATTCTTTATGAACCCGCAGGTGTCTCATGATGGCCAAAGGACTGGGACCAGAAAATTCAGAGTATTTAGCAACCTATAGGGGTTCTTCCCCTGCTTCTTATAGCCTCCCTGTGAGGTAGGGACTATTATGAACTTGTAGGCAAGGAAACCAAGGCACAGAGAGATTGAGTAACTTGCCTTAGGGTCACACCTTGTCTTGTCTCTAGGATAGGAAGGTCATTGTTCATCCTGGCATAGTCCCTGGGGGTTTCAGAATGTCCTTGTTCATTCTTCCACCACTTCTTTTCCCCATTCAAATGAGATTAAACTCCTGGCTCAGGTGAGGGCAGACTGCAGATAGCCCGGTATCCACTGAAATTCCATTTCACAGGGCACTGTGGCACCCGCTTTCAGTCCCCAGCCCTCCTGATTCCTATGAGTTCTCAAAGGTAGGGGGGATATCCAGCATCCACTACTTGAGGCCTGACTTTTGAGGAATGACCACTCTGGGTAGGCTGACACGGAACAAAGAACATCAACTCTCAGGGTAGAGGCGGGATCATTAAGACCATTGAATCCAGGGGCCACAAGCCCACTTGCTGCAAGAACCATTCAGATACTGTAAACAAAGTAAACAGTTGGGGCTAGAGGTCCCATTTAAAATAGCATGGATTCTACTCAGCTCTGACTTTTTCTGCCATGTTGGACTGGCACCCAACATTGTCAGACTTCCTGATTTTTTTCAGAGAAGTCAGAAGTGTTCTCCTACCTCATCAGATCACTGTGACAATTAAATGAAATAACCCACATGAGGTGCTTGGAACATGTATCCAGCACTTGGAGGAAGCTCTCAATAAGTGTCAGTTGCTATTATTAATACAGCACCTTCACGGATGTGGAAGCCAAGGCCCAGAATGGGCTCCTGCAAGATTATAGTTACTGGTAGGTGTTACATGACAGCCCAGGTTCCTGACCCTGGGCCAGGATCGTCCTTCCTGGCTTCCCTCTCCTGCCCCCTCCCCTTTCCTGAGCCATCAACCATCTTTATTATGTAGCAGGACACATTTCAGGTAACCATGTAATGCTTTGCTGTTGTCCTTTAATGCATATTGCTGCTGTTTCCCTACTTTCACAGAAATCTCCTTCCCTTAATAAATGAAACTGTTCTTAAAGCTTATTCCAGTAGAATAGTCCATAAGGTTCTTTTATGTTCCTTTAGGTTCATATAGGAGTAGCAGCTTTAAAGTAGCTCCCCACCCTGCTTTTTCAGGTCTTTGGGGTTGTATTCTATAAACTCAGATTTTTCCATTTAAATCAGGGGCTCACCTACTGTTTACCCACGGCCCATTAAACCATTAAGGAAAGTGGTGCCTAGCGGGCCAGGACAATCTGTGCACTTTGTTGGGAGTAAAGCTCATTTCCTCTTGCTCTGTGGAAAATACCCTTTATACTCATGAAAAGTTCCAGGAATTCTGCATCCTGAGCTGGTCCAGTTGTGGTTCCCAACAGAACAGGCAGCAGGGCTACCATTTCCTCTGGAGTACTCAGCTTTTTGGCTACCCCTCCCAGCTCTAAATAGGCCTGGTGTTGACCGTCATCCCTACTTTTGTTTTCTATTCATTCCCATAGTTCTGAGTCAGTGCTGTCTCACTTTTTTGCACTCTGTGTCAGATTCATCCCACTCATTGGAAAGTCTGAGGCCAAGTGGGATCATTCCCTGTTCCTCATGTTTTTTGAACTGCAATTTTCCTGTTGATTGCCCTGTTGCTAACCTCATTCTTTGCCTTAGGATGGCCACTATGGCACTTGACTTCAACAATCTGCCATAAGCTGAAGGCCTGCTGCCCTTTCCCAAGACTATGGATGAGAGTGCAAAAATAGGGACTCAAGACTGATCCCTAAGGACATCCCCATAGTCTCCATCCCACAGCCTGGGAAGCACTGGCTGCCTTGGTTTTCAGTTCTCAGCTGACAGAGCTCTGATTCATACTAAAGCTGACTTGAAGCCATTTTCCAGGTCTGTGTTTCTGAACTTCTTCTTGGGGTGAAGGACTGGGTGGTGATAAGATGGCGGAGAAGAAGGATATGCTGTTTCAACGGGTCTCCCAAAGTGAACCGATTATCTACTAAAGAACTCTGATCACCCATGAAATCAGCCTGAGATTAGAATTATACACTTCTGGATCTCTACAGGGACAGAAGATGCCAATGGACAGGTAAAGTGGAGTAGGAACATTGGACTGATATCAGAAGATAAACAAAAGGGGGAGGGAGCCACCAGAAGGGACCTATGTGAGGGGAGACGGTTGCACCCTTTGCATTTGTCCATCAGTTCAGGAAGTGATGCCTCTGGGTAATAAGAATGTTGCTAATAGATGGGAAGCGCAACTCTAGAGAAGCCTTATAAACACATGGTTGATTGGAGGTTAGGGTTTTTCCTATTGAGGAAGATAAGGAGCCACATCAAATAAACTGTAACCTTGGAAACAGTGACAGGGTAACGACAGACACAGACAGAAGGGTGGAAGTCTGCAGAGGAGTAGACAAAGGAAGACGGGAGAAGACCAACATTAAGGCTTATTCAGCTGCAGCCCAGAGAGTGAGGCACTGTGTCTGGCATTCTGGTGTGTCTCACTCTGGGTTTTAGGCACACCAGTTCTCTACTGCATCAAAAATTTCAGGCTCTGTGTAAGTTTAGGGTATAAAACAAAACAAAAAATGTGTCCACAACTGCCTTGTTCCCTTTGCCTCACTTTCACCCCTAATGAATAAACTTCTGGTTACTAATTTGGCTTCCCTGGAATCCTGATACTGGGACAAGGCTGCCTAGGATAGCAGTCACAATTGTTTTATTAAATAAATGAAATGTTTCTGATGTGTCAAAGCTTAGGACCAAATTCTGGGTCTGACCTGGCCCAACTGTGAGCTCCTCCCTGCTAGACACTACCAATTACTAGAAACTTGAAAAGCCCCCAAATCTCCACTGGTCTCAGGTATAATCTATAATCTATAATCAGTTATAACTATAATCTATAATCTCAGTTGTAATCTCCTGATTACAGTTATAGCAACCTCTCATACATTGCTCCTTGTCCTCCTGCCTTTCCAATGGCATTTGGTTTACAATCTGTGTGGTACAGATTTGGAGAGGGCAGTGACCTTTCTGCACTCCTGCAGTGAGAGTGTGGGGGTAGCTGTGAGGCCTAATTCCTGTTAATGACTGAGATCACCATGCCAGATTTGCCTGCAGTGGTTCTGGGTATTTTGTGGCACTGCTCACCCATTAACTTCCCTTCCTGGAAAGATGTTTTAAAAACCACTTTGCCTTTGGAAGTGAGCCCCTTCTTCTTCAGCGCTCCATGGTTTCTCCATACGAAGTAAATTGTTCTTTTCTTTCAAGGTAAATTGGTCATTTTTCTTCCTCTCAAAGAAAGCAGAAAGAGATCCCTTCATTCACATCCAGAGTCATGTTAAAAAGGATGACTGGTCCCAACACTTAGGTGCCCCGAGCAGCCAGTGCTGCCTGTTCCTCTGAGCATCTCCTCAGGCGTGGCTCTGACTCACGCACAACCCCCTTCTGCCCAGTCCCCAGTGCAGGGCACTGCGGTGCACGTGGTGTGTGCTGTAGGCAGGCTACAGGCCTGGTTTCAGTCTCAGGGTGACCACAGAACAGCGTCCTTGCTTGTGGACCAGAGAGGCTGAATGCAAGGTTGGGGCCATGCTGAAGAGGGCTTGAACTGTTTGCCAGGGAAGTTTTGAGATGTTATGTTGGAGGGAATGGGAGATTTAGGTTTTTCAGCTGAGAGGCAGCCTGCTCATACATGAATTTTCAACTGTCTAGAAAATCAGTTAAAGAAGACGGGCTGGAGTGTTGTAGTGGTCCAGATGCTAGAGGATGAGGGCACACATTAGAGATTGGCAGTGGAGATGGGAAAACCAAGTAAGAAGAGGTTTTGGAGGAACATCATGCAGACCTGACAGAGAAGGGTTTTAGAAAGGGTAACATTTAAAGGTTCAGGGAAGTCCATTTTAAACTTTATTAATTATGTGTTTATTTCACATATTGAAGTCCCTTCCTGTCATAAGCTCATTTGTATGACATGAAGCAGGTCTGCAGAGAATGAACATAGTAATTGCAGCATCTGGAAGACTTGGAAGGTTCAGAAAGCTCTGACTCTCAAAACCTGTGAGCAACACACCACACTCTACCTCCATGATCCCAGAAAGCAGTTGTGGCCTCACTGGAGAGAGCTTGCAGTATCTCCCATGCCTCATTGTCAAATCAGAAATACAGAAATGGAATAGGGAAGGGAAGACTCACACCTACAAGGAATTACAAGACTTTACTACTTGATACTTAAAAAACCTAGGAATCATTGATTGATTGATTGATTGATTGATTCATTCATTCATTCAGCAAATACCATTAAGTAACAACACTTGATTCTAGAAATTCAGTGGTGAGCAGAACCAACAGTGTTCAGTAGCCCTGGTGGAATTTACATAATCCAGAGACAAAGATGGATGTTAATGGATCCCATAAACAAATGGAAAAGTATGGCTGGGAGAAATGCTGAGGAGAGACCTGCAGTGCTCTGAGACTTCAGAGGGGGTGGATTTGGTCCACTCAGGGAGGTTTGTAAAGGTTTTCCCAGGGAAATCTCTTACACTGGTATTTGAAAGGCTAGAAAGTGTTTAAGTAAGTTACGAGGGTAGGAAAGAACGTTCTGAGCAGGAGAACAGCATGTGTAAATACCCTGTGGCTTCAGGAGGCATGGTAAACAATAAGGACAGAAAGGAAACTGTTGTGGCCAAGTGGAAAGGACAGGGAAAGAATGAAGGGATCCAAGGCTGGAGGCACAGGCTAGACCTAATGTTACCTTCATGATATTATTATTCAGGATTACTTTCTATTTATGGCAAATGTTATTAGTTTTTGATGGGTAGTGGTAACATTCAGATTTTTTAGAAGAACATATTTAAGATTAAAAATTGACTTGATTTAAATAAAATAGTAAGTTTATAGTTATACAGGTGGTAAACAGAACTGGCAAAAATTACAAACATGGCTCAGAGACAAGTCTTGTGAAATGAGTATAGATACTGGAGGAAACGGACCTGGTTTGAAATGCTGGTCCTTCCGCTAGTAGCTCAGTGACCCTGGCAATGAGTATCAGTTTTCTTGTCTATAAAATAGGGATGGTAATACCTATGTTATGTGGGTGCTTGCAATGAGTAATGAACTATTGTAGAAGGTTCTGGCAGTGCTTGGCACATCACAGGTAATCAGAGAATGTTCTTGTAAGGAGAAGATAATTTTTTGGAAGCATCAAGGATGGTGATAATGGTGGGGAGAAGCTGAGGGTGGTTTGATTATTCAAATGTTCCTGGCTGGAAATGATACAGATTTGATACAGAATAGTAGCAGGAAGAGGAAGAGAAGAGAAGAGAAAAGAAGAAGAGAGAAGGTAACACTTGAGTTTAAAAAATGACCTCTTAACCAATATGTAGAGAGAAAAACCATGCATCTAAGTGGAAATTACAGAGTGAGTCAAAGTACAGAATTGGGAACTCGTAGGCATATTTGGGGTGGGGGGAGATGGAGATGATCCAGTTTGAGTCACAGTGGGAAATGAGTCTAGAAAGTCAGGTAAGGGTAAGGCCATAGTGTGCAGCTTTATCTTCAGTGTGGACAGTGCAGTGACCAAAACAAGACAGAACAAAAAAATAACATAAACAGTGTAATGACTGACATTTGTTGAGTGCTTATGATGTGTCAGGCAATGTTTGAAATGCTTTACAAACACTATTCATTCTCATATCAACCTCATGCGTCATGTGAATTATTGTTTTCTATAACTTACAGATGAAGAAACTGAGGCACAGAGAGTTTAAGCGACATGTTCAAGGTTGTGTAACTCTTATTCAATGGCTACCAGGGAGTCCTCCAAGCCTCTGAACAGCTCTGGCATGTGTAGGGCAGATGGAGGGGAGGAGCAATGGAGGCAGGCTGGCCAGGGAAGAAACCGTGGCAACATTTCAGACAAACTATGAGAGCTGGACTAGCCCGGAGAAATTCACAGTGAAGCAGAAACCCACTCATTTTGTTTTGTTTTGAGTAGTCACTATGTACTCATCAATAATAATTTTATTCATGTTCTCTTTTTTTTTTTTTTAAGCGGAAATGCACGTGGATCCAAATCTACCATAGGACATCTGATTAAGAGGGTCTGTAGGGAAGTTTTCAGAGATTTGCTTCTCAGCCTTGGTTAGGAATCTCTGCTCTCAAAGGATCCATACTCTGAGCAGTATTGGATATTAAATTATTTCCCCCAGATACTTCTAGTTCTACATTTAATCATAAATCGCTTCCTTCTGAGGGGGAAGGTTCCTCTGGGTTTGGACAGAGAGACTAGAGAAAGCTGAGTTGCTCGGAGTGAAGAGCAGGGAGGATTGGAGACCCTGGTTGCCAAAAAGGGGCATGGGGAGGGAGAAGGATTAAGCCAGTGAGGTCACAAGAGGCCTGAGGCTTTGAGGGGTGACCAAAGAACTGTTCAGATCAGGAGTGTCCAATCTTTGATTTGAAACGGTTTGTGTTTCTGTAATGTACAGGCCTTGCCATCATCTCCCCAGGCCCTCAGGAATACCCCTGCATGCAAAAATGTCTCATGAGTGGCCAATGCTTTGATTGTGTAAAAGCTGAGAAACAATTCTCATACATACAGAAACTCAGTTTGTGATGGTATGTGTATTTTCGTTCTTTAACTTTCAGTATTTGTTTCCTTATGTTTTGTGTCTCATAACAAACCTACAACTGGATTTTTAATTTTTAATCTCATATGACAACACTGTTTGAAACTGGAGAGCTCTATTAACCTTTATAGTGATTACTGATATACTAAGATATATTCCTACTACCTTATTGTTTTCTTTTTTAACTTGCTCTTTTCTAATTTGTTAAAATTTGTCTCTCTTTTTTTTTCTTTTGTAAAAAAGTTGTGGTAAAATACACATAACATGAAATTTTACCATCAGCTACTTTAAGTGTACAGTTCAAGTGTTAAGTACATTCACACCATCATGAGACCAATCTCCAGAACTCTTTCAGCTTGCAGAACTGAAACTCTATATCCATTAAACAACAACCCCCTACTTTCCCCTCCACCTAGCCCCTGGCAACCACCATTCCACTTTCTGTCTCTATCAATTCACTTCTCTAGGTGCCTCATGTATGTGGAATCCTTTTGTGATCGGCTTATTTCACTTAGCATAGTGTCCAACAATCTCCATCCTTGCCTTTTTTTCTTTTTCTTTCTAAGATTTTCTTCTCAACTTGTTTGCAAGTTATACACTCTGTGTCTACTTCTTAGCAAGTTATTTTAACATGCCTACACTAGTTTAAATTTAATCAACATTTTAATCCTACTTAATTAGACAATCTGAGGATCTAAGAATGCTTTAATCCTTCTCCCTGCTATCCAGTATTTTACTTTCTAGCTTACCTTTCACATCTCAAATTGAGCATTATTATTGTTACTGTTATTATTACTAACTTTTAAGTCAGTGTTTGTTTAGCTTTACCCACATAGTAACGTATTTTTTATGTTTGTAAGTGTTAAATTATAGTAGACGTTTACACCAGTGTGGAACGTGCTCAGCATTGTAAGTTCCAAAACACCAGGACAAAAGTTTACCCATCACTAAAAACCAATTACCTCCTTCCTAAGATGTCACACTGGCAGGTAACTAGATTAATAAATCTAATCCAAATGAATAACTCCTGTACTATGCAATTTCTGTTTTAGAAATGCATGGGAGAATGATTCAGCTAAATAGCAGACCTTATATGATTTAAGATCATCAGTATTTTTAAAACTGGATATTACTATACACAGGTAGAAAATACTGAGTGACAAAAGATCTTTAAAACTGTACATGAAATTCCTTTCTTGTTTACCAAAAAAAAAAAAAAAAATCCTGGAAAATCTGTTTGTTGATAATTCTCTCCATGTATGTTTTAGTAAGTGGTGATGCTCCCATTCAAGGAATCCGTCAGCCTAATTTTCTAATGGAGGAAGATGTAAAAGATACTCACCAGTTTCCATGGAACAGGCATCTATCAACTTAAAACCAAAATTAATAGTAATATAGGAAATTCAGAAACAATAAGATTTTTGCTTTACGTTTCATGGATGGTGCTGCTGTTCCAACCTTGTAAAGCAAAGCTGCTGCTTTCCAAATCCCCCAAAATTAACATACTCCCCCATCTTACCATACAAACCAGTGCCCTTCGGTTTCTTTAGAAAAAGGAAGGGCTAAAGGGTTGTTGATCATGGAAGAACAGTTTTGATTTGGGACCTTCCACACACACACATCATGCTGAGTGGCCACTTATTTTACAGAGCAATTTAAATATTATGCAGTAGACAAATTATCTTGGTCCATCCACCCTTTGGAGGGGAAAAAATTCACTTGGTAAGATGTGTATCAATAATAAGTAGCTTAAACTATCACCAACAAAGTATCTAGTTTGGTTTTTAAAATGGGAAAGTCACACATTTTTAAAAGTAAATATAGTTGAAGCTGTGAATCAATTATAATTTTGAACTTAATGAACTATGCAGCAGCAAGGGTTAATAAACCAATGTGCTTTGAATTTGTTCGAGTACTGATATTTCTGTATATAAAGATTTAGCACATATAAAAGCTATTATGAGAAGTGAAATAAAATTTTCCCCAGCAATGAAAATACTAAGTTAAAATACTAAAGTAGTATTAGTATTTCACATAGCATAAAAATGGACAAATCAAAGTTTACATGACCCAACTGACCATGTATGAAAATGCAAAGCGGGTATTAAAATTGATATTATGTCCAATATTTAAAACTAGTTTGTAATTGGGAGAATATCTAAATCCTTATATAACAAGTGAAACAAAAGCTTTAAATTGGTATACACTGTTCACACATGAATCTCAAGTTTGGAAATGCATTTTTCCAAGCAGCATTACAAAAGTATTCATGAAGAATGCATAATCTCTGAAAATTATGAAAACATCCCTGCTACCAAAACATGTCTAAATGCAAACTGACTACCATATTGTTACTTCTGTGTAGTGAGAGAAGGTTCATTTTCAAAACAGATAAAATTCAGTCTTTAGGTGTGAATGGTATGAATGACAGTCTTTTTTTTTTTCTTTAAATTCTTAGGTTGTTTGGGATCCTTAAGCATGCAAAACCTCAGATGGGAGGGTCCACAGAAGAACCAGGATTGTCTTATGGCATCCAGTTAAGGCAGAGCTGGGAATGCCTCAGGATCAACTATGCCAGGAATAGAAGCACTTGAGTTGTCAGGTCTGCTGCCATGGTTTGGCATTTTGATGTCCACCATGCCCAAGGCCATATTATCCTCTCCTGCCAGCATGTCCTGAGTGACCAAAGTCTCCAAAACTTATCTCCAGCTGAGATATTGTATCATTAGCTGGCTTCTGGAAATGATGGTCCATAACCCAATCAAATGATGGTCCAAGAACAAATCACTTCTTCCACTGCCCTTCCGTACCTTCATTTAGTTTTCAGATATTAAATTCTACTTTTGCCCAGTTCTTATTCTGAATAGCTTTCCTCTCATCCAAAGTAATTTCTTTTGGATCCTCTTCCCTTATTTCTTCAACATCATTCTCCTTATCGTCAGTGTCTGCAACTGGATATTCTTCACCTTCTGGTGTTTCCTCAGTCCCACTTGATTGATCCAAGTTACTGCAATTACAACATACTTGTTCGAATTGTATTTTGGGGACTCTGTTAATTCATCTTGACAGTTCTCCGGTTGTGAGATCTGCTACCTCCACATTTGTCCTCATGCTTCAGGACACTATAATGTCACTTCCATGATGCCTTTCAAATTCACGTTTGTCACCAGAATGAAATCTATTTCCTTGTCCCATTCCATGTCCAGAGTCTCCTCAACCTCTTCCAAGACCACTACAGACTTGGATAGGCCAGTCAGTAATCTGTCCACCCACTGAAAAGTCTCCTCCTTCATCCTTTTCTTCAAGTGGCTTTTTAAATCGTCGTCACAAGGTGGTCACCTTTCTGGTCTCCTGTTAATTATTTTCCCTTCATGCTGCAGCTGTTGATTAGGTCTTCTTTGAACCACCTCTTATTCTTTCTTTCTTAAACGCCATGGGCAGCTGCATCTCCTCTTTCTTGTCAGCCACACTAACGTTGGGGGGTGGCAGGCAGTGGGTTCTTATGGTCTTTCTGGGACTCTTTAGGCAGCTGTTTGCCTTCTGCATTGGAGTTGGTCTGGACTGTGGCTTGAGCTGCCCTCTTGGCCCCAGGACCCCCAAAACCATCCTCACTGGCTTCTTTTTTCTTGTTCTCTGCTGCTTCCATACCTCACAGGGGCCCGATTCATTGTCTGATTACCAGTCAAATCAGTTGGTGACCACACAGCTGAAGCCTTCTTGTAAGTGCCAAAGCATGATGGTGGCTCCGTGGCCTGTTCCTCCACAGATTGCAGCTGGCAGTGCTGAACCAAGAGCACCTGCCTGAGCTCTTCCCACAAGATGGTTGGGGCCCACATTAACATATTTTTACTCAGCATCCTTTTATGTGTCTCAGACTTTCCATCTGGGAAAATTTTTCTTCAGCTTGAGGTATATTTTTAATGAGGATCTTTTGTTGATACTTTTCTTAGTTATTGTCTTAATTGTCTATATTTCACTCTTGTTCTTAAAGATATATTTGTTAACTTGGAATTTTAGGTTTACCTTTTTCCCCTCTCTCTTGTCCCATTGGACATTTTATTCTGTTCCTTTCCGGATTAATTTTTGCTGTTAAAGTGTCAGCCATCCATCAGAAAGGATGAATACCCAACTTTTGTATCAACATGGACGGGACTGGAAGAGATTATGCCGAGTGAAATAAGTCAAGCAGAGAGAGTCAATTATCATATGGTTTCATTTATTTGTGGAGCATAAGAAATAACACAGAGGACATGGGGAGATGAAGATGAGAAGGGAGTTGAGGGAAATTGGGGGGGAGATGAACCATGAGAGACTATGGACTCTGAAAAACAATCTGAGGGTTTTGAAGGGGCAGGGGGTGGGAAGTTGGGTGAGCCTGGTGGTGGGTATTATGGAGGGCATGTATTGCATGGAGCACTGTGTGTGGTGCATAAACAATGAATTCTGGTACACTGAAAATAAATTTTAAAAAATTAAAAATTAAAAAAAAGTGTCAGCCATCAATTAAATTACCATGCATTGGTACATGATTTGTCTTTTCTCCATGGAAGCTTTTACAATCTAGTCACTTTTGGTATTCTGAATTTTTTTATTAAAAATTTTTTCCTTTCTTTGGATTTATGGAGATTCTTGGACTTGAAGATTAATCTTTTCTAACAATTCTGGGAATTTCTCCACTATTATCATATACTTTGAATGTTCTTTTCTTCATTCTATTATTTCCTTATGAAACTTCAAATTGAATTTATGTTAATTAGGCTTAATCTATCTTCCATGTTGCCTAACTTGTCTTACTAATTTTCTATCCTGGGCTGTACTTTGGTCTAATTTCCTTATATTTATCTTCTAGTTTTAAATTTTTTCTCTTCATATATGTCTAATCTGCTGTTTTATTTCTGTATTGCATTTCTAATTGTAGTTACTAAATATTTTACCTTTTAGATATTCTTTTTGATTCATTTTAAAATTTGCAAAGATCATTGTTTATAGTCTCTTGTTCCCTCACATTTTTAAGCTTCTTTATTAAAACCTAACTTTTCAAAAAAAAAAAACAAACCTAACTTTTCTGTAAGATAATTCCAGAAACTAAAATCTTTATGTTGTCTATTACTTTGACTGGTTCTCACTCATGATGACTTACTTCCTTGTGTGTTTTGTGATTTTGATTGTGGACTGCTAAGTTTTGTATTTTTGTTTTAAAATTTTTATTTATTTATTTATTTATTTATTTTAAGATTTTGTTTATTTATTTGTCAGAGAGAGAGAGAACGAGCACAGGCAGACAGAGTGGCAGGCAGAGGCAGAAGGAGAAGCAGGCTCCCTGCCGAGCAAGGAGCCCGATGCGGGACTCGATCCCAGGACGCTGGGATCATGACCTGAGCCGAAGGCAGCTGCTTAACCAACTGAGCCACCCAGACATCCCTGCTAAGTTTTATTAAAACATTATTGTGGGAATTTTTTACGGTCCTGGATCACAGTGCAACTTCTCCAGAAAGGATTTGTGTTTACTTTTGCCAGTCTCCTTCTATAGGCAGATTTTATTTCTTGTTCACCTTGCATTATGTACATAAACCCTTTGATGCTCCCACCTTACACAGTGGACTACTCTTAGATATCCCACTTCAGATGGGCCCTAGGCTTTCTGGCCTGACCCACACCCTGTGAAGACTTGTATTAGAAACCTAAGGTCTCTAAGTCTTGTCAGAGATCCTTTAGATAAAAGGTGGTTCCAATACTTTTCCATTCAAGGGTTTCTGTTTTGTCTATCTGTAGAGTCCTTAGAGCTTTTTAAACATTTTAATTTTCCATATTTTATTTATTTGTTTATTTATTAATTAAAAGACTTTGTCAGAGAGATAGAGTGCATGTGTATACGCTCAAGCAGCGGGGAGTGGCAGGCAGAGCGGGCAGAGGAAAAAGCAGGCTTCCTGCTAGGCAAGGAATTTGTGGGTTTTAATCACAGGACCCTGGGATCATGACCTGAGCCGAAAGCAGCCACTTAACCTACTGAGCCACCCAGGTGTCCCTTATTTTATTTTTTTCCCCTTATTTTATTTTTTTTAAGAAAGAGAGTGAGAGTGGGGGAGAATCAGGAAGGCAGAATCTTAAGCAGGCTCTGTGCTCAGTGTGGAGCCTGACGTGGGGCTCAGTCTCATGACCCTGAGATCATGACTCAAGCTGAACTCAAGAGTTTGTTGCTTAACTGACTGAGACACCAAGGTGCTCCTAATTTTTCATCTCTTACCGTTTTATCTCGTATATTAGTTGTTTCAACTGCACAAAATTTTCAAGGTATCTAACTCTCTATACTGTTGGAAATGTTGCTCCAGGGTCTTTAAGCTCACATTTTCTATTACAAAAGCCATTATCCCGTATTCTATTCTTTGTTAGCATTTTAATTTTGAGATGTATGTTTGTGTAGTGTATGTAAATATAAATATATATACATATAAATATATAATCACTTCTTTTTCCTGTACTGACTCCTGACTCTAAGAAGAGCCTGTAAGCCTCTAATTAACAGTCTTGTGAACAAGTTTTTTCTCCTGAGATAACATTTATTTACACAAAAACTTAATGAAAGAAGTATAGCAATTAAAAACTATTCCTTGTGATAAAACTGTAGGTTGAGAATAGTCTTTAAACATAAGATTAAATATAAATTTAAATTTGTGCTTAGGAAAAAGGATATGGTCTTCAAACTTATACTTGGTGTTATATCTTATAACCTTCTTTTTCTATTTCTGTAACCATAAAAATGTCTCTTGGTAGTATTTGTTAAACTATCTTGTAGACATGTAGACTTCAACATTTGAATGTTGTCTTCCATATCAAGTAACTATAACTCTCCAAACCTTGCTAATTAATTGTCGTGTAAACATTATGTGTGAAATTCTAGTCTTTAACAGTTCTAAAGTTTCTAAATTTCTTTCTTTGCTGATGTTACCAGGCTCGCTTTCCCTGCTTCTCCCTTTGGCCACAGGATTATTAATAAAATCCCAGACTCTAACAGATGATTTGTCTTAAACTAAACTAAGTGTTAGAAAGATTTTTTTTTTTTTTTCTGTGCAGCCCACAACAAGTTCAATGTCGGTTCTCTCAACTGAGTAAAGGAAGAAGCTGTGTCTTACTCTTTTCTGGGTCTCCTTAACCCTCTCCCCCACTAAGTCCTTTATAATTTAGTAGGACTTAGGTTATATATGTATACTGAATAGAACAGAAGCATAAGGAAAAAAACTGTCAAAAATCCAAGTTTTTGAACAGAGATTAAATCTGTTATTGAGGCTACCTGGCTTTCTTTAGGGTGAGAGATATCTGAGTGGGGTCCAGTGGGGGCAAGTTTGGTGTTTAGAGACTAAGGGATCATAAGGTGACCTCCTGACTCTCATACCACCTCTCTGACTCTCTCTGCTTTAGGACACTTGGCTGTAGACAGCTACAGCCTGTAGGGAAGCAGATTGTGGATAACGGGACAGGGCCACTGCAGGGGGCTAGGGATTGAGGTTGGCCCCATGCTTGTCATCCCTGTATGATGGGTTTGTGGTCCTGGAGAGGCTGCAAGCCTGAGACTGCTGCCACCTCCCATCCTGTTCAGCCAGGCACAGCGCTTTGTTCTCTTCAATTAACTGTGCATAACAACAAGGAGTGAAACCAAGTGATTTAAGCAATAATTTATCATATTCAGTTCACCATTAACAGCCATCTAGTGTTTCCTTTGCCCTTTTAAATGAGTCTTTGTTCTGGTGCTCAGCTCTTCTGTGTATTTCATAAGCTTTTAGTGAGCCTTTCCCTCCCTCTCTCTCCCTCTCTCCGGCCCTCCTCCTGCTTTCCTTGAGCTCTGAAGCACAAGTGTCTTTCTGGAAGCAGCTGAGCCGTCTCTCATCTAGCTTCCTTCATTCCATTTAATAGGGAACTTGAATGTTAATTTATGACCATGAATTCCAGGCTGGGTGCTGCTTGATGCAAGGGAAGAGGACACAGTCTTTGCCCTGGAACAGCCTGCAACCTAGATGGGGTGATGAGGCTCATCCAACATGAAATGGGCAGATGAGGAAGTGGGGGACAGTCGATGTCACCAAAGTAAAACTTTGCTGTGAGAAAAGCTCCCTAGAGTCTCCTCTTCAGCTTCAGCTGAGTTCTGAATGTTGGTGTGGATTCAGGGAGGACGTAAGGGATAGGCCAATCCGTGCAGGGTCCTAGCAGGAGCACGGTGTGGATTTGGGCATGAGCCTCCAAATAGCTTGAGAGTAGGTAATAAGATCAGGGAGGTGAGCCTTAGCCAGGCCAGCACCACCCAGGGTGGCCATTTGTCTGCCTGCTTGCTGCTTTGTCTCCTCTTTGGGATCACCAGGTCTGTGAGCCTCCCTTTCTTAACCTCATGTTGTTTAGGGTATGGGGAGCCCAAGCTTACAGAAGAAATCAGGTAGTGGCCCCAGGGAAACTTTAGGTTTTCTGGGTCTTATTTACTTTCACGTGTCTTTTCTGCTGGGTTTCCTCTCTCTCTCTCTCTTTTTCTCTCTCTCATTCTATGTATGAGTGAGTCTGAATGCATACCTGGGCTCCCAGGGACCCTCATCAGACACTTGTGCTCTGGATTTGGGCCTTGGGTGGTAGTAAGAGAATTGGGGCAACAGGGCTGTATCTTTGAGTCACTGAGACTGTGAGACCCTCAGACCCCACGGGGACCCTGGTAGCAGCTTTGTCTTTCTGTTGAAGTCTGTTGGGCTTCCTGACAGTAGAAGATGTGTCTAAGGGTGTGGAGGTAGGGAAGCCTGGGCCTTCAGAGGGCCTGAAGGAGACCCACACAGGGCTTTTCTCTTGAGCTAGGTACCAGGGCTCTGGGAGTTCACTGAAGGTCCCATCGTCAGGGTGCGCCTACTGCCGACTGACCTGACCCCATCTAAGAAGAAAATTCATGCTGGGTGTTGTGGGGGAGTGGTCTCACTGGCCTTAAGGGGCTGAGATGATGACAAGTTGGACTGTTCAGGGCATAGATAATTCAAGAGTGGAGAGGAGCAGAGGGGGAAAAGCTGCAGAGAGACCCCAATGGTCTGACTCTCCAGGCCTCTAGGAACCTGTGTATACACACTCACTTCATGGTGTCTTTTAAGACTAAGCTGCCTTAAAAATAAGGCATCAAAAAATTAATTGAAATTTCTGTTATCCATTTTAATTTCTAATATTAAATGTAAAATTGACAGCAAACAAAGTAAGACAGTATTACCTTTGGTTCCAAATTATGGCAGTCCAATGAGGTGGAGACATGCTTATTAAAATTTCTTTTGCAGAGAACATACTATTTATTTGAAGGGAATACTAAGATAAATTGCTTGAGATGGCAGATGAGACCCAAGGGCATGCATTTTAAAAAAGTAGGGAATATTGTTCAAACTGTTAAACTCAAGTCATGGAAAGAAATTTGCCTCATTCTTGAGAGGAAAGTGTTAGGAAATTAAAGTGAATAAAAAGAACTGAGGGCCCAGTGGGGCTGGGGAAGGCCAAGAGAGATTTCCCCAGGCCAAAAGCAAGGGACAGCAGGAGTGGGTCCAGGAGACAGCTGAGGGGCAGACAGCTAACATCTGTGCTACAGATAAAAGGATATATTCTTCCGATAGCCACTGATGGCCACAGGCTCAAGTATTCCAGAGGTTTTGGTCAGGTCACCTTTTATGGAGGTAGCCAGAGGAGCTACCGTGCCCCAGATTTCGAAGAGAGCTGAGTATCATCATGTTTGGTTTCTGTGTGAAGCACTTATCCAAGATGCAGCTGAAGAGGAGGGTCTTCCGACGCCTCCTGTGACACCCAGTCCCTCTGTTTCTGAACTTGAACCTCAGAAAACCTTGTTTCTCTTCCATACACATTGTGAATTCATTTCCAGATGGCTTTACATTTGCTCCAGAAATACCAATATACATTTTCTGCTCAGTCAGGAAAAAGCACAGAAAAAGCTGAAATGACAAAACAACTAGGGCATCACTGAGGCAAACCTTTCTGAATTCTTCAAAGGACACTCAGCTGCAGTCCCAAGACCACTTTTCAGCCTCTAGGGTATTAAGGGCTACTGGAAAGGAGAGTTGAGGAGTGGGGCTGGAATGGGTGGTCAGGCAAGGCAGCTTCATAGGTCAGATGTATTTCTTCCTGTCCCTACAGCTCAACTCCTTTCCTCTCTGTGTTCTCTGAGGAGTGAATGCACAGAGGTCTAATGTCAGGCAGGCCCCTGAGTGCTCCAGCCTAGACCTGTTCCTCTTGTTTGCGCGTTGGGAGTGCTGTCCCTTTAAGATTTTTTTCCTTGCCTTTTTCCCTTCCCTTCCTCCTCACCAAGGGCAAACAGAGAAGAATGAAGCCAGGGTAAATTGAGAAAATATTTGAAGCCTATTAAGTGTGGCTACAAGTTTATTGTGATTCTTAAGTTAATTATATCCTTTTTGACTTCCAGCCAGTCCCTTCACTGGGCTTGCATATAGACTTGGCCACCTATCCCAGCCTCAGGCTGGCGGCATGCCTGTCTGCCTGCCTAGTTCTCTGCCTCCCTCCCTTCCTTCCTCCACCTAGTCCCCTCTCCCTCCTATGCAAACAAGTTAGCAATCCACTGTAGCTTAAATATGGGAGGGGCTGTGGTGGGTATCAAGAATTTGGAACGTGGGTACTTGTATCTGTGGGGGTGGGGTGGTAAGGGCACTGTAGCTAGCAGGCAGCCACGTGTGTGAACACTGACTCTTACCACAACCACCTACATTTATTTTAGCTTGTGCTCTTCAGTTCACAAAGTGGTGTAATCCCCCGATCATTTAAACCTCATGAATGCTGTGGACAGTAGGTGTTATCAGTGCCATTTCTGGAAGAAGAAACCAAGATTTAGAGACACTTTAAAAAGAGAGCTCATGGCTTTTAGGTGGCACAACAATGTAGGATTGGTGTCCGGTCTTTTTGGTTTCCAAAGATCCATAAAGTTGTATCTTTGTTTAATATTTAAGAGTGTACAAAGAGAAGTTCATACAAATTGCCTCATTTAATCCTTATAACATTGTGATGTTGGTGCTGTCCCCATTTGGGGGTTCTTTAGGAGCTGCTTCTCCTGGATCCATTCACAGCTTGGCAGTGAGAACTGCCTGACCTCCAGGTCCCTGACCTTTGTTGATGGTTCAGAGTCAGGTGCTGGAGCCAAGTGGGATGATTCAGGTCCTTCCCCAGGGATTTTTGTGTCCTAGAATAAAAGGGCTTTGCATTTAAACACGTAGGTCCACTAGGACCACAGAAAGCTAGTGTACAGTAGAAAAGTGGAGCGTAGAGGCTGAGGAATAGCAGTAGAAACAAGAGATGAAGAGAGATGGAGCGTTCTGAGTTTCCTACAGGTCTTCAGTTTTTGGTTCTATCCATGAGGGTTCACAGCATTTCTTCCTTGGATTCTATGTGACACCTGTGATCCTTGCCAATAAAGTCTCTTTTCTGCTCATACTGTATACTGTGCTTAGGATTTTGTTACTTGCAACTAAAAGGCTCCTCAATACCACATACCAGAAATACACATCATATCAGCATACATATCAGAAAGTAGAAGCACAGTGAACTAAATGCTAAATGCAGGAGCTAGAAATGAACTGTAGAAGTTAGAGGATGAAGCAGTCTTCATTCTTGTGTTGCAAGAGACCTCAGGAGGTGGACATTGAAACCTTTGTCCAGTCTCTACATGTATGTACAAGCCTTTGGCTGACCCTGTGGCATTAGGGGAAGGCAGAATATACAAGAACCAGCTTTTAGGAGGTTTCTGAGTAGAGCAGCTGCTTTTGGTACCACTGCTACATTTCCTCAGATCACCTCTGACTTCAGCTAAATCAGTCACAGCCAATTAGTTCCCCTTGGTTAGTTTGCTCCCCCCAAATTTCCCCACAAATATTCCATCCACTTTTGCTGGCACACCTGCTGTGGTGCATGTCACTACCCTCAGCGTTACCCATGAACATTGTTTACTTGCATGGATGTTTTATTGTCAGTGAGATACCAATAGGGGTGCACATCAGGGAAACAGAAGATTTGGCGGTTATATGTTATCAGAAGCTTAAGATTTTGCCAGTGCCAGGCCTGTGACTCAATACAAGTTCAAGTTCAAACTCCTTAGTGGTGTTCAAATGGTATGCAAGGCCATGCAAAATCTCCTCTTCCCTAGTGTCCCTCTCCTTGTCATCTCTCCATCCTCATAGAACCACTTGAAATTCTCTACACATGTCCTGTCCTTCCAGGCCTGTGTGTCCTTGTTCCGGCTTTTCCTAGAAAGTCCATCCCTACTTTCTCTGCATATTGAGTTCTCATTCATTGTCTCAGCCTCAGCTCAAATCCTACCTCTTCTTGGAAGCTTTCCCAAAATGATTTGCTCCCTGATCCCTTCTGTGGAGACCTCTTTTTGCATCTTGCTTGCAGCTTCTTGATGCTGTCTTTCTTGCTTATAGTTCTTTGTACATTTTTCTTTCTCATGCAGCAGACGGCATGCTCCTTAAGGACTCAGGTCTTGTTTTGGTATTTTCAGATATTCGGAATAGTGGAAGTTCAATGTCATCTTTGCTAAATAAACGGATGGGTGGCTGCAGTTAAAGCTGATGATTCTGACTTGGCCACTGATGTCAAAGGTTGTTAGCTTATCAGATGGCAAGACTGAAACCAGCAGCGTCTTGCTGCCTGCTAGCACCCAAAGAGAGGTGACAATGCTGAATGGGTCCAAGAAAGCAAATGTGGGGCATCCTGACCCTGTGCTGATATTAGCATCTTCTTACTATGAGGACTCAACACAGGGATTCTGCTCCAGCTTTCTTTTTTCTTTTTTTAAATTAACAGATAATGTATTATTTGCTTCAGGGGTACAGGTCTGTGAATCATCAGTCTTACACAATTCACAGCACTCACCATAGTGCATACCCTCCCCAGGGTCCATCACCCAGCCACCTTATCCCTCACAACCCCCTCCCTTCCAGCAACCTCAGTTTGATGCCTGAGATTAAGAGTCTCTTATGGTTTGTCTCGCTCCCTGGTCCCATCTTGTTTCAATTTTCCCTCTCTTCCTCCATCACCCAGGCCCTGCCTCTCGAATTCCTCATATCAGTGAGATCTTACGATCAGATACTCGTCTTTCTCTAATTGACTTATTTTGCTTATCTGCTCCAGCTTTCAAATGCATATTTGCCTTCCCCAAGTTCTCCAGGGAAGGAGGGAGTCTGGGGAAAGTCCTGAATGCAAATCCCTTACTGTTCAGCTGGTCCTTGTTTGTATGTTACTCTTTAGAAGCCCTTACATTTGGAATAATTTGCATTCACCTTGAAGATGAAGCTAGGATGTTCTCTGAAACTTCAGGGTGGGAAGTCAGAAAATGACTTAATAGCTTAGGAAAATAATATTTGCGAAGAGTTTATATTTAAAAAGGACAGGACCTGGGGCGCCTGGGTGGCTCAGTGGGTTAAGCCGCTGCCTTCGGCTCAGGTCATGATCTCGGAGTCCTGGGATCGAGCCCCGCATCGGGCTCTCTGCTCTCTCAGGGAGCCTGCTTCCTCCTCTCTCTCTGCCTGCCTCTCTGCCTGCTTGTGATCTCTCTGTCAAATTAAAAAAAAAAAAAAAAAAAAAAAGAAGTTTAAAAAAAAAAAAAAGGACAGGACCTTTTAAGATAATGGATTTAGAGGCCTCCTTTACCTCTTGCCACATGTTTTTATCCATATAAAAATGCTTATTTATTAACTCTAAGTACTTCTCCTGTTCTTTGGTCTTCTGTTAATCTGAGAATCACTCTGAAATCAGAGAGGGTTAGAATTTCTGATCATCACTGCTTTAAAAAGTGAGGGCATATACATTGTGCCCAGCCTGGTACTATTCCCATGTCTGTGATTTCAATTTCTCTGTGTGGGATCTAGGTGTTGAGTCAGTTGGGGGATAAAAACAACCAGGCCTTTTCCCTCTTAAAAAAGAAGATACTTATATCCAGTGTTTGCAGTATAGCTATCATCACATTTGCTTCTGAAGACTAAGGAGGTTTGAAAGAATTATCCCATTTTATACAAAGAAAATTAAGACTCAGAGAAATTCAGTGCTTTATCCAATACCATGCAGCTTTACTGGTAGAGCTGGGATTTATGCCCAGTTCTTTTGACTAGTGTTCAGTGCCACTTCTGGCAGGACCCAAATCTGCCTGTAATTCTACTCCAACACTCCTTTAAACACCTACTTCCTACCTCCTGCCCCCATGTAAACACCCATCTTGAATTGTTTATCCCTGTTGGTTGTCAGCTAGCCTCTGGAAAGTGACAGTGGCCGAAAATAGCTTATGGTGTGACACTTTACAAAGATATCCAAGTTGTCCTTGAGAATTAGTAAAACAAAAGCTAACTCTGGGGATTTTGGGGTTTGAGAACAGATACATTCTGGAGTTGCTTTGGAGGCCAAGGGATTTTCTTGGTGTCCCTTATGACAACCACATAGGCAAGCATGTGTTTTCATAAGTGGGGACCCCAAGTGTTGGTGGCAAAGAAAAAAGAAAGGAGGCGCAGCTGACTGGGTACCTTACGAGCAATTTCACATTGTGGGCCTTAGTAAGTCCTGGGGGGCAAAACCCCAGAGCGCTTGGGTTAGGTGGCCTGCAGGCTACGCTGCCTGGAGAAGCCCAGCATGGCTTTTCAGATGGACTCTTCGCAGTTCTCTCGCCCACTTGGAGGAGGTCAAAGAAAAAAAACCAACCTGTTTCTTTATTAATGATGCTTTCTGCAGAGTTAGATTAAGCGCTGATTAAAGGCAGATGCTTCCAAAGTATAAATGTAAGTACCATCTCAGTCACTTCTCCGGTTACAGGGTTTCCTACACGATTCTTTAAAATCACTTTGGCCGTGTTCCCATTTGCCTTCCTCACGCTCTCCACCCAGCTTCCGAGCCGCCCCTCCCAGAAGGCCTCCAACTGCCAGGAGCAGGAGCTCAGACTCTGAGAGACTTGCGTGGAGAGCTTTGAGAGGTGCCACTGGGGCTGCTGTCTGGAGCCACCTAACCAAGGCAGGTAAGTCCTCTGGGCTGGGGCAGCCCTATTCTTCTGTGCTTTCAAGGCTAGACCTGTCACTGTTGAACTTGCTGTGTTTTTTTCCATCAGGATGGGGTACAGGCCTTTTGTAATAATTTCCTGCTCAAATCAGAGTCAGGAACCAGGTACAAGATGCATGGCTCAGGTTACGGGGTCCATGGAGGTGGTTCTCCTCCTTTCAAGTGCTCTGAGAAGGCCTGAGGCCACGGGGACAGGAGACAGCTACGGGCCTAGTAAGTGCTCACAACACTGGGCTTCATGTCAGGAATTGGGTTTTTCTAGAGAAGATATGTTCAAGTCTTATTTCCTGAGACTATCATGCAAATCCTCCAAATAGTTTCTGAGTTCTCTGTGCCCAATTAATTTAATGAGAAATTAATCTATACTTAAAATTTTTTTTTCTGAAGAGCTAATCAATCTGGGATTGATTTTGGATTGAGATCAGTTGCATCAAAGTCTGTTCATGTTCATTTGTTTTCTGATTTTCTTATGGGATATTATTTTTTGTAAGCGGCATTGATGGACCTGGCTTCTGTGTAACCAAAGTTAAGATCTTGTTGTTTAGACAACCACCCCAAATGGACAAAGGGCCATCTTATAGGGTACATTACCATTGGGGTGTCTGGGTTGGGTGTATGGGAGGGTGTCATGGTGGGGCGGTGGAATGCATGTGGGAGTGACAGGTGAATTCAGAGATGGCAGTGAGGCTGATGTCCTGGGAAGCACATCACACAGTAGGGTGTCATAGACCCCGCCCAGCCCAGCTGGAAGATGTGTGGCTTTCTTCTCCTGACTCCCTTCTCTCACTTCCTTGAGGTGTCTTAGCTTGGAGTAGGAAGAACTAGGCAGGTAGGTGGATTACATGGTGGTGATTACTTGGGACTGAGTTTCTCTAGCATGTCCTTATGTGATCATAGGCAAGTATCTCAATTTCTCTGAGGTCTCCTGTTCTCTTCTGTAGAATGTGGATGATGTAACAACATCCACCTTGTAGATCTCCTGGGAAGTTAAGAGAGATTATGAGAGATAATCTACTTAAAACATTTGACCCAGTGCTTAGCCCGTAATTTGGAGCTCTTATTAATCTCAGTGTGAAGTTTCAGATTGTGTATACCAGAGCCACATCAAAATGTTTTGGTCGTGCAGTTGCAAACCTCTGGTGGCTTCCCCAGTGACTTCCCCTGCTGGTTAGGGTAAAGTGTAGGGATCAGGTTGTCCAGTTTGGCTTCTTACTGACAGAGAAAATTGGAGAGAAACAGTAGTCTAAGAAGATCTAAGGTTAAAACCCCTGCCTATTAAAAGAAGGACACAAATAGTTCACCTTCATTCCAGATGAATATTCCCTTTCAGAAACCCCCCACAGATAATATTTATCTCATGACATTGTTCTTTTTCTCCATGAGATTGTTCTGAGGATTAAATGAGATAATGTAACGTTAACACACTTAAAATTTTACCTGAAACAGGATAGAAGCCATTAAATGATTACTATCACTGTAAAAATGTTTGTAATTCCACGTTAATTGAAAAGTTCATCAAGGCAAATTGCATATGCATGACAATGTCAACTACTAAATATATGGACATAAAGACTGTCAGAAAGAAATATACCAAAATGTTAAAAACGTGCATATGCTAGGTGGCTTTTGTTTGTGGGGGATCATTTCCTTTTCTTGTTTTCTAAATTTTATTTAATGGATGATTCCATCAGCCAGGGCCCTGGCAGAAAACAGATGGCACATTCAAGCTGGGCATTTTGAGGCTATTTTATTAAAGGGATATTTTTTAAATGGAGGCAGAGTTCAGGAACAGGAACCAGTGAGGGTGCAGTTTTCAGGTATGGTGAGAACAGGGTGTCATTAGACCTACATTTGAAGGGGCCCAGGAAGGGAGGTTTTACAGAACCAGGGAGAGCCCTGTGGATGGGTCACATGGAAGGAGCTGTGGTGCATGGCCGCCACTGGGTGGAAGGGTGAGGAGGAAAAACCTGACCTCACTCTCCTCTATTCTCTGGGTCTCTTGCTGGTGCCTCCCATCAGCCAAACCTAGCCAGAAGCCAGAGTTCAGGGGATCCCACTAAGGGGCCCATGTGAATCAGCTGCACAGGCTCTGAGCAGAGAGAAGAGGATAGGGAAAGGTCTGGTGGGCAAACTGCTGATGTGTAGCACAGTGAAGTTATGCAAATTTTATAATGACTGGTACAGTCATAAATAAGGAACAAAAGCCCTTTGCTGCCCTCAGTGTTTTCACACATGCGCACATCTCCCATTGTCCTCCCAGCTCAATGATTTCTGATTCTTCATTAACCACTGTGTCCTCTGGGTTCCCACAGCATCTAAATTTCTCCCTAGTGCAGCCACACTCACTGTGTGGTTTCATCCTCTATCCTTGACTCACCTAAATCCCCACGTTGTAAGAACCTTGAGGGCTGGGATGGTGTTTGTTTTTTTTTTTTCCTTTTCTTTTTTATTTTATTTTTTTTTTTAATTTTTAAATTTAATTCTTTTTTATTTATTTTCAGCATAACAGTATTCATTGTTTTTGCAGAACACCCAGTGCTCCATGCAATCCGTGCCCTCTCCCAATACCCACCACCTGGTTCCCCCAACCTCCCACCCCCCTACCTCTTCAAACCCTCAGATTGTTTTTCAGAGTCCATAGTCTCTCATGGTTCACCTCCCCTTCCAATTTCCCTCAACTCCCTTCTCCTCTCCATCTCCCCTTGTCCTCCAGGCTATTTGTTATGCTCCACAAATAAGTGAAACCATATGATAATTGACTCTCTCTGCTTGACTTATTTCACTCAGTTGAAGGGCATCTTGGTTCTTTCCACAGTTTGGCGACTGTGGCCATTGTTGCTATAAACATTGGGGTACAGATGGCCCTTCTTTTCACTACATCTGTATCTTTGGGGTAAATACCCAGTAGTGCAATTGCAGGGTCATAGGGAAACTCTTTTTTTAATTTCTTGAGGAATCTCCACACTGTTCTCCAAAGTGGCTGCACCAACTTGCATTGGGATGGTGTTTTAAACCATTTTGCATTTCCAGTGCCCAGTGCATGAATGAGTGAGCAACTGGAGTTCAAATCTAATGTGTCTATAAGGCTTGCAGGTTGGAAGTAAAGCCTGGAGCTACCTAATCTTTTTTTTTTTTTTAAACAATGAATTTTTTTTTAAATTTTATTTTTTATAAACATATATTTTTATCCCCAGGGGTACAGGTCTCTGAATCGCCAGGTTTACACACTTCACAGCACTCACCATAGCACATACCCTCCCCAATATCCATAACCCCACCCCCCGCTCCCAACCCCCCTCCCCCCATCAACCCTCAGTTTGTTTTGTGAGATTAAGAGTCACTTATGGTTTGTCTCCCTCCCAATCCCATCTTGTTTCATTTACTCTTCTCCTACCCCCTTAACCCCCCATGTTGCATCTCCTCTCCCTCATATCAGGGAGATCATATGATAGTTGTCTTTCTCCGATTGACTTATTTCGCTAAGCATGATGCCCTCTAGTTCCATCCACGTCGTCGCAAATGGCAAGATTTCATTTCTTTTGATGGCTGCATAGTATTCCATTGTGTATATATACCACATCTTCTTTATCCATTCGTCTGTTGATGGACATCTAGGTTCTTTCCATAGTTTGGCTATTGTAGACATTGCTGCTATAAACATTCGGGTGCACGTGCCCCTTCGGATCACTACGTTTGTATCTTTAGGGTAAATACCCAGCAGTGCAATTGCAGGGTCATAGGGTAGTTCTATTTTCAACATTTTGAGGAACCTCCATGCTGTTTTCCAGAGTGGTTGCACCAGCTTGCATTCCCACCAACAGTGTAGGAGGGTTCCCCTTTCTCTGCATCCTCTCTGGAGCTACCTAATCTTAACTGCAAGTGAATTCTCGAGAAATTTAGGGTCTCTGCTTAGGGAAGTGAAGCCTCAGCTCTCTTTCCTGGATGAGTGCTTGACTTCTGTCTGTTCAGCGGGAGTGGGCCTGTGAGCCTGCTGAAGGCCAGTTCTTAGAGAAGGAGGAGCAGAGCCCTTTCTGCTGGGCAACTCCCCACTGCCCCTGCAAGTCTAGTGCATCACGTCGGAGAGGCTTGGCAGGGCCTCCACATGGGCCTCTCAGTCACTGTGGTTTCCTGTGTGAAATCATAATTCACATGTCGCTGGCCTCCTGGTTAGGACAGCAAGTTGGGATTATGCATCCTTCCTTTATGACTTAAGGAGATTTAGAACCTGTCATTGTACCCGATATTTTGACGTGTTAAATCCAAGGATGTTTGGAGCCCTGGAAGGATTTTTACAGTCCTTTTGCAAATCTATAAAAGTAATAGTTACATCACATAATTCAAACAACTCAGAAGCAAGGAATGCTGGGAAGGGTATCATGTGAAAAATAAAATGTCCTCACCTTCACCTGTATTCTCAGTCCCACTTTGAACCTTTCAGTGTTTCAGTGTTCTGGTCAGTGCCTGGCTAACTCTAATTGATTCTCTTATGCTTATATTTTTTTGATTCATCAAGATTAAATAGGAGTTATAAATTGTCTCTGTGCAAGATAAGGAATTTAGTGTACTGACAGTAATCCTTCTGCTGTCCCCATGGTTCCTCCAGTTTCTGATACTTAGTATATTTTTCATTTGGTTTTGCCCTTGAGTACCTGCATAATTTTAAGGGTTAGACTTATACTCGATTGCTTGATCCATTGACCTTCCATAGAATGTCTGACTCTCCACGTGGTTAAGATGAAGAAATTCATGGCTCTGAGCCTCCCTTCCCCTTTGCTTTCCAACTCTAGTTTGTAATAACATTTTATAACATTTATATCATTTGAATTCTATTCTATAACTGTAATTAATTATGCTTTATCTGTAGGATGATTGTTAAAATTAAAAACTGGTATATAAGTTTTATGATACAATGATTTTATAGTTTCTAGTCTTTAAAACCAAGTACCATATTTGGGCCCATAGAGAAGGGAATGAACTCTGATGTTACGGACCTCCTGTTGTATGAAGAAGAATGTCCTGTGTCAATGTCAAGTGGACTTTCTTCTTTTCCTCCTCTGTCACCTGTTCAAGCCATTTAGTTGGCTTCATACATAAAACCTGAATTTCCGAAGAGCTATTGTTCTGATGGAACTTCTAATTGCCTTTCTTTTTTACATATTAAGAAACCCGTTGCTTAATCATATTCTTTGATACAGAGAATTTACTCTTTTCCTAAAGGGTTTTCCTTAGGGCTCTCTGATTTCTAATTCTAGTTGGATCAATTGATTTTTCCAGTCACCCTGGAATTTTTTTATTGCGTGCTTGGGTTAGGTGCCCCATGTTTTGGATTTCAAGCATCCTCCATTTTTTGGATTCTCTTTTCATTGCTTGGGAGCATATACTCAAATGATTTTTTTGTAAAGAATCATTCAGTGTCTGAAAAATTTGCCATCATACTTGATTATTAGTGAAGCTTAGAAAAGAATTATATTCAGCCAATTTAATTCTTCAACCAATTTTCCATGCAATGCAATCTATTTTCTGTAAGAAAAATTTTCAGAATCAAGTATTTGAGGTATAAGTTTCACAATGAAGATTTGAATCATTCTAAATTTTATCAGTTACACCATATTAATTTTTATTAATTTAATTTTGCATGCACAGCCTATATTTCTATAGTCCATTTTTTGAGTCTGCTTTTATTAAAGATATTTGATTCTTTCATCAGTTTTTTCAGTTATTAAGAAAATTTTAGGGGCGCCTGGGTGGCTCAGTGGGTTAAGCCGCTGCCTTCGGCTCAGGTCATGATCTCGGAGTCCTGGGATCGAGTCCCACATCAGGCTCTCTGCTCAGCAGGGAGCCTGCTTCCTCCTGTCTCTCTGCCTGCCTCTCTGCCTGCTTGTGATCTCTCTCTGTCAAATAAATAAATAAAATCTTTAAAAAAAAAAAAAAGAAAATTTTACTGCACATGATTTTATTTCATCAGATTCACTTAAGTTGATAATTTTTATTTATTTATTTATTATAAAGTCCTCTTATTTCTGGGTCAATTTTTGTAGTTTTCAGTGTCAACTTTAACACGTGGTTCTTTAGTTATTTCAGCATCTATAACAAATTTTAATGTGCACACTTTGTGGGGGTCTCAATTTTATTTTGTGTTACTTATTTCCATCAAGCCTCTTTTCTACTAGAAATTGAGTAAAATATTCCCGGCTTCAGAGTAACAGGGTCAGAGTGTCCAGTTTCTTCTTTAAGAAACCCTGCACTACATTCCTTGCTATAACTTAGCATAAGGTCTAGTTTTTGCCATCCAGGGTCTTTCTAGGCTCATCTATTTTCTAGGATCACCTAACATTCATATGCTGTTGACTGCAGAGGAATTCATCCCTGACTCAAATGTCTTTCGTGAGCACTAGAACCAAATACAGTAGAATCTCTTTATATTTCCACTTCATTTATACCAATTCAATCATATATGTTTATGAGAGAAAGTGGAGTGGAATAGAAGGGAGGGGGAACGGAGGGGTTGGAGGAAAGAGAGAGTAATCTAAGTAGTGTGGCCAATTCCATCATCCAGGAACATCCATAAAGAGCTTGACCCTGAATGAATAGAACAGAATACAGTGAATCTAGATTCCCTATGTCATTTCAGTTGATATATGATATATACCCACACTGTGGGCTTCAAATTACCCTTAGTATGTTTAAAGACATATACATTGCCTTTATCATGGCCCTTAAACACAATCCGACCAATCTGTGGGTTAACTGAAGAAAAGGTGACTAGTCTGGCACCAGAAGAAAAATTGTCCATATTCACCTTGTTGACCACATAGGTGGGATGCTTCTTCAGTTTGGTGCCTTCCTGAGGAATTTTCAAGAGAAGTTTGATTGTTTCTTTTTTTCTTACATGCTTTTTTCAAAGGCTAATGTGTGTAAGCTATGATTGCTCTGTATTCAAATGCCTCCTCGTTCTCTCCACTTGCAGGTTCCACAAACAGCTTCAATTCCATCTGTTTTAAATTCCGTTTATTTCCCCAAAGCTTCTTCCTTCCATAGTACTCTCTGTCTGAGTGGGTGGCACTGTGCTGACCCAGCTGCCCAAGGCGGGAACCTCAGCTCCTTCCTGTCCCTCAAATCTCTCCCTCCCCATAAATCACTGATCAAGGGTATTTCTTTTTTTTTTCTTTCTTTTTCTTTTTCTTTCTTTTTTTTTTCTTTTGGTTTCATTATTTCTTTTTTTTTTTAATCTTTTTTTAAATTTATTTTCAGCATAACAGTATTCATTGTTTTTGTACCACACCCAGTGCTCCATGCAAACCGTGCCCTCTCTAATACCCACCACCTGGTTCCCCCAACCTCCCACCCCTCCACCTCTTCAAACCCTTCAGATTATTTTTCAGAGTCCATAGTCTCTCATTGTTCACCATATCTTAAGTGACTTTCAGATCCGCCCACTCCATTCCTTTGTCCTTAGTGGTTGTGATTGTTGGAACATTCTCTTCAGTTCCAGCTCCTCACCTCCTTTAGCCCCCGGTACTAAGTCCTATCCGTTCTCATCAGTAAGAGAGATATTTTTTTAAAAAACCTGATAGTGTTACTCCTCTGTAACAACAACCACCACCACACATTCTTTAGCAACTCTCCATTACCCTCAGGGTGAAACCCATGATATTTACTAAGTATTATACGGCCCCACATGCTCTCTTAATGCTGCCTGGGACCTTATCTGACAATTCCATCCCACAAAATCTCCATCCCAGGGGGACAGAACCTGTTGACAGACACCATGTTCTTTTTCACCGATGGGTCCCTGTACATGCTGTTTGTTTCTCCTACGACATTCTAATGTCCTTCTTTTTTCTTGTCTGTGTCTTACAACACCTTTAGGTCTCAACTGGGACATTAAAGCTTTGGCAGATCATCCCTGATTCCCTGGGACCGGTTAGACACCTATCCCATGCACAAACATAGCACCCTCTACCTCTCCCTATATTAACATCTGTCTTACTCTGTTGTAATTTCCTATCTTTTATCTGTCTTCACCACTACTACACCAGGGCAGCATAATTTGTAGGACCAGGAGGAGGGGCTGTTTCTTCTCCATTAGTGCCTAGCCATGTTCTTAGAACAGACACTGAGCATATGGTTGCTGAATGTACAAACCAATGCTATGTTGGATTACCCACTGTAATTCTCTGGAGTGCCTTGGGAATCAATATTAGATTGACATTCAGGTATATAAGAAAGGAATAGGGTGCTTGGCATGGGGAGTGAAGGCATTTAACCTGAGCACTACTGCATTTTCTCAGAGCCTACTTTTAAACTTCAGGTTGTAGAGGAAAGAAGGGGCTGTCAGGGATAGGGGCCAATACAGCTATTATCCCATGGCAGAATGACCCTGTTAGTTTTGGCAAATCCTTGCTGCTCTCTTGGGGTCTCATTTCTGCCAGATCAGGGTTTCAGAAGTAAGAGCATTGGCTTAGAATCATAGGTGTTAGTGTAAATGTTTGTGCTTGTGTTCGTAGCCTTTTTGTTTCCATTCTACCACATTTTAAGACCTTTGCTGACCAGTGAGAAGACACATGCACTTATAGTTTTGATTTTGCAACCCATATCTATGTCCCACTTAATTCCCTATCCTTTCTGCTCCTGTTCACACTGCGGCCACTGAGCCACCATCTGCAGGTCCCACTTTAGTAGTTTGGCAGGTTCGATATTACTGTCTTGCTCAGTGCTTGGGTCTCAGTTTTAGAGACTGGGCTTCTTCTGCCCATTGTTCCTGAACTTAACTTGCCACTTATATCCAGGTCCTCCAGGAATGATGGCCTGTTTTGGGCTTCCCTGTGCCCCAAATCCCTGCTATATCCACAATGGTGGTCACCTCTTCTGACCTGCTCCATAGCCAATGAACTCCCAAGTCCCCTCACTTCACTTAATTCTTATAGCTGCCCATTGAAAACATCCTTAGAAAGTGGAATTCCAGGACAGGCTATGTGATTTCTACCTTCCAGAGCTCTCTGAGGACCTACCACTTATCTCTCTCTTGAGGATGAAGATGGATGACAGGTGCTACCCAGTGATCTTTCCAGATGAGCGGAATTTCCGTCCCTTCACTTCTGACACCCTGGCTACAATTGAGAAGAGGATTGCCATCCAAAAGGAGAAAAAGAAGTGCAAAGACCAGACAACCTCAGAATCCCCGCCTCGGCCTCAGCTTGACCTAAAGGTCTCCAGGAAGTTGCCCAAACTCTATGGTGACATTCCGCGTGAGCTGATAGCAAGGCCTCTGGAAGACTTGGACCCATTCTACAGAAATCATAAGGTAGTTGACTGGGGGTCTGGGGTGTTCTAACCATGCAGTTATAATGAGAGTTACAAGACTCTCCAAACACTGATCTTGGAGCTTACAGGGATGTCTGTCTTTCTCCTTTGCTATCACCACTTGTTGATGCCTTCGTTCTCCTGAAAACCTCTTTCAGTCCTCATTTTCTCTCTGTAATGTATATCTTGGCAAAGAGGAGGAGGACTAGAAGCAGCAGGAAGGTTAAAAGGAAAACAGAGGGAAAAAATGGTGTCAGGAAAGAGGACTGGACTAACAGAAAAATTGGGTGTAGGCCATTTAAGTGGTTGGCTTTTTGTCTTCAGATAAACCACTTCACTAAGCCTCATTTTTCTGATCTGTAAAATGAGGATCATGTCTGCTTCCTATAACATGGGTATGATATGGAAGCACTTTATAAACTGTAAAGCATTATGCCTATATGAAAGATGAATATCACTGTCCAAAAATGTCCATTTCAGCAGTAAGAGTTTTCCTCAGCACACTTCTCAACTATAGGCTTTTTAGGCTGCTAAATGAGATTTTTCGAGGCCTGAGCCACAGACCAACATGACACATAATAGAAGTTCAATAAATGAAGTCCAAGAATATGGCAGTCAACTGGGCATATGGAGAATTTTTTTTTTCACAATTACCTACATTTTATTGATACAATAAATGAGCAAAGTGCTACTGCCATAAATATGCCTGCTCTTTTGTTGTCTTATATCTTATTTTATTGTCTTTTATTTTATTTTATTTATTTTATTGTCTTTTATTGTCTTATTTTATTATCTTTATTGTCTTATATCTTATTTTAAGTCAATATGTTTATGCTAATTTATAAAGTCTTAGGGGACTGGAATCTCTTCTATATATTCTTATTTATAAATCATCAACAAAACATCACAAATTTTAGGTATTTAGCAAATGAATTTTTTTTAAAAAATTTTATTTATTTGACAGAGAGAGAGAGAGATCACAAGTAGGTAGAAAGGCAGGAAGAGAGAGAGAGGGAGAAGCAGGCTTCCCGCCGAGCAGAGAGCCCGATGCGGGGCTCGATCCCAGAACCCTGAGATCATGACCTGAGCTGAAGGCAGAGGCTTAACCCACTGAGCCACCCAGGTGCCCCTAGCAAATGAATTTTGATGGTGATGCTGACTTTTTTTTTTTATTGTAAGTACTCTTTATTAACATATAATGTATTATTAGCCCCAGGGTTATGGGTCTATGAATCGCCAGGTTTAACACTTCACAGCACTCACCATAGCACATTCCTTCCCCAATATCCATAACCCCACCACTCTCTCCCTATGCCCCTCCCCCCAGCAACCCTCAGTTTGTTTTGTGAGATTAAGAGTTTCTTATGGTTTGTCTCCCTCCTGATCCCATCTTGTTTCATTTATTCTTTTCCTACCCCCTAAACTCCCCACATTGCCTCTCAACTTCCTCATTATCAGGGAGATCATATGATAATTGTCTTTCTCTGATTGACTTATTTCGCTAAGCATAATACCCTCTAGTTCCATCCACATCGTCACAAATGGCAAGATTTCATTCTTTTGATGGCTGCATAGTATTCCATTGTATATATATACCACATCTTCTTTATCCATTCATCTGTTGATGGCTTTTTTTTTCCGTAGTTTGGCTATTGTGGACATGGCTGCTATAAACATTCGGGTACATGTGGGCATATGGAGAATTTTATGTAAATCCATGCCAATATGTGATAGGCTTGCTGTTTAACCTACCTGAATGTAGTTCTTATAGGGAAATTCTAGTAAAAGTTCATTAAAGGGACTCCTGAGTGAGAAAATGTGAGCTCTGGGCTGTTCTGATGGCTGTTTGAAAGACTGGGGCAGTGAGAACAGTCCTCTCCTTTCAAGAAAAGCTCAGAAGACCTTACCATTATCATCTCATTGTGTGACCCAGCAGAGAATGGAAAATCTACCTCACCAGACTGAGTTCAGAGAGGAAGGAAATTTGGGGAGAAGTCCTAGAAATATGAGATACTGAGATCATTTTCTGCTGGCAACCATAAGAAATTAATCTCTCCAGAGAAATGTTGCCTGGTATGTCCTTATATTGGGACAGACCTAGGGTTACTAGGCCAAATGGGAACTGTGTATATAGAGGAAAGTGGGGTGTGAGTGGGAAAAACAAGAAGGGGGATGAGAGATGAGGGAACAGAAACAGTCCAGTATTTCTCCTTCTTATTCCCCAGAACTCCAGAGTCTTCTTGGAGGCAGAGTTGTTAAATGTGAGTTAACTGCTGGAGGTCTTCTGCCTCAAGACTGGAGCAGGCAGCAGCTTGGTGTGCTGTAGACAGTCCTGAGAGGATAGGTTCTGTTCAAGAATCATCTCTTCTCAGCTTGGGCTCCTGCTTTAAATCAGAAGACATGATACTTCTTTAGAACTCTGCACAACAATGACCCCATATGGCTGGCTGGTACTCTCAGAAGTCATGTGAGATATATGTGAAAGTTAGCACTCCACCTCGCAGATGAGGGAGATAACGACTAGATGGGGCAGTGGATTAGGCCAGGCCAAACAACCAGTAAGGGATGGAGTTGTGACTCAAACCCAAGGGCTCCTTCTGTAGTCTAACGCTACTTCCTATCTTTAGAAATTTCCATTTTGAAGAGCTACAGAGAAAGGGGTGGAGTCAGTAAGCAGACAGAAGGAGCTGGTACCTATCATTTTAATAATTAAAACCCTGATGAGTATAGTTAAATACACCATTAGTTGAAATATTTAAAGCAGTCAGAGATGGCATTAATAAAATATCAAGGGGGGGCACCTGGGTGGCTAAGTGGGTTAAGCCTCTGCCTTCGGCTCAGGTCATGATCTCAGGGTCCTGGGATCGAGTCCCGCATCCGGCTCTCTGCTTGGCAGGGAGCCTGCTTCCTCCTCTCTCTGCCTGCCTGTCTACCTACTTGTGATCTCTCTCTGTCAAATAAATAAATAAAATCTAAAAAAAAAAAAATATCAAGGGACACAGAGGCAGAGCCATGTCATGCCACCTATTAATCTGGGGTGACCCACCTCAGGGAGAGCTTTTCTTTCTGCCCTGAAATTATCTTTCTATTCAGAGGAAGGGCCCAGAATCCCTAAAGTGGGTCTTGGGCTCCTGAGCTCATAACTTTCAGAGAACTCTGTGGCCCATTTCCTTTTGTTATAGAGGCAACAGAAAATATCCTACTCCATTTTTTCCTGCAGCCAGATGGTCAGCAGACAAGTAAGTTCCAGCAACTCAACGAAGGATGGTTGATGGTTGGCAGTGACTGAAGTTCTGGTACCTCAGCCAAGGCAGCATCCACCCTGCTATATTGAGCCTGGGTGACAAGGCTTATCTTTTCTGCATAAGAACATACTGGATTACATGTCAAGTAGTACTTTTGCAAATCTTAAAGGAGCAGAGATATGGGGAAACAGGGACGATCCTCATTCTGTGAAGACTTTTGTAACTAATAACTTTAGGGACATATAAGGGGACAGCCAGGTTACTGCTTAATGGAAAGAAGAGGTCTGGGAGTTGATGTTAGAAGCCTGTGAGTGATGGAGTGTTGTCTGGAGGCTGCTTCATTCCCAAAGCCCAGGAAGACATAGTAGGAAGAAATGGGTGCAATTATGGTATTCTTCATTGGAGCCCAGTGGGCATTTTGGATGGGACAGCATACCATTTAGCAGATCTGTCCTGGGTTTGGGCATCCCTGGACCTACCCAATAAAGGTCAGTAGGGCCTCCAGTAATTGTGACAGACAATCAAAAACACCCACATGCATTTCCAGATGCCTTCTGTAGGGCCTCTCCCACCAGTTGGGAACTACAGGCAGATTTACCTGAATGTCTGTAAGGAGAATGGGAGAGCAAGTCTGGGAACCTTGATGACTTTTGTTGATGATCCTCAAGGTTAGAATTGACTTACAGCCTATCTCATGTAGAACAGCTCAGGTACAACAATATGGGCTCTCTAGGTCCTTGACTATTCTAAGGTTTGTTATAAAGTTTTCATTTATAATCAAAATAATTTAAAATAATCTGCTGAATATGAATGTTCAATACTACTTCCATCTCTCCAAGTTCCTTCTAGTTCTTATCTCCATAGATACATACCATGGAGTATGAAATGAAGGATTTTGCTTGTCTCGGTTACTAGCCTCTGCCCATGTTTTTCTGCAGGGTCTATATGCTCCATTTCTGGAGCCTCCAGAGTATTACACTAGGTAAACAGTCCACAGCCCAGTACTTATCTTGGGATTCTGAGTGAGACCCAGGCCACATGGTGGGTCTGTTGGTATCCAGAGTCACAGTGTAGACTGGTCAGAAAGTACCTCGGCTTCAGCATAACAGCACTGCAATCAGAAACTGTCAGGGTCATAATGAGCCAAGTCACACCTCAATCTGTGGTTCCACTAAATTTTCTCTAAATGAAATCATGATAAATATTGTTTTGTCACTGCATGTAATTCTTGTTGTGTTTGTTTGTTTTTGCAGACATTTATGGTGTTGAACAAAAAGAGAACAATCTACCGCTTCAGTGCCAAGCGTGCCTTGTTCATTTTTGGGCCTTTCAATCCAATCCGAAGTTTAGCCATCAAAATCTCGGTCCATTCATATCTTTTCATTGCATCTTTTACTAAGTCCAGGTCATGTGAAAAGTGCAAGAGCCCCAGATTGTTCACATGCTTGTTGAGTGGAAGTAGCTCGTTCTTGAAACAAATTCTGGCTGAGGGCCTACTGCTGTGTGGCAGGGCCTCTGCTACTGCTATGTGTGAACAAGACTTGGCCCTGCGCTAGGATCCTGTGACCTCAGAAGGAGATGGGTCCTAACGGCCAGCAATTTCGTTAGTGAGATGGGCAGTTTGGGGGCAGTAGTAGTGCTTTGGAGGCATTCAGGATGACTTTCTGGAGAAAGGAGCATCTAAGTTGAGACCCAAACAAAGGTTGCAAACTATCAGCCTTTGCTCTGTATTTAGCTGCCAATGTGTTGTACTGGACCTACACAGTGTTTAAAACTTTCTGGAGACACTCTATAATGCTAAAAGTCCAGATTTGCAGCATCTTTTGAAGATGGAACCTCTATGAAGACTAGGCCTGCCTTCCTACCTGGCAAAAATCAGTGTCGTGAGGAAGCACTGCCTCTTTCAGAGGGGTTGTGCAAGCTCTGCTTTGCCCCATCTCTGCCCCTCTCTGTGACCCCGCATCTGCCCACTTCACCCATTTAAATGAATCCCTGAACTCTTAAGACTTTGAGTTTCCATCCTCAGTGTTAAAGAGTAAAGACAGTCAGCATTGCTGATGTGGGCAGCAGGTAGTGGGGACACCAAACAGTTTTAGACTGGGAGACAAGAGTGCTAGACATAATGAAGTACTGGGGCATGGGAAGGGGTAACTATTCAGATTGGATTCTCTAGAAGCAGAGCCTGAGATGGAGATTTTTATTTAAGTGATTCAGTTGCAGAGTGCTCTCTGGAGAAGGAAAGAGGGAAACGGGATGGAGCAGAAAGAGGAGGCTAGTGAGGACGGGGTCTCAGCTGATCCCACATCAGCTTGAGCCTGCCAGGAGCTCTGGAGCACTAAATAAATCACAGAGCGGCTCCCCTGGAAGCAAGGGGCCAGCTTTTTCTATGTCTCAGGCCGTCAGACTGAGGAAGGGGGCTATAGCCCTCCAGGTGAGGAGGCTGCCATTTGGCTGAGGACAGTTCTTCAGGGGAGGGGACAGCTATAAGTTGTTCTTTGCCAACACTCACAGTAAGCAGACAGGTGCACCTGTGGAAAGGAGACCTGGAGGTATGCCCACAGCCTTCACTGTGACTGATGACATGTGCCACCCTGTAGTGTACCTGCCTTAACGGACAGCGGTCACATTGTTCAGCATGTTCATCATCTGCACCGTCATCATCAACTGTGTGTTCATGGCCACCGCCTACAGTAAGGAAAGCAGTAATGCCGACAGTGCTGAGTAAGTGTTTGTCCTGCACTTGTCTGTCCTAAGGTTTTAAAAAAATACACCTAAAAGACTTATGATTACATCAGAGTTCAGATATATAAAGACAAACTTACCCATAATCCCACTTCCCCAGCACAAATGCTGGCAGAGCCCATTTTAGTTTGGTATACATATATATATATATTTTTTGGTATACATATTTTTATATTGTTTTTTAAAGACATTTTAAAATAATAAACAACACACATACAAATTTTATGTCTAGCTTTTAAGTGGTTTTCTTTGGGTTTACATAGTCTTTATAGGAATCTACTTTTATGGCTATATAATATTTTACCAGGTGAATAAACCATAATTAACTATTCTAGCATTTTACTACTATAAATATTGCAGCAAGCAACATTTTTGCATATAGTACTTTTTAAAAAATTACTATTTTCTTAAGACAGAGTGTTAGAAATGGGCTTGCTGGATTAAAAGTTACATTTTAATGCTTGAAAAATATATGGTGGCAAAATAGTTTCCAAAAAATTTGGAAAAGTTATCAATTTATAGAGTTGAAAATATTTACCTTTCCTTAATTTCTGGATGAGTTGGACTCTTTTGTTTTAGTTTGTGAATTGGGTATTCCCATCTTTGACCATGTATCATTTTTGCTTTTACCCAGGTGCATTTTGGTGAGTTTTTGTATAATTAAAATATTAACTTTTTGTAATTTTTAGTTGGCTATTCAGACATTTAAGTTAATTTTTCAACTCAGAGAGTACTGTATTTTAATAAATATTCTCTTATATGTTGTCTTGGTTTTTCTAGCTTAACATATTTACTGCTTTAGTTTTTCAGGAATATATTAAATAAGAAATTGACAGAATAATAAGAGATCTCTTATTTTGATCACATATTTAATTATGTGATAGAAACCACCACAATCAACATTACAGTACATTCCAGACACCCTAAAAGTTTCCACATGCCTCTTGACAGTAAGTCCCCTAACCCCAACTCCCAATGTTAGGCTTGATCTGCTTTCTGTCACCCTAGGCTAGCCTTGCCTTTTCTAGAATTTCATATAATGGACTCATATGGTATCTATGATATCATACTTTCATGTCTGGCTTCTTCCACTTAGCATGTTTTGAGGTGCATCCGTGCTCTTGTTTATATCACTAGCTTTCCCCCTCTTTGTTGTCGAGTTGTATTCCTTTGTATGGGTATACCACAATCTGTTTTCCCATTCACCTGTTGATGGACATGTGGGTTGTTTCTAGTTTTTGGTTATTATGAACAAACTTGCTATGAACATTTCTGTATAAAAGTCTTTTTGTGGCTGTATGTTTGCATTTCCCCTGGATAAATACCTAGGAGTAGAATTGCTGTGTGTTATATAGTGAGTATATGAGTAATAAGAAACTGCCAAACTTTTCCAAGGCGGCTGCACTGTTTTATATTTCTGCCAGCAACATATGAAGGTTTCAAAGTCTTTATTAATTTCATCCTTCAGTTTACTTTGAGTTTAATTGCTTTGACTTTAATTTGCTTTTCCATTTCTAGCTTCTTTTTTTTTTTTCTTTTTTTGAGCCCATCCAGCCCCCACATCCTGCTGTCCAAATTTCACTTTCCAGTGGGAAGAAACCGAATGATGTGGGGATATGGCTGGTGTCAGGCTGGTGTCAGGCTGGTTCAGGGAAAGGGAAAGCACAAGGTGATCCTGGAGCGTCTTTTTTTTTTTTTTTTAAATTTAATTTTACTTTTTATTTTTTATTTTTTCAGCATAACAGTATTCATTATTTTTGCACCACACCCAGTGCTCCATGCAATCCGTGCCCTCTACAAAACCCACCACCTGGTGCCCCCAACCTCCCACCCCCCACCCCTTCAAAATTCTCAGATCATTTTTCAGAGTCCATAGTCTCTCATGGTTCACCTCCCCTTCCAATTTCCCTCAACTCCCTTCTCCTCTCCATCTCCCCTTGTCCTCCATGCTATTTGTTATGCTCCACAAATAAGTGAAACCATATGATAATTGACTCTCTCTGCTTGACTTATTTCACTCAGCATAATCTCTTCCAGTCCCGTCCGTGTTGCTACAAAACTTGGGTATTCATCCTTTCTTTTTTCTTTTTTTTTTACAGCTTTATAAACATATATTTTTATCCCCAGGGGTACAGGTCTGCGAATCGCCAGGTTTACACACTTCACAGCACTCACCATAGCACATACCCTCCCCAGTATCCATAACCCCACCCCCCTCTCCCAACCCCCTCCACCCATCAACCCTCAGTTTGTTTTGTGAGATTAAGAGTCACTTATGGTTTGTCTCCCTCCCAATCTCATCTTGTTTCATTTACTCTTCTCCTACCCCCTTAACCCCCCATGTTGCATCTCCTCTCCCTCATATCAGGGAGATCATATGATAGTTGTCTTTCTCCGATTGACTTATTTCGCTAAGCATGATACCCTCTAGTTCCATCCATGTCGTCGCAAATGGCAAGATTTCATTTCTTTTGATGGCTGCATAGTATTCCATTGTGTATATATACCACATCTTCTTTATCCATTCGTCTGTAGATGGACGTCTAGGTTCTTTCCATAGTTTGGCTATTGTAGACATTGCTGCTATAAACATTCGGGTGCACGTGCCCCTTCGGATCACTACGTTTGTATCTTTAGGGTAAATACCCAGCAGTGCAATTGCAGGTCATAGGGTAGTTCTATTTTCAACATTTTGAGGAACCTCCATGCTGTTTTCCAGAGTGGTTGCACCAGCTTGCATTCCCACCAACAGTGTAGGAGGGTTCCCCTTTCTCCGCATCCTCACCAGCATCTGTCATTTCCTGACTTGTTAATTTTGGCCATTCTGACTGGTGTGAGGTGATATCTCATGGTGGTTTTGATTTGTATTTCCCTGATGCCGAGTGATATGGAGCACTTTTTCATGTGTCTGTTGGCCATCTGGATGTCTTCTTTGCAGAAATGTCTGTTCATGTCCTCTGCCCATTTCTTGATTGGATTATTTGTTCTTTGGGTGTTGAGTTTGCTAAGTTCTTTATAGATTTTGGACACTAGCCATTTATCTGATATGTCATTTGCAAATATCTTCTCCCATTCTGTCAGTTGTCTTTTGGTTTTGTTCACTGTTTCCTTTGCTGTGCAAAAGCTTTTGATCTTGATAAAATCCCAATAGTTCATTTTTGCCCTTGCTTCCCTTGCCTTTGGTGATGTTCCTAGGAAGATGTTGCTGCGGCTGACGTCGAAGAGGTTGCTGCCTGTGTTCTCCTCGAGGATTTTGATGGATTCCTTTCTCACATTGAGATCCTTCATCCATTTTGAGTCTATTTTCGTGTGTGGTGTAAGGAAATGATCCAATTTCATTTTTCTGCATGTGGCTGTCCAATTCTCCCAACACCATTTATTGAAGAGGCTGTCTTTTTTCCATTGGACATTCTTTCCTGCTTTGTCGAAGATGAGTTGACCATAGAGTTGAGGGTCTATTTCTGGGCTCTCTATTCTGTTCCATTGATCTATGTGTCTGTTTTTGTGCCAGTACCATGCTGTCTTGATGATGACAGCTTTGTAATAGAGCTTGAAGTCCGGAATTGTGATGCCACCAACTTTGGCTTTCTTTTTCAATATTCCTTTGGCTATTCGAGGTCTTTTCTGGTTCCATATAAATTTTAGGATTATTTGTTCCATTTCTTTGAAAAAAATGGATGGTACTTTGATAGGAATTGCATTAAATGTGTAGATTGCTTTAGGTAGCATAGACATTTTCACAATATTTATTCTTCCAATCCAGGAGCATGGAACATTTTTCCATTTCTTTGTGTCTTCCTCAATTTCTTTCATGAGTACTTTATAGTTTTCTGAGTATAGATTCTTAGTCTCTTTGGTTAGGTTTATTCCTAGGTATCTTATAGTTTTGGGTGCAATTGTAAATGGGATGGACTCCTTAATTTCTCTTTCTTCTGTCTTGTTGTTGGTGTAGAGAAATGCAACTGATTTCTGTGCATTGATTTTATATCCTGACACTTTACTGAATTCCTGTACAAGTTCTAGCAGTTTTGGAGTGGAGTCTTTTGGGTTTTCCACATATAGTACCATATCATCTGCGAAGAGTGAGAGTTTGACTTCTTCTTTGCCGATTTGGATGCCTTTAATTTCCTTTTGTTGTCTGATTGCTGAGGCTAGGACTTCTAGTACTATGTTGAATAGCAGTGGTGATAACGGACATCCCTGCCGTGTTCCTGACCTTAGCGGAAAAGCTTTCAGTTTTTCTCCATTGAGAATGATATTTGTGGTGGGTTTTTCATAGATGGCTTTGATAATATTGAGGTATGTGCCCTCTATCCCTACCCTTTGATGAGTTTTGATCAGGAAGGGATGCTGTACTTTGTCAAATGCTTTTTCAGCAACTATGGAGAGTATCATATGATTCTTGTTCTTTCTTTTATTAATGTGTTGTATGACATTGATTGATTTGTGGATGTTGAACCAGCCTTGCAGCCCTGGAATAAATCCCACTTGTTCGTGGTGAATAATCCTTTTAATGTACTGTTGAATCCTATTGGCTAGTATTTTGGCGAGAATTTTTGCATCTGTGTTCATCAAGGATATTGGTCTGTAGTTCTCTTTTTTGATGGGATCCTTGTCTGGTTTTGGGATCAAGGTGATGCTTCCAAATGAGTTTGGAAGTTTTCCTTCCATTTCTATTTTTTGGAACAGTTTCAGGAGAATAGGAATTAGTTCTTCTTTAAATGTTTGGTAGAATTCCCCTGGGAAGCCATCTGGCCCTGGGCTTTTGTTTGTTTGGAGATTTTTGATGACTGTTTCAATCTCCTTACTGGTTATGGGTCTGTTCAGGCTTTCTATTTCTTCCTGGTTCAGTTGTGGTAGTTTATATGTCTCTAGGAATGCATCCATTTCTTCCAGATTGTCAAATTTGTTGGCGTAGAGTTGCTCATAGTATGTTCTTATAATTGTCTGTATTTCTTTGGTGTTTGTTGTGATCTCTCCTCTTTCATTCATGATTTTATTTATTTGGGTCCTTTCTCTTTTCTTTTTGATAAGTCTCCCCAGGGGTTTATCAATCTTATTAATTCTTTCAAAGAACCAGCTCCTAGTTTCGTTGATTTGTTCTATTGTTTTTTTGGTTTCTATTTCATTGATTTCTGCTCTGATCTTTATGATTTCTCTTCTCCTGCTGGGTTTAGGGTTTCTTTCTTGTTCTTTCTCCAGCTCCTTTAGGTGTAGGGTTAGGTTGTTTACCTGAGACCTTTCTTGTTTCTTGAGAAAGGCTTGTACTGCTATATATTTTCCTCTCAGGACTGCCTTTGTTGTGTCCCACAGATTCTGAACCGTTGTGTTTTCATTATCATTTGTTTCCATGAATTTTTTCAATTCTTCTTTAATTTCCTGGTTGACCCATTCATTCTTTAGAAGGATGCTGTTTAGTCTCCATGTATTTGGGTTCTTTCCAAATTTCCTCTTGTTATTGAGTTCTAGCTTTAGAGCATTGTGGTCTGAAAATATGCAGGGAATAATCCCAATCTTTTGATACTGGTTGAGACTTGATTTAGGACCAAGAATGTGATCTATTCTGGAGAATGTTCCATGTGCGCTAGAGAAGAATGTGTATTCTGTTACTTTGGGATGAAATGTTCTGAATATATCTGTGATGTCCATCTGGTCCAGTGTGTCATTTAAGGCCTTGATTTCCTTGTTGATCTTTTGCTTGGATGATCTGTCCATTTCAGTGAGGGGAGTGTTAAAATCCCCTACTATTATTGTATTCTTGTCGATGTGTTTCTTTGATTTTGTTATTAATTGGTTTATATAGTTGGGTGCTCCCACGTTAGGGGCATAGATATTTAAAATTGTTAGATCTTCTTGTTGGACAGTTCCTTTGAGTATGATATAGTGTCCTTCCTCATCTCTTATTATAGTCTTTGGCTTAAAATCTAATTGATCTGATCTAAGGATTGCCACTCCTGCTTTCTTCTGATGTCCATTAGCATGGTAAATTCTTTTCCACCCCCTCACTTTAAACCTGGAGGTGTCTTCGGGTTTAAGATGAGTTTCTTGTAGGCAACATATAGATGGTTTTTGTTTTTTGATCCATTCTGATACCCTGTGTCTTTTGATTGGGGCATTTAGCCCATTAACATTCAGGGTAAGTATTGAGAGATATGAATTTAATGCCATTGTATTGCCTGTAAGGTGACTGTTATTGTATATTGTCTCTGTTTCTTTCTGATCTACTACTTTTAGGGTCTCTCTTTGCTTAGAGGACCCCTTTCAATATTTCCTGTAGAGCTGGTTTGGTATTTGCAAATTCTTTCAGTTTTTGTTTGTCCTGGAAGCTTTTAATCTCTCCTTCTATTTTCAATGATAGCCTAGCTGGATATAGTATTCTTGGCTGCATGTTTTTCTCATTTAGTACTCTGAATATATCATGCCAGCTCTTTCTGGCCTGCCAGGTCTCTGTGGATAAGTCTGCTGCCAATCGAATATTTTTACCATTGTACGTTACAGACTTCTTTTCCCGGGCTGCTTTCAGGATCTTTTCTTTGTCACTAAGACTTGTAAATTTTACTATTAGGTGACGGGGTGTGGACCTATTCTTATTGATTTTGAGGGGGGTTCTCTGAACCTCCTGAATTTTGATGCTTGTTCCCTTTGCCATATTGGGGAAATTCTCTCCAATAATTCTCTCCAATATACCTTCTGCTTCCCTCTCCGTTTCCTCTTCTTCTGGAATCCCAATTATTCTAATGTTGTTTCGTCTTATGGTGTCACTTATCTCTCGAATTCTCCCCTCGTGGTCCAGTAGCTGTTTGTCCCTCTTTTGCTCAGCTTCTTTATTCTCTGTCATTTGGTCTTCTATATCACTAATTCTTTCTTCTGCCTCATTTATCCTAGCAGAGAGAGCCTCCATTTTTGATTGCACCTCATTAATAGCTTTTTTTTATTTCAACTTGGTTAGATTTTAGTTCTTTTATTTCTCCAGAAAGGGCTTTTATATCTCCCGAGAGGGTTGCTTTAATATCTTCCATGCCTTTTTCAAGCCCGGCTAGAACCTTGAGAATCGTCATTCTGAACTCTATATCTGACATATTACCAATGTCTGTATTGATTAGGTCCCTAGCCTTTGGTACTGCCTCTTGTTCTTTTTTTTTGTTGTGAATTTTTCCGCCTTGTCATTTTGTCCAGATAAGAGTTTATGAAGGAGCAAGTAAAATACTAAAAGGGTGGCAACAACCCCAGGAAAATATGCTTTAGCCAAATCAGAAGAGATCCCAAATTGTGAGGGGGGAGAAAGGGGATAAAAAGGGGTTCAGAAAGAAAAAAAAAAGAAAGAAACTATTAAAAAAAAGAAAGCTGATAAAGAAAAAATATAAAAAGAGGAAAAAAAATATATATATTAGATAAACTATTTAAAAAACGTTAAAAAAGAAAACGGTAAAAGTTAAAAAAATTTAGCAGAAGAAGAGAAAAAGAAAAAAAAATTGAAAAAGAAAAAAAAATTAAATTAACTGCAAGGCTAAAAAATCATGGGGAGAAAGCCATGAGTTCCTTGCTTTGCTTTCTTCTCCTCTGGAATTCTGCCGCTCTCCTTGGTATTGAAACTGCACTCCTTGGTAGGTGAACTTGGTCCTGGCTGGGTTTCCCGTTGATCTTCTGGGGGAGGGGCCTGTTGTAGTGATTCTCAAGCTTCTTTGCCCCAGGCGGAGTTGCACCGCCCCTACCTGGGGCCGCGCTGAGTAATCCGCTCGGGTTTGCTTTCGGGAGCTTTTGTTCCCTGAGCGCTTTCCGTAGAGTTCCGGAGGACGGGAATGAAGATGGCGGCCTCCCGGTCTCCGGCCCGGAGGAGCCGAGAGCCCGGGGCCCCACTCCTCAGTGCGCCCTCAGAGAACAGCGCCCAATGACTCCCGTCACCCTGGCCTCTGGCCGCGCTCCGAGCTGACCGAGCCTGCGACCGGTTCAAGGCAACCCCGAGCTGAGAGTCACTCCTCGGCTCTGTCTCTGTAGCCGGCTTCCCCGTTCTAATACCGGTAAGCTCTGCGACACTCAGACACCCCCGATCCTTCTGTGACCCTGCGGGACCTGAGGCCGCGCTGACCCCGCCTGGGCTTCACCCCAGTTAAGCCTCTGGAGCGATGTCCCTCAGCGGAACAGACTTTTAAAAGTCCTGATTTTGTGCTCCGTTGCTCCGCCGCTCGCTGGGAGCCGGCCCCTCCCCCCACGGTCTATCTTTCAGTCGCTTTGGATTCACTTCTCCGCCAGTCCTACCTTGCAGAAAGTGGTTGATTTTTTGTTTCTAGAGTTGCTGTTCTTCTTCTCTTCGATCTCCCGTTGGATTTGTAGTTGTTTGCAATCTTTAGATAAGGTATTTAGCTGATCTCCCGCTACCCGAAGTAGTCTCAGCCTGCTACTTCTCCGCCATCTTGACTCCTCCCCCATTTCTAGCTTCTTAAGGTAGAAACTTGGTTGGTTTGAGATCTTTCTTCTTTTCTTGTACAATTGTATAAAACTATAAATTTCCACCCAGGTACTGCTAAAGCTTCATCCCAAAGATATTGATACCCTGTGTTTTTATTTTATTCATTGGTTAAACATATTCCCTACTTCTTCTTGTGATTTCTTCTTTGTCCCATATGTTATTCAGAAGTGTGGTTTTTTTATTTCCAAATATTTTATATTTTTCTAGTTGTCTTATCATTGACAACTTCCAATTTAATTCGGTTGTAGAGATTATACTCTGTAAGATTTCAACCTTTTGAAATTAGGAGAAATTTATTTTATGTTTCTACCCTGGGAAATTTTTCACATGGACTTGAAGGAATGTGGATTCTACAGTTGTATGATATGATATTCTGAAGATGGTCAGTTAGGTTAGGGTGGTTGATAGTGTCATTTAGAGTTTATCTTTTTACCATTTCTATTAGTACTTCTATGAATTACTGATGAGAGGTTTCAAATCTCCATCTATGATTGTGAATTTGTCTATTATCCCTTTCTTTTTGGGAAGTTTTGCCTCATGTATTTTTGCAACACTATTATTAGGCACATACAGATTTATGGTTATTATATCTTCCTGATATATGCATTCTTTTATCATTATGAAATGTCTTTCTTTATCTCTAGTAGCATTCTTTTAAGTATTTGTTTTGTCTGAGATTACTATAGCTACTCCAGCTTTCTTATCCTCGTTGTTTGCGTGGCATGTCTTTTTGCATCCTTTTACTCTCAACCCTTTTTTGTATTAATAGTGTACTGTATTTTTGTATTTTAGTGTTTTTGTAGTTATAGTGTATCTTTGGTGTTAATAGTTGGTTCTTGTTTATTATGCAGTATATTTTTCAATCTCTGCCTTTTGATGAAACATTTATTTCATTTGCATTTAATATAATTATGAATATTCTTGAATTCAGGTCTGCTGTTTTTCTATCAGTTTTCTGTTGATCTCATTTGTTTTTTGTTCCTTTGTGCTTCTCTTGTTCTTTCATTCCTGCCTTTTTTTTTGTTAATCAGGTACATGTAGTATTTCATTTTAATTCTCTGCTGTTTTTTTGTTTTTGTTTTTGTTTTAGCTTTCCTTTTTGTTTTGTTTTGTTTTAGCTTTTCCTTTTTCCTTTGCATTACTTTTTAGTGATTGCTTCTTCTCTGTTGTTAAGTGAACTTGGGATTTAGTTAAGGCCAGTGAGTTCAGGGCTGTGCCTTGGAGCAAGGGGCATGGGCACCCCTGGGAATAGAAACCATCCTGACAATATTGCTGGGGAAAATGGTCTCCTCTCTAGAGAGTTGGCTATTCCATGTGAGGAGTTAATGGGTAGTGCAGGGGCTGCTGCTCCTTGTTTACTGCAGTGTCTCTGGAAGCCTTTGTAGTCAACCAAGTGAGATCTATGGAGGAGGCAGATCCAGGAATGGAGATTGCTTCCATAGAAGTGGTCTGCCCTGCTAGCGTTTCTGGTGAGATACAATGAGTCTTCTTTTTTTTGTTGATGGAAAGCAGTGGCCCAATTGGATGCTAATCTGCTCAAAGACCATTTTCACTACTAAAACATATGAACATCTAGGCTGAAGGGAAGCTGCTGCTGTCCCCTGGTGGCATAGGGACTAGCAATGGATTCATAAAAGTAGGAGTGGGTGAAGGCTGTTGATAATGGTTTTATAAAAGAAGGCATGTAACTGAGTTGTTAGGCCCATGATGGGGAGAGTTTCTTTAGTTTTGTCAGTGTCCTTTGGTTAGAAAACTTTTAAATGGGAAATTGATTCCAAGCTGGTAGTTCTCAGAGAGTGAATGCCAAAGTGCCCTAGGATAGGTCATGGTGTTCTGTTAACCTATCTGGACACCACCCATGGCCCTGACTAGATACCCTAACCATGCTTGAACTGACAGTGACACACTCCAGAGGGCCTTATTTGCCTGGTGGTTTGGGATTTCCCTATCACGGAGTTCCCAAGCCCTGTTCCTGGTGGTGGGCATGGCTTTACTCCATATCATATGTCATGTTGGTCTGCCTGTCCCTCTATTGGCCAGGCTTCTGCTGGAAAAGAGAGGATGGGAGGGGGTGAGAGGTGGGAGGCAGAAATGGCAGTCAGAGGCTGTTTTCTCAATGGTCTGAGATCTAGATGGAGACTTGCAAAATCCCACAAATCTGCAATTATAGCCTTTTTCCAAAAAACACCCTTCACTTTGTAAATTATAACTCAGTTTTAAGAATGGTATTTCAGGGCAGATATGAATTAATCTTCTGTGTTCATTTGTCACCTAAAAGGTGATCAGCTTAAAAAATAATAAAAAAAAAAAAAACTGAAGCAGAGAGCCACTCACAACCATTTCTCCTCTTGGATTTGGATTTTTCAAGTTCCCAAGACCTCAGTTCTTTAGCCTTGTGGACTGACAGTGGCTGGGTATTCTATCAGAAAAGATCCATTTCTTTTACTGTGAAATGATAGATTGTTTGAATTGTTTCTGTCCCTAAAGGGAAACCTGTGTGTGTGTGTGTGTGTGTGCAGAACCAGCATTTTTGACAGCTTGGGTTTATAACAAGAGAGATGGAATATTGTGGGGTTTTGTTGTTGTTTTTTATTTGCTTATTTTATTTGTTTTTGAAGGAGGAAGGGGAGGAAGGGAAATAAATTAGAGGATAGAACATGATGAAGGACTCAGGGAAGAGAATAGAAATGGGTTTTTCTTTTTAATTGCTGTAAAATACATGTTACATAAAATTTACCATCTTAGCCATTTTTCAGTGATATTAAGTATATTCACAGAATTGTGCAACCAGTTACCACCATCGATCTCCAGAACTCTTTCTATTTTGCAAAACTGAAACTCTGTGCTTATTAAACACTAACTCCCCTCCAGTCCCTGGCAACCACCATTCTACATTGGTTTGCTATGTATTTGACTGCTAGGTGCCTCATTTAAGTGGAATCATACAGTATTTATCTTTTTGTGACTGGTTCATTTCCCTTAGCAGAATGACTTCAAGGTTTATCTACATTGTAGCATGTGTCAGGAGTTCCTTCCTTTTTAAGGCTGAATAAGTCTAGTTCCATACAAAATTTTTACGATATTATTGACTGTATTCCCTATGCTGTACATTACATTCCCATGTCTTTTTTATTTTATAACTTAAGGATTGCACCTCTTAATTCCCTTCACCCATTTCATCCATCCCCCATCTCCCATTCTCCTCCCCTCTGGCAACCATCAGTTTGTTCTCTGTTTCTAGGCATCTATTTTGTTTTGTTTGTTTTGCCTTTTAGATTCCACATATAAGCGAAATCATACAGTATTTGTTTTTCTCTAATTTTACTTAGCATAATACTCTCTGGTCTGTTTTAGTTGCCATGAATAGCAAGATTTTATTCTTTTTTTAAGGTGGAGTACTATTCCCTTGTGTATATATACTACATCTTTATCTGTTTATCTGGTGATGGGCATTTAGATTGCTTCCATATGTTGGCTGTTGTAAATAATGCTGCATTGAATGTAGCATGTATGTCTTTTCAAATTAGTGTTTTGGTTTTGTTTGGTTAAATACCCAGAAGTGGAATTGCTGGATCATATAGTACTTCTATTTTTAATTTTTAAAGGAACCTCTACATTGTTTTCCTTTGTGGCTAAACCAATTTACATTCCCATCTACCATGCACAAGGACTCCCTTTTCTCTGCATCCTTGCCAACACTTGCTTCTTGTCTTTTTGATAATGTTCATTGTGATAAGTGTGAGATGATATCTCACTGTGGTCTTGATTTGCATTTTCTTCATTATTAGTGACCTTAAGTATCTCTTCATGTGCCTGTTGACCATCTGTATATCTTCTCTAGGAAAATGTCTATTCAGGTCTTCTGCTCATTTTTAATAAGATGGTTTGCTTGATATTGAGTTGTAGGAGTTTTAAAAATATATTTTAGATGTTATCCGGTGGGGGCTTTGGGATATAGCATTTGCAGATACCGTCTCTGTTTCATAGGTTGCCTTTTTCATTTTGTTGATGATTTCCTTTGCTGTGCAAAAGCTTTTCACTTTGATGTAGCTCCATTTGTTTACTTTTGCTTTTGTTGTCCTTATCTGGAGAGACAGAACCAAACAAATATTGCTAAGACCAATGTCAGAGAGAGCTTACTGCCTAAGTTTTCATCGAGGAATTTTATGCTTTTGGTTCTTACATTTAAGTCTTTAAATCCATTTTAAGTTTATTTTTGTATATGGTGTAATTCTTTGTTGCTATTAAGTTGTATATCTGGGTATTAACCTCTCATCAGATATATGATTTGCAAATATTTTCTTCTAGAAGTTGTATAGTTTCCGCTCTTGCCCTTAGCTATTTAATCCACTTTGAGTTAATTTTTGTACATGGTGTAAGGTAGGGGTCCAACTTCATTTTTTTGCATGTGGATGTTGAGCTTTCCCTGTACCATTTGTAAAAAGACTGTCCTTTTCCTGCTGAATAGTCTTGGCATCTTTTTGGAAAATCATTTAACTATATATGCTAGGGCTTATTTCTGGGCTTTCTGTTCTATTCCAGTGGTCTATATGTCTGTCTTTATACCAGCTACACACTGTTGGTATTACTTTTGCTTGGTGATAAGTTTTGATATAAGAAAATATGAGATCTCCAACTTTTTCTTTTTCAAGATTGTTTTGGCTATTCAGGGTCCCTTGAAATTTCACATGAATTTTAGGATAGATGTTTTTATTTCTGCAAAGAATGTCATTGTGATTTTGATAGGGATTGCACTGAATCTGTAGATGACTGAGTAGTACAAACATCTTAATAGTATTAAGTCTTCAGACCTATGAATATATAGGATATGGAAAGGTCCCGTTTTCAGCCTTGTCACTTATTCTCTTTGGTTCCTTTGCCGTCATCCCCTTCAGTACATCACAATGACAACTCTAGTTGTCACTAGTAGTGGTGACAAAATAACAGTGACAACACCTATTCCTAAGGTCCCAGGTTGGCTAAAACGACTCTCAAGAATATGGCTGTAGAGCTAGGCATTGAATAGCACTTTTACAATTTTATCTGTGGGCCTGTTTCTCAGAAATTCTAACTACTAGAACTTCTTTAAGGAACCTACTACTCTGAACTGTGGTTTGCTGACAATCAGAATGTTGAATGTCACACTGGGGAATAACTGCATAAAGGCCAGATAAGACAAATGGGCTCTCTGCTGCTCACACCACTTACCATGTTCCTTCTTGTTCTGAATGATTTGCTTTATAGGTATGTTTTCACTGGGATTTATATTTTTGAAGCTTTGATAAAAATATTAGCAAGAGGTTTCATTCTGGATGAGTTTTCTTTCCTTCGAGATCCATGGAACTGGCTGGACTCCGTTGTCATTGTAACAGCGTAAGAATGTCAAAGTTGTTTATTGAGGAAACTCGGGGTGGGAAAGAAGCTCCTTGGCTTCCACCAGGACTATGTGTGGGTCCATGTGAGTAACTGTGTCCTAATAAGGCCAAGAGCTCTGAGTGCAGTGTTGTTTGGCCCTGAACAGCACCATGCAGCCGATTGGCCAGAGGCCTCCAGTGTGAATCCATTTCTAGGCCACATTCATGCTCTCATTCTTTCAACCATTCACTTCCCAAACACTGGCCTATTATGGGCCAAGTTCTGTGCAAGATACAGGGGTTGTGATAATGAAAACAAAACAAAACAAACAGACATGGTTCTCACCCTCTTGAAGCTCACAGTCCAGATGGGAAGAGAGAAAATTAACAACCATCACAGTCTGGTAGGGTGAGTGCTAGGACAGGAATTGGGCATATATTTGGCTGTCAGAATGTGTAGGAGGAACCACAGAGTCTTAAAAATCTTTTGCTACTGCAAGCTCTCAAGGAGTTTTTTTTTTTTTCCATTTTCTCCTAGAAGTTTTATAGATTTAGCTCTTACATTTTAGTCCATGGTCCATTTTAAGTTAACTATTATGTATATTGTATATGACATGAGGTGAGAGTTGAAGTTCCTCCTGAAGGAAAGGACATCAGTTTGGCATCTGAGTGGTGAAACAGAGTCAGCAAAATAAAGAACAAGAAGAGCAATGGCCCCTTGCCAGCACAATAATAATAAACCTAACATTACTTAGTTTGTGCCAGCCATTGTTTTAAGCACTTTGCATATGTTTTCCTATTTAATATTCACAAAAGACCTTTGGAGTAGATACTATTAATATCAGAATTTTACCCTTGAAATTCAATGATTGGGCGCTGCTGGCTCTTGAAAAGTGGTGTAGTGCAGTGGTGAGGGCTCTGGAGTCAGACTGCCTGGGTTTCTTCTGGACTTGGCCACATAGTGAGACCTCAGGGAAGTGCACTGGACCTGGAACTTGGTAGTCAATAGGTATTTTGATTGATTTTTGTTATCAATGGATGTATCCACAACTGCATACTACTTCAAGGAATCCTCAACTCTCTCCAAATATAACAATTAGCACAGCCTCCTCTGCAATCTGTGGTCCACAGCAATAGAGAATGGTATTACCAGAAGGTGAGGCTGGGAAGGTGAGGCCCCCAATTCCACCATGTTTATTTGTGGCCTTTGCGGAGATATACAGCGTGGCTGTAGGACCGAGAGCAGGCCCAGACTTCTGTGCTTTGTCTTACAGGTTTGCAACATACATACCAGAATCCAGGAAAAACAGCTTTGGTCTGTCATCCCTGCGTACCTTCCGAGTGTTCAGAGCTTTGAAAGCAATTTCAGTGGTTTCAGGTAAATCACTCTGATTTTCAACACTGCCTCTTAGCAGGTGGAATGTTCTTTTATATTTTAAAATTTCTCAAGATGTCCTATAAACCAAAACCAAACAAATTCTGCTTTACTCATTTATATGATCACTTAACAAATGTGTATTTGAGCATATGTCTAGACACTGTGCTAGCTGCTTGAGGTATACCATAAAGTGAGTGAACAGACAGAGGTCTCTGTGCTCATGGAGTTTACATTCTGGGTTGGGGTGGGGAGAGAGACACCAAGCAATAACTGTAATTAAGAGATAATTAGCTATCCTGTTTAGGAAGTGAAATGTGCCATGGAAAAATAAAAAGGAAAAGTAAACAATATGAGGGCTACTGGAAGTCACAGGGATTCAGGGATGCAGGATGCAATTTTCAATAGAGTAGTCAAAATAGGGGTCACTGGGGAGGGGAGATGAGAGTGGATTTGGAGTCAGTGAGAGAGTTTCATAAGCAGATACATGGGAAAGAGTGTTCTGCGCACTAGCAACAGTTAGTAGTGCAGAGACTGAGGAATAGAAAGGATAGAGTGAGGGGCCAGGTGGTAGAGGAAGGACCACATAGGGGAGGGGAGGCACATAACCACTAGGAGGATTTGGGCTGTGCTCTGAGATAAATGGGAGCCACGTGAGGACTTCGAGCAGAGGAGTCACATGATCTGGCAGGGGTTTTTGTTTTGATTTGTTTTTATGGAAGTACAGGTGACACACAATGTTACATTAGTTTCAGATGTACAACATAGTGATTCAACAATTCTATAAATTATGCTGTGCTTGCTACAGCTATAGCTCCCATATGTCACCATATGATGCTATTACAATACCATTGACTATATTCCCTATGCTGTACCTTTCGTCCCCATGACTTATTTCTTCCAAAACCGGAAACTTGTGCCTCCCACTCCCTTTCATCCTTTTGCTCATCCCCCTCCTCCCAACCCCTGGGCAACCACCAGTTTGTTCTCTGTATTTATGAGTTTCCATTTTGTTTTGTTTGTTCATGTGTTTTGTTTTTGAGATTCCACTTGTAAGTGAAATCATACAGTATTTGTCTTTCTCTGTCTGACTTATTTCACTAAGCGTAATACCCTCTAGGTCTAGCCATTGTTGTTGCAAATGGCTATATCTCATTCTTTTTTATGGCTAAGTAATATTCCACTCTGTGTGTGTGTGTGTGTGTGTGTGTGTGTGTGTGTGTGTGTCTGTGTGTGTGTGCATACACATCTTCTTTATCCATTAATCTGACAGGTTTTAGATGGACTACTCTGGCTGTTGTATGGAGAATAGAATGTGGGGGAGCAAAGGTAGAATCAGAAAGATGAGATAGGAGGCTTGGTGATCATCATGGAAATGTGCCACTCACATCTCCTGCTGCAGGGAGCATAGCTGAGTGATGAACCCAGCTGCCACATCTCTGGATTCACAACTGCATTCATGTTCATGCCAAGATCACACTTTCCCTGCATGTCAGGGGGATTAGTGAAGGCCCATTCCTAAAGGATAAAGTCCTGAGGACTTAAGCTCAGGGGCTCCTTGGGAGTCAACCTGGTTAAGATTCTCTCCCAGTGGCGCTATAGTCTGAGGCTTTTCTTGTCCAGTCCTGCTTCCTTATCACTCTCCTTTCCCAGGTGTCAGCCCCATGTCATACTCTGATGTTTTCCCTGCCAGCTGTACTTGCTTCCCCTTTTTCTTTGCAGACATGTCACCCAACAGATCTCTTGTACTTCTGGTTCCAGAGTATCTTCTTCTCAGAGAACCCAAAATGACACAAGAGACCACTGTTAAAGAGATGGTTGTGCTCTCAGATCAGTTGGTGGTAGAGGAGTTGGTAGACAGTGGTCTGACTCTATGAATTTCAAGGTAGAAACAATAGGATTTCCTGATGGGATGATTGTATGTGTGGTGTGAGCAAAAGAAAAGAGTCAAGGATGAGTCAAGGTTTTTGGTCTGAGTGACTAGAAGGATGGAGTCATTGCAGACTGACACAGAAAATGTAACCTGCATTTTCTAAGAAGTCAGATAACCTGACTATGGAAGACAGAAGATATACATCTCTTTAAAAAAATAATTAAGTCTTCATTTTGGAGTCTATCAGGAAACTAGTTTTACAGGAGACTAAAAATAAGCTTGTTTCCCCCCAAAAGTCAGAGAAGGAACCCTTTCCTGTATTTTCCTTCTGTTTGTGAGTGTTGAGCTTTAGACTTAGGACTAAAAAAAAAAAAAAAAAAACAACAACCCATGTGAGATATACAGCTGATATACAGATATACAGCTCCTCTATGAGAGGAGCAGGTCTGGAGGTTGGATGAGAAGTTAGCTTTGGACGTGTTCTGTTTGAGATGTCTGTGAGACATCAAATAGAAGTATCAAGTAGGTAATGAGGTCTACAGGTCTGGAGTTCCAGACAGCAGCTTGGGCTGGAGATATCGTTTTGGAAATAAGGAGCTTATAGATGATACTTGGAGCCATGAAATCTGATGAGATCACCAAGAGAGTGAGCCTAGATGAAAAATAGAAGAGGGCCAAGGTCACTGCCACCTTAAAGGTGAGGGGAGAAGGGAAGAAATCAGCAAAGGGGATGAGCAGGAGCCACCAGAAAGTAAGAGGGAAATGTAGATCCTGGAAGCCATGTAAGGAAGGTGTTCTGTGAATCAAGATGAAGCTAAGGATGGGTTGTGAATATGAACCAGATTGAATGTCCCAGCTTGTCCTGAAGCCTCCTCCTTGTGTGGCATCACACTTCATGGAAGGCTCATTTGCTGCAGGTTTGGCCTTCCATTTGGTGTCCCTTTCTGTTCTTAAGTCTACCAGTCATGATTTATACCAATTAGTTGAAATGTTGCCACTTTGTGTCATCTCACAGATTGTAAGTTTTGTCTGGTTGTTTAACTCTCCAGCTACGCTGACAGATTGTAAGTTTTGTCTGGTTGTTTAACTCTCCAGCTACGCTGAGAGCAGAGCCCCTGACTCAGTGGTGTACTGGGGCTGACTTGCTTTTGTGCCTCAGCAGCCGGTTGTTCATGTTCCTTTCCAGCTCTGCATCCAGTGATGTTGTGTAGTTTAGCTTGAAACCAGCATGCTGAGAGGGCTCTGTGGAGGAAGAAAAGGGATCTGCACTACAAAATTCAGCAAAGAAGTCTGTAAATGCTATAGATGGGACTTTCCCTGTACACATGCTCCTCCCCCACAGAGAGAGCTTTTTTTTTTTTAAAGGACTTATTTATTTTAGAGAGAGAGAGAGAGAGCTGTGGGGGGGCAGAAGGAGCAGAGGGTTAGAGAGAGAGAATCCCAAGCAGACTCCATGCTGAGTGCAGAGCCTGACATAGGGCTTGATCTCATGACCCTGAGATCACAACCTGAGCAGAAATCAAGAGTTGGATGCTTAACTGACTGCACCACCCCGGCACCCCCAGAAAGCTGATTTTAAACATTTACCATTGTACCACAAGGTTATGTCTTTCTTATGTTGTAACTTGGTAGCCTAGCGGTGTGCCATGGATGCAATAGGTGCTTAGTAAATATTTCTTGAATTTAAAAAAAAACTATTTTAAGTAATAATCTGAGTTTTCCTGCCCAGAATATTCTCATTTTCCTGTTCCAGACAAAGCTCCTCCTTCTAGCTCCCTGACCCCCAATTTAGCACTGTCTTACGACACCTTGCATACCTTGCAGTAGGTAGTGACTACTGAATATTAAATACAGGTCTGTCTCCTCTAGGGGAGCCTCCTTTTGGTCTTGGTGCTACATGGAATCCCCAGCTGTGAGGTGTCTGCACAAGTGTAATCAAGTTGTCTGTATGGGATGTTTCTACTCGGAGTCTTCTCACTAACTCTTCAGAGCAACCCTGTGGCAGACACCAGGCAGGATGGAAAGGCTGAGCTAGACTGGTGGACTACTCAGTGCCATGCAGCTTCTCAGGCAGAGTTAGAACCAGAACCCATGGCATCAGAATCCTCAGCCAGGCCAGTTTCTGATTCCAGTCTGCAGTCGGGTGACGTTTGAGGCCCTATCTGTTCCCTCCCTGCCCCTCCCGTGTGTCTGCTGTGTGTGTGAGTGGGCACTTGTCCCCACACTGGTCTTTCTCCCCTCCAGGTCTGAAGGTCATTGTTGGGGCCTTGCTGCGCTCTGTGAAGAAGCTTGTTGACGTGATGATTCTGACTCTCTTTTGCCTCAGCATCTTCGCCCTGGTAGGTCAGCAGCTCTTCAAGGGAAGTCTGAACCAGAGATGTATCCATAAGGACTGTGAGAATATCAATAACCTTGATGGTAAATATTCCACCTTTCACACCTTGGTCTGTGCATGGTTAACTTTTATTGTCATCACTCATACTGTCTGTAGATCTGCATTACAGAGTCTCTTAGGAGCAAGGATGATTTCATCCATCCAGAGTTCTCATGTGGGCACAGGTGTTTCTTAGAGAACTGCTTCGTTCTTTGGGTTTCCATGGAGAAAGCAAAGCCTGCAGCCACAGCCACATAAGTGGTATCAGCTCCTATCCCTTCCCCTGTGGATCTGCGCAATTCTTTGTCATGTTTTGCAGAAGTCTTCAGAATGCCTGGATTTGTCCAGCAACTTTCCAGCCCTCCTCCTTGGGTATTTTCTCCAATGATATCACTTTTTTCTGCTGCATCCTCTCCATACTGAGGTCAATCCTACAGCAATTTCATGTGTCCTGGATCTTATGTGGCTAACCTCTCTCTCTCCATGATTGTCTTGGTTTATGCACTTCTCATGGGCTGAGTTTGTGTCCAGCTTCCCCCGGGCATGGCCTCTGGTTCAGTTTTATGCACTGAGAGGCCTCAGGGGAATGGTGGTGTCACTGCTTCCTCCTCCTTCTCCTTCTACCTTCCTCCTTACCCTCCTTTTCTCTTGATCCTTCCTCAGGGCTTAGGCTCTGGTTCCTCTCTGGCCATCCACTTTGATCATTTCTGAGGATTCCAAACCATTTGTTTCAACCAAATCTGGTGTATTTGCTATTCTCTTTCCCTTCAGGTTTTTTTTTTTTTTATCTGAATTTATGATTCTTTCCTTCTCAGAAAATTGCTTTGAAAAGAAAACTTCCTCTGAATTCAGAATGTGTGGCACCTGGATGGGTAACAGGTAAGAAGTTCATATCTCCATTTTTCTCCCAAGTACAGCACTGGTGGACCTTTTTTGGGGTAATGAGGCAGACAGTCTTCATCTAATGACTTTTGGAGCAGTGATGGCAGTAGGCAAACAGTACTGATTAGGCAAACAGTATTTAGGCAAGTTTAGACATGCATTATTAAGTAATTAATAATTCATTATTATAAGTGTTAATAATAAAATCAATCAATTAATTTAAAAATTAATAATAAAATGATACACTTAATTATAATTAATATTTTAATAATTATTTCCAAGTGTTTAGAGCAGCTTTCTCCCCAAGTCATGTTGAATTTATAACTGAACAAACCTACTGAAAATGTGATCATTTGTTGATCACCACTGCCTCTAATTTCATATACAGTTGTATATGTGTGTTCATACATGTTCACCACAGTGGTTCATAGCTCTCTGGCCCTTTAGGGACACCCTTCTTTCTTCCAGAGTATCAGTGCTCTCTGTGGTGAGAAATTCAGTTCAGAATGATTTAATGAGTACATTTCAAATCAAGATAATATGCAAGTCACTCTGATAAAATAGGCTAAAAATTTGTTCCTCAATAACAAATTTGTTCCTCAAAAACAAAGGCTGAGAGCATGTCAAACGCTGTGCTAGGCCCAAAGAATGCAAATATGAACTAGAGATCACTTCTTTCTTGAATCTGGCATCTCACAGGAAGGAGAGAAAGTGTGTTTTACTCCTTGAAAGTGTGATGAGTGTTTTAAGAGAGACATATAGGTACTGAGAGAAATTGAACAGAGGGTATAACCCTGTCTGTAAAATGAGGGAAGTGTCTTCTAATGCTACCTGGGATGGTCATAGGTTCAGATTTGGTCAAACTCAAAAGACATCATAGGGTTTAGTGTAATACAAGGACTACTGAATTCTCTAAAATGATCCTCGACAGACACACTGCCTCCACGGTGCTTTCATTTAATGAGGGGACCAACAGCTGTCAAATACAGTGCTTCCTTGACTCCATACAGGGCAGGTACGGTTACTGTAGGCAAAATCCAAGGTGGGGTGGGCCACTTGGACACATAGACACGGTAGCCTTGGCTTTCAGCTGGTCCTTATTGTGTCCTTATCTCTCTAAGCTTGTGTAACAATCATACCTCTCTAATCTAGGTGTAGTCCCAAAGCTCAGGAGTTGTATAGAGGATGAACTCCTAGAAAATGACCTTCCCCATTGATCATAAAATGGTGGTTTCCAAGAAGTTGACAGGTCTAAGGTCATAGGTCACCTTCACAGGCAGCTCTCTGTCTGTCTAGGGCCCAGGCCTGGTTTTCAGCCTTTACTCTCTGCCTCCTTCCCTAAGAGCCACAGTGTGGTGACTGGTGACCACAGTGTGGATCTAAAGCATAAGTAGGGGGTTCTGGTAGGTGAGAAGATAGAGTGAACAATTTCAGTCCTTAGAATAGAAAGGGGGAAGACTTTGGGCATGAGGCTATGAGATCAGAGTCAGTAAGAAGCCCAGCAGCTTGTTAGGCAGAGAGGAAGTTTACAAAAACTAACTCTGAAAGACCTAGTAGCCCATCAGTGCCAAATATTTTGACATTGATCACAAAAGAAACAAGACCTGAGCAGATTAGTTGTTTATAAAAGTCACTATGGCTGCTACATGGAGAATGGATGCACAGAGTGGATGAGACAGCCACTTAGAAGACTAGGTTGATACAGATGAAAATCACGAAACAGTGCAGTAGAGATGATGAGAAATGGATGGATGAGTTCCAAATGCATTTAGGAGACAGAAAAAACAAGATTGTGAATTGAAGAAGGGGGTTAGATGTACACTGTGCACAAGTGCATGTGTGGAAGGGTGGTGGGATGTTTTTAGGGGAGAAAACTGTTAGAGGTGTTTCTCTTGCTTCTGGGGTGAGTTACTGGTGATGTCTTTGCCAAGATGGAAATGCTGGAGGAGAGCTTTAATCACATGTGTATGTTGACAGGAAGGCATATCCAGACAAGGGAATATTGGGCAAAACAAGCTAATACTTTGAATGGTGACCAGGAAGTAAGATAAATTAAGTATGTTAGGTTCAGCCCCAATAGGTTCCTTGAAGATAAGGGCGCTGGGATTTCTCAGGGTGTCCCTGAGGTCTGGTGGGGAAGAGGACACAATGGATGTCTTCCTTCTGAATCACCCTAATGCAAAGCCTACCACTCACTGAGGGCTACTCTGCCCACCAAGCAAATTCCCAATCAACTTGTCAGGACCTCTGATTAAATGCTACTGAACAGCCCAGGCTCACCAGATAGCTAAAGGAAGTCTTTGGCATAAAGGGGGCTGAGATAAAGAAATAGGGAAAATGAATGTTGTCATACTTCAGGCAGCTAATACAAAATACTGTAGACAGGGTGACTTATAAACAACAGAAATTTCTTTCTTCACAGTTCCTGAGGTTGGATGTCTAAGATCAGGGCACCAGTTTGGTTGGGTTCTAATGAGAGTCCTCTTCTAGGCTGTAGGTGGCAGTCTTCTCTGTTGTGTCCTCAAATGGCAGAAAGTGAGCTCTGTGGGGTCTCTTTTATGAGGGTGTGACTCCTATCATGAGGGCTCCACCCTCCCGCCCTAATCACCACCCACAGACCCCACCTCCCAACAGCATCACACTGGAGATTAAGATTGCAATGCAAGAATTTCAGAAGGATCCGAACATTCGGGCCATAAAAGCTGTGGACAAAATAACAGTTCAGAGAGAGAACTCAAAAGGACTTTTGAAACTTTAAATAAGGTCCTCAGTAAACTTAAGAGAGATATTGTATACATAAAAATAAAAATAGCTCATTATGGAAAAGGAATGACTGTTCCTTTTCACTAAGTCACTAAGCAAGACCGATTTTTTTTTTTTTTGGTAACATGATTACAAAAAATCAATACTAGAATTAAAAGATCAAGTAGAGGAAATAGTCCAGAGAGTAGCAACAAAAGAGACAGAAAATTATGAGAATAAATATCAAACCAGAAGTTCCAACTTTTGACTAAATAGAAATTCCTGAAATAGGGCACAGAAAAAAACAAAAAGGGGGAAAATTAGCAATGCCACAATACAGAGAATTTTCCTGAGCTTGAGGATGCAAGTCCCTCACCATCCCATAAAGTGCCTAACATAATGAGTGAAGAAGGTCCCTGTAAAGTGCCTTATTGTGGCCTTTCGGGGAAAAGATTCTAAAACCAAAGAGGAAAAAGGTCACCCACAAAGGAACAAAAATCAAAATGGCATCAGAATTCTCAATAGCATCACAGGATAATAACTGCACAGTTCCTTCATATTTCTAAGGAAAAAATATTTTCAAACCAGATTTCTACTTCTGGCCAATCAATTAATCAGCTCTGAAGATATAATAAAGATATACTCATATATGCAAAGATCACCCCCATCTTCTTAAGAAGCCACTTGAGATTTGTTCCAGAAAAATGAGATAGTAAAACTTGGAAAAAGCAACACAAAAAAACAAAGAAAAAAAAGTATCCAACCCCAGAAAGCATAGACTCAGGCCACAGTATTTCCTTGGGAGGAGGAATATAAGTAGTGATGAAGTGGGATGGGATGTTGAGGAGCTAACCCTCATCTTAGCAGGAACTTAATCACCAAGGACTAAAGTTGGTATATATCAGCATAAATGTTCTCTTTAAAGATATAGACATAAAAGAGTTCCAAGTTGTTAACTTTGCAGTAAGTAAATGATGGTTAAAGAATGATGGAATGGTTTTCATTACAAGCCTGTTGGTGCCACATGATTTTTAAACCACATGCATTACTTTGATCAAAATAGTATATTTATCAAAAATGAAGAAAGTACCTACCCTTAGTATTATCTGAGAAATGCATTTAATGATGTGTGCTTTGGTGATGTGGGTGAAGACTTATGGTCAAGCGATATACTGTTTGTAAAGTAAGACCCAAATGTTTATGAGAACAAAAGACTGTTAACAACTGAAACCTTACATCTTCATCATTAGCTGAACAATTAAATAAATCATAGAACTGTAAGACATGAAAAGAAATATTTCCTTGTATGCTTGTGTGGAAAGACCTCCAAGCTATATTGTTCCATGAAAAAAGCAAGGCACAAGAGAGTAGTCAAAGCACACTCCCATGTATGTATTATAAAAGATGTGTACTGGTACATATGTGCTTCTCTTGCCTGTCTTTACCACTAATTGTTCACTGTATCACTGTACTTAATTTTTAATGAAAAACTAAGAATATGAGCTTACTAATTGATCCATCTGGAAAGTGAGTGAAGGCTTGGCAGGCAGGGCATGGTCCCTCTACAGATACTCAGCACCCAGGGCTTTTCCATATGACCTCGCGGCCCTCAGAAAAGCCGGTGCCTTGGCTAGGATGAGTGGGGGTAGGTGGGAAGCCAGCCTGCAGGGAATGTAATTCTTCCTCTGTTCCCTTGTTTCCATCTAGTGCCTGTTCTGAAAATTTTAAATGCACACACACCAAAAGGAATCCTGACTATAATTACACCAATTTTGACAACTTTGGCTGGTCTTTTCTTGGCATGTTTCGGCTTATGACCCAAGATTCCTGGGAGAAGCTTTATCAACAGGTTATTTAATTATTCTCTCTCTCTTGTTCTGCTCCCCTTCCCTCCTCCCTTCCTCCTCCCCTCCTCCATAGCTCATCTATCTTTCTGTCATTTATTCATAATTTACCATCTACCCTCCTTCTCTGTCACCTGTTCCTTATCGTCAATAGTCGTACTGTTAAATTCTACCTTAGATATTCTGTTAGAAACATCAAAAACCAGGCACCTGGGTGGCTCAGTGGGTTAAAGCCTCTGCCTTCCGCTTGGGTCATGATCCCAAGGTCCTGAGATTGAGCCCTGAATCGGGCTCTCTGCTCAGCGGAGAGCCTGCTTCCCCCTCAATCTCTCTGCCTGCCTCTCTGCCTGCTTGTGATCTCTGTCTGTCAAATAAATAAAATCTTTTAAAAAAATTTAAAAAAAAGAAAAAGAAACATCAAAAACCATCTCCTCCTTCTAGAAATGTTAGCCCTCTCTGGATTCCCTTCTACCCATAGTTCTACTACCAGTGCTTCCTTCAATTTTCATGAAGCATTCCTTCTTCTCCTGCCTTTTAAATTCTAAAATGCAACTACCCTTGAGAAAGTCCTAACAAAGTACCACACCTTACATGGGAATGTAGGGTTGGCATCTGCTCATTGACGGGCGTCAGGAGTCCCTGGGTGATGGGAGGCTGTAGATGATACTGTGGATAGCTGACCCAAGCACTGCTGGGGGAGGATCTGTTGCTACTGTATCATGTCCCCTTGAGGTAACAGTCACCCCTCTATAGAGAAAGGCTGGAGAAGCAAGTGTGTGCTCTTTTGCAGACCTTGCGTACCTCAGGGCTCTACTCAGTCTTCTTCTTTGTGGTGGTCATCTTTCTGGGCTCTTTCTACCTGATTAACTTAACCCTGGCTGTTGTCACCATGGCTTATGAGGAACAGAACAGAAATGTAGCTGCTGAGACAGAGGCCAAGGAGAAGATGTTCCAGGAAGCCCAGCGGCTGCTGAAGGAGGAGAAGGAGGTAGGGGCACACAGTGTCAGACAGTGAGGTCTGCTTGCGGGGGGGTGGACTGCAGAGGCCGTGAGACCTGGTCTCAGAGCTTTCTCTACTGGTGCTTTTCTGAGAATTTAAGACCTGTGAAGACAGGCTGTGCTGTTCTATCTCACTACAATGTCCAGGCACAGAGCTCTTAAGAATCGGGAACCCTAGGTTTTCTGAAACCTGGGCCTTAGAGGACAGACCCCAGACTGCTGGCTAGAAGAAAAATGTGCATATGTCTAAACTAAGGCTCTGCTGCAGGATTACTAATGGGAATCTTGAGATGTTTGTGTTCCAGGTCTTTGCCTGGGAGGGCTTGGGAAAGCAGTAATGGTGCTCTAAAGACAGCAGCTGTAATCACCTCTCCCTTCTCGAAATACCTGTCATATTTATAGCCCATTTTCATTGTTTCTTTGGTATCATTTTCCCAATTCTAAGATTTCAGGAACATGTTTTATACTCTTTCTCATCCTGCACAGAGATTTGCCAGTGGGGAGTCCATCAAGTTTAATACCTGCATTGTCAGGCACAAACATTTATTGAGTGCCTAGCACATCCTAGACTCTGTGCTAAGGGTTAGTGATAGAGCTATGGAAGAGTTAACTGTGCCTCTGAGATTGCATTTTCTGTGGGTAAACAAACAGGGTATGTGCCCCTGATAAATAATAACAAAGCTAGCTATTCCACATAGGTGATGAGCAATCTAAATGGTATGATGCTTCCAGAAGAGAGGAGAGAACACTCACGAAGGTCGGGTCATTTGCAGAATTCTTTGGGGAAGTATGATCTATTTATTAATTGCTTTTGTTCACTTTCTAAGGCTCTGGTTGCCATGGGAATTGACAGAAGTTCACTTACTTCCCTTGAAGCGTCATCTTTTTCCCCAAAGAAGAGAAAGCTTTTCGGTAAAAGCAAAAGAAAGTCCTTTTTTTTGAGAGACTCTGGGAAAGACCAGCCTCCAGGATCAGATTCTGAGGAAGATTCCATAAAAAAGGCAAGTCTTAGCCCAGGAATTAATGATACTATAGCACTGTTAGGGGAACAGGTCAAGTTGTCAGTCTAATTGAAAGGACTCCTTCATTCATTTACTCATTTACCCTCTCATCCATTTATCCTCACGTCCATGTGTCTGTTCAACTACCCATTTATTTACAAGCATCATTCGAAGTTTTGACAGTGTTTACTCTCTGCTTGGCATTGGGGTAGGTACTGGGGATACATGAGATGTACGAAACAGACAGCAGAAGACACACTAACAAGGAGGCAGTTACTGTTCAGTGTGATGACTGACATATGATTGCTATGGGAGAACACAGAAGGAGCAGTGTTGTAGTGGGGGTTCCCTCCAAAGGAAGTTCTGAGATGCGAGAGTGCAAGTAGATTATTTGGGAAGTGATCTCAGGAAGCACCAAGAGGAGAGGGAAGAAAGGATACATGGAAGAGAAAGGTGGCCAGTTAAGGTTCATTATCAAGCCAGTTACCACTGAAAGTAGTTGATGTTTAATCTCCATGGAGTGAGGACACTAGAGTATTTATATGACAACATTGGTCCATCATTATTTCCAGACTGCTGGGTTCTGGAGATAATCATTTTTGTGGATTTCTGACTTGGCATGCATTGGGGCAGAGGGTGGTCAGGTTGCCAGAGAAAGCCTCAGGTAGGACCCAGGGACAAAGATTCAGCCAACAGCAGCATCTGCTTCCAACAACCAACCCAGAATTGGTGGAAGTGGGAGAAGAACCATGGATTGGAAGCAGTGTCTGTACTGAGAGGGTGAATTAATGTTTCATCCTTTGGTAAAAAGTGAATGGAGTGTGTAAACTTGGCGATTCACAGACCTGTACCCCTGGGGAAAAAATATAAAAAATATATTGTATGTTTATAAAAAATAAAAACAATTAAAAAAAAATAAAAATAAATGAAAAAAAAAAAAGGTGAATGGAGCACCAAAGGTAGAGGGAACAGCACATACAAAGGCCTGGAGGCAAAGGAGAGCTGGAGAACATGATCCAGTGGGACACTTGGGAGTGTATGTGCACATGCGCATGTGTGTATGTGATGAAGCTAGAGGGTGGGTGGTGAGAAACTGTAGCAGTAAGATGGGATCATCACAAAAGGCCATGAAGCCATCTCAGGGGTTCACCCTTTACCTGGAGAGCGAGGACTAAGCAGTACTGAAAGGTTTTAAGCCAAAGTGTGACAACCAGATTGATAGTTTTGAAATCCCTGATGACGGGATGGGACTAGAACAGAATTGGATGCAACCAATTAAGAAGCTGTGGCAGTAATCCAAGTGGCAACAGGGGCTTAAACTGTGGTTAGGGCAGGAGGATGAAGAGAGAATGACAAGGTGCAGTGATCGCCAGAAAACAAGATTCAGCAGTCAAATAGATGTACGTGTGTATGTGGGAGGGTGTCCAGTTAATGGCTTGGGTAGACAACTTGATAGAGGGTAGTTTACTGAGACAGGAAAGGAACATGTCCTGGGAGTGCAGAAGAAGGCAAGTTCAGTTTTGGACATGGCAAGTTTGAAATGCCTGTGGGGCATCCTAGCAGGGATGTTGAGTAGGCCATAGGATATAAAGAAATGAAGCTATGGGGGGATGTGGGGTAGGAAAAAAGCACCCCCTCTTTTTTAAAATTTTATTTTTTTTAATTTTTAAATTTTTTAATTAACATATATTATTAGCCCCAGGGCTACAGGTGTGTGAATCGCCAGGTTTACACTTCACAGCACTCACCATAGCACATACCTTACCCAATGTCCATAACCCAACCATCCTCTCCTTACGTCCCTCTCCCCTGCAACCCTCAGTTTGTTTTGTGAGATTAAGAGTTTCTTATGGTTTGTCTCCCTCCCGATCCAATCTTGTTTCATTTATTCCTTTCCTACTCCTGAAACCCCACACGTTGCCTCTCAAATTCCTGATATCAGGGAGATCACATGATAATTGTCTTTCTCTGATTGACTTATTTTGCTCCCCACCCCCTTTTTTAATCAGTGAAGTAGGGGACATTCAAAAATGTTTTAATTGTGGAGAGAGACTTCAGAGGAGAGGAAAATGTTGAAGATACAGACCATGGAATAATGGCTAGAGCCACTTTCCTGAGGTGGAAGGAAGAGGTGAAGTGGTCAGAAGGGGCCTCTGCACACCTGAGGGTGGGTCAGGAAAGCAGGTCTGGGAGTCTTTGCCGAAGTAGGTGATCAGAACTCATTCACTGCTGTGAGCAGCTCTCTCATGGAGTGACAGAGACTGATCTCTCGGTTTAGAGACTTCTTTAATGTCAGGACATAGCATATTGAAGAGACTGCAAATTTTTTTTAGTGTTTTGAGGGGTTTTCCTCATTTCACAAAACAAAAGACCAAGACCAGACAGCTAATAAGAAGTCTTAAACCAAAAGAGAAATAGCTATAGAAAGACTATTGGTTGCCTTTAAAATAGCTTATCACAAGGGATAGTTCGCTCTGGGGCCCTGGTTGGTCAGAACTTTGGGGAAATAAATCATTATGGATAGTTTTCTAGGTTTCTGAAGATTTATGTCTTTTCACCTCCAGAGACTTCAGAATTGGAGGTAAGGTGAGAATCAAGCTCCTGGGCACAGCCTGAAAGAGTGCTTGACATTTAGTATATAGATTTTGTTGTATTTATTTTGTTTGTTCTTTTTAGTTACTGACTGTTTCAAAATCAACTTAGGCAGCCATTCAAGGCACTTCACTATCTGGCCCCAATCCACCCTTCTGAATGTATCCCCCACTTCTGCCACTCAAAAACATTTCTAAATTCAGCTTTTTATTGATTTTGTGCTCTGAACTGTTATTCATTAGTTTTTGTAAAATTTTGTTTGCTCTTTGTTGACAATGAATAAATCACAGAAAAAGAAAATTTTCTGTCACTGGGACCCTAGAAATGTGCATGCATAAGAAATATGCATGTTAAAAATATATTGCATTTATCTACTAAATATGAAATATAAAAACTGAACCTTTAGTATGCCATGAAATGGAAGCGAGTGGACCTCTATGAGATATGAAGTGTCTTTGAGGCATGTGGCATTGAAACAAAGTAGCTTGTGAAGTTTTGAGGAGAGGCAGTCCCTTTGCTTTGAAGGTCCACCATGCCTGCCCTGCCTTCTCTTACAGCCACACATCCTAGAGCAAACCAAACGACTATCCCAGAATCTGTCAGTGGATTACTTCGATGAGCACGGGGACCCCTTCCAAAGACAGAGGGCTCTGAGCGCTGTCAGCATCCTCACCATCACCATGCAGGGTAAGCTCTGCCTCTCCGCCGCTGGGAGAGCTGAACTTCCGTGATGTCCCTCCATTCTCCTCTCCTCCCTCAGAAGCTCTCTGAAGCCCAGTGAACTTCCTGATGAGTCACTTCTTCTGTCTCATTTGAGCATGCAAGCTAAGTGACTCAGAAGAAGTGGGCTCACCCTGAGTTGGGCCTTGGGTAGTGGTGGGAACTGGCTAGCCTTGGGATGGGACTTGGGACCAAGAGTACAGACAGGACCTCCCAGTCAGGCCAGGTAGTCACAGGAGGTTGCAGTGACAATTATAGTGACCAAAGAAGAGAAGACACAGAAGTTTCCAGTGGGAGACAGTTATATTTGAAGTTAGAGTTAGAAATCTGGCCTGGACAATGGAAGACCATGTAGCTAGGCTGGAACCATCTGATGGACCTCAATCATGGCAGGTAACCAGGATCCCACTAAGGGTTTGAGGGTCAAAGGCAGGACTCAAGTCCTTACAAGCCTGTTGTATCACCTCATTTGGCTTGCATGGGTCCCTGAAATGGTACCAGGGAAATCAGGGGTCCAGTGGCCTGATGGCTGAACTCAACTAGCTGGAGAGTACTTTTTCTTTCAATACTTCTCCTTCCCTTGAGCCCTGGTAGCTCTGTGCACCGCTGTTACAGCTCTTACCATGGTTTGCCTTGAATGAACATAACTTGATTTTCTATTTCTCTCTATCATGGGTTCACATCCAGAGTTGGCTTCTATATCTCTATCTCTAGCAGTGCAGCACAGCTCCCAGATGCTCAATACAAGTATAAAGACAAGATGTACATGGCTATACCACATGGAAGTTGTGTTTGGGAAACCTTTCCAGCTATACCCATCAGCATTCTTCTTGGTTGATCAGGTTCATAGGAGACCCTAGGGATGTGGGGAGAAGAAATGCACTCAGGCCAACAGCAGCCAGATGGATTCAGAGCTAACTACTCAATTGCTCTTTCATTCTTCTCCAGAACAAGAAAAATCACAGGAGCCTTGCCTCCCATGTGGGGAAAACCTGGCATCCAGATACCTTGTGTGGAACTGTAGCCCCCAGTGGCTGTGCATTAAGAAGGCCTTGAGAACCGTGATGACTGACCCTTTTACTGAGCTGGCCATCACCATCTGTATCATCATCAACACTATCTTCTTGGCCATGGATCATTACAAAATGGACAAGAGTTTTTCTTCTATGTTGCATATAGGGAATTTGGTAACTTTAGGCTTTTTAAAAGATAAAAATATTTCAGACTGTGAATTATAATTCTTTCAAAGTCTAAACCTGTCGTGAGTGGCCAAACCTAGCCTAGGTCTTTGGTCCCCTTAAGTAGAGTAAAGGGAGAAGATGACTATTAGGATTTTGTTTTTACCCAGTTCAGTAATTTACCATGGGGCCTGTGTTGACCCTCTGGTATGCCTTAGCATCTCTTTAGTCATCCTGTGGCAACCCAGAAGCCAGCAGACATGTTAAAAGTTGAGCCATTTGGGATAATCAAGAAAATGTTAACCATATCCAGAGACCTTGGTAATGTGTCCCATGGTCCCCAGTGATATGGATGACACCATTTGTCACAAAATAATGTGACTGCCAACACTAGGTGTTATTCCCCCTAGAAAGGCAGGTCAGGGCCTGGCAGCTGTGGGAGGCATACTTTCCCAGGAGGAGTTGTACAGAGCTTATGGGGTAGTAGGGGAGCCTCTAGACTTTAGCTTGCTTCAACAGGTTTCTCATTGGATGCATCTAGTCCCAGTTAAACTAGGAAAACTAAGATAGGAGAGCAGAACCCCCCATGAACTACTCAATTTATTGTTTGTGGAGAAGGCATTCTCTCTTTCCCCCTAAGGATTAACTAATCCCAAATATCAGAAATAACAAATAATTATCCACTGAATGTTCTACCTTAATTAGCTAATGAGTTAATCTTACCAGACATCTAACCATTTATTCTTGAAGTTTTATTTTATTTTTCCAACTTAAGAAGCAATACATGCTTTTTTAAATTTAAAAAAAAGGAAAGTACAAATAAGAGAAATACAAAGAAGAAACTTATTTCCTATGGTCCTATTAGCAAAGATGATCATTTTTAGCATTGCAGAGGATTTCTAGTCAATATGTAGGCATGTATTTTTTAATTAATTATTTTACACTGATCAGAAGCCACTATACCTATTGAATCAGAAGCTGGTCCACAGAGCTGCTTCTGTGCATCAGGTTGAGGTTACCCTCAGTTCTGTGCCCCTCTCAGGAGAAGCAGGGATACAGCAGGACCATAGTGCATGGCTAGAGTGGTTCTCTGTACAGAAAGTGTGCATTTAAGTTTCTTTCCCCAAACTGCCCTTGAGAAGAAGTGCTCTGTAGGTGTGTGTGGGTCAGATTAGATTTCATGCTGCACAACAAACCTAACACGCATGGTACCTTTGAACAGGCTGGTATTTTCTGGGCTAAAGGCCAGGGTATTCAGCTCTCTCTGGATGATGTATCCCAGAAATGCGTTGACAGTGTTATTTCACTTGGAGACAGAAAGCTGTGCCTGCAGGTTCCTGCCTCAGCAGAGTCGGCAGACCCATGTTTCAGCACTTCCTGGTAGATGGATTTATTAGCTAAGTTCCAGAGAATACCCAAAGTACCCAGAATCTTGCCCCTAGGCAGGGCTTCCTAGTTTGCAAAAGTGGTCTGTCCATCCCTTCATTTGCTGATCCAGCTGTGGAAAGTGACACAGCCACCCTTTCAGATTTCCCACTGACTAGGTATTCTGGGTGTTGAGATGAAGCTGCATTTTGCAGTCAGAAGCTGGATAATTAAGTGACATTCTTCTTCACTCTCCCCAGAAATGGTACAGAAGGAGGCACAGAGACATTGTTGATGTCTGAGTTCACAGGCAGCAGCTGTGCTTCAAGCCCTGAAAACTGATGAGAAACAGGCAGAACTGGCCTTGTGGCCTGTGCTTCCGTTCCATGTGCCCCATTCCCTAAACTAACACAATACGTTGGGGAGCCTGTATGGCTCAGTTGGTTAAGTGGCTGTGTTCAGCTCAGGTCATGATCCTAGCGTCCTGGGATCGAGCCCCACATTGTGCTTCTTCCTCCCTCTCTCCCCCTCCTCCAGTTCATTCTATCTCTCACTCTCTCTCTTAAATAAATAAGTAAAATCTTAAAAAAAAAAAAAAAAAAAAGACTTAACACACAATACAAAGGTGGTAGCCACCTCATCTTCTGTATCCCCATAGCAGTATGCAGTGGTGGAGGGAGGTTTTGGAGCCTTGAGTTCCCAAGAACACATCCCTCCCTCCTCTGACAGGTGGACCAGAGTTCAACTGGCCTGTGCAGTTCTGTGGGACTGGACTTGGAAATGGACTCTCTAAGCTTTGGTATTGCTTAAATCAGAGGAGTACACTGTAGGGCTAGACCCCTAAAGCTTGAAGGAGACAGGAGAGAGAGGAGGAGCTCAAAAAGGGACAGGGATCTGTCCAGCACAATTAACTATAATAACACTGCATGATTTTAGGCACTGGTTGTGGCTCTGAGCAGAAGCAGATAGCGATATTTAAAGGGGAAAAAAAAGATAGATACAAGCTTAGGGTTTTCTTTGCCACCTTGACTTCTTTTCTCTTTGTCTATCTTGGATTTGTCTTTGCCTATCCTTTTTTAACTTGTGTCACTTTATTTTAGGGATTTTTAAAATAAATAGTAAGTCACCAAATTATTTATAAAAACAGATCATCTGTTACTTTTAATAAGGAGATTTTTTTCATTATGGAGACTTAAAAATCATTTCTGAGTTATTTTTCTTTTCCAGGACTGTGGAGGACAGCCTTATTATTGACAACCTTTTTAATATTACCTTGTTATTTTCATACTATTGTTTTCTCATATCTATTTAGTTGTGTCTATGTCAGAATATGCTATTTGCTATGAAGAAATGCTTTGTTTTATCTTCTACAAAGATGTAGATGATAGATTTAGTTTTGAATTTAGCTACCACTAATTGAACATTGTGCAATGTTTTTAAGCCTGTATTTATTGAATTTTCAAAGACAAAAACAAAAACACTTATTTGTGCCCATGGAAATCACGTAGTTTAGCACTTTCTTAACTATTGCCCTTCCTTTTAATGCTTTGGTATTTTGTTCTGGAATAATGAATCCTGCATTCTGTGGGTGAATAATAGGATTTAGGATTATATCCCAACTCACTAACCCTCCTTTCAGTCATAACCAAGATATTTATCCCAAGATATTCATCATATAGGATAAGCCTATATATTGAGTTGCTTAATGCTGTTTTCCTGTTCCTAGCAGTGTTTTTCAGTTCTTTGCTCTGGGCCCCTTTTAATTTTTTTTTTTTTTCTGATCAGTGTTGAGATTGAGTGATTCTGCTTTATAGAGGATATTTATCATCAGTTTTCAGAGCTGTTATGTATCCTGCCCCTCCCCTCATTTGGGAGGTTGTATTGTCATTTTAAAGGAACTTAGAGGGGGAATTGCTTGACACTTTCTATCACCCTGCCCTCTCTCAAAATCCAATTGTGCCTTGGGAAATAATATTTTATTCTTCACCCTGATGTTTGTGAGCTTGGTAATATAGTAATGGGCACTTTGGGGGGAGGGGTGAGAGGATCAAAGTAAATAAAAATGCGTTTTGTTTTTTTGTAATCTCTGCAGTTCCCTTGGACCATTCTGAGAAGTGTATCTTCAAGGAGAGATAGTTTCCTTTTCTCATTCTTCCGTATCTCACCGTAGGTTTTCGCTGGCGTTTTCATGGCAGAAATGTGCCTAAAAATTATTGCGCTTGACCCCTACAACTACTTTCGCCGGGGCTGGAACATTTTTGACAGCATTGTTGCTCTTCTGAGTTTTGCAGATGTGATGAACAGTATAGTTTTAGGGAAAAAAAAAAATCTGCTGTTTCTCCGTCCCTTAAGAGTGGTAAGGCACTTACTATTTCGTTTTACTGACTATGTTAGCTGCCAGAATTGACAAGAGTCTTGACTAAGTTCAGTGGCTATTTTGCATTAAACGTGAACTCATCTTACCTTAACCAGAGAATCAGAACTGAGCTCCTCCTCCCACCCAGGTTTGCATACTCCTGGGGAGTCCCAGGAGGTCTCCTTCCAGCTGAACCCCTGCCTCCCCCATCCCACGATGACTCCTTAGGCAACCTGACGCAACATGGTGTGTTCTGGTAAAGATTCTGCTCCTTGCTCAGCGTAGCCCCCTCCCATGATCTCTTTCCCACCACTCACCCCTGAGCTCTGAGCCAGGCACCCTCATATCTGGGCTTACCAAGGGGGCATAGACTACAGAGTCCAGGAGGGGGCTGGGCGCTGCTGGCAGAAGCTGTCTCAGTAGTTTCCTCCTGACTGCTTCCAGTGTCATTCCTGTCCTGTGGTCTTTGTACTCCATCTGCTGACCATGGACGCGTTCTGGTGACCCCTGTGAGAGGCACAGATAGAAAACTACAGGGAAACCACACCTGATAGGGGAATCGGGGAGCCATAAAAGGAGACCCTTGGTCCTCTTTCAGAGATTTACTTTTTCTTTTGGCAGGGATAAGCCTACAGAGTAAGGCATTTGTTTCAGTTACCTAGGCATACATTTTATACTTGGGATATGTTAGGCGCTCTCACACTGCTCAAAGTCAGAAATGATTAACTTGCTCTCCTAGAGTTTCACTGGCACTCAGGTGAGCAAAATTACACTTGCTTTACAATTGTTTAGGCTTATTACAGCCATGCTCTGAGGGGAGGAACTGTATAGTATTGTCTGTGTATTACAGAAGCATGATTTCTCCCTGAGGCGCCCCAAGTTCCCTTCTGAGGACACAGTGCTGTTCCTTCTCTTGGATCTTAAGTCTTACTGACCTGCAGTATTTCCCCCAAATAGTTGATACTTAACAGGGTTGTCCTTTGGAGTGAAGCCACTGGTTTATGTTGGAAGTTAATATAAGAAATAAACTATAAAACTGGTTGTTGTGTTGTCTCCCATTGGGTCTGTAAAATTCCACGGGAAAAAACTTCCGAAAAAAGTGTGTGTGTTTTGAGTAGCTGATTGCTTTTTCTCTCTTGGATATAAAGTACTGTATTCCTCCTATCATTGTTAGAAAGTTTAGATTCAAATTTGTGACCTGACTTATATGATACAGGAGTTAGCAAATTTTTTCTGTAAAAGGTCAGATGGTAAATATTTTCAGTCTTACAAGCTGTATGGTCTCTGTTGAAATCACTCAACTCTGCTGTTGTAGCACAGAAGTAGCCATAGACATTTGAGAATGAATGAGTGTGGCTGTGTTGCAACAGAACTTTATTTACAGATGCAAAAATTTGAACGTCATACTATTTTCATATGTGATGAAATACCCTTCTTTGGATTATTTTCCAACCATTTTTAAGAATTTAATTTAATTTTATTTTTTTCAGTGTTTCAAAATTCATTGTTTATGCACCACACCCAGTTCTCCATGTAGTACATGTCCTCCTTCACCACCAGGTTCACCCTACCCTTGTCCCCACAAAACCTTCAGTTTGTTAGGCCACACAAAAATAGGCAGTGAGCTGGATTTGGCCCTTGGGCTATAGTTTTTGACCCTTGATATATTATACAGGATTCCAAAACATTAACTTCATGCAATAAACATGTATGCTTAATTCTATCTTCATGACTCCAAAGTCTTTATCATTTAACAAAAATTAGAACAAAATATTTCCATTTTCAAAACAAAAAGTTTTGCCTCTCACGGTGTCTGTCACACACTCTACTTTGCCTCATTTCTGGCCCTTTCTAGGTATTATCATGGGCCAAGGAGTGGATGACTATGTTTAGGATGGTTTTGACTTTGAAAAGATTTTTGAAAGTCATAAATGCTATGGTTTGGGAGCATGTCATTTGCTATATAGCTGAACAGATGGAATTTGTCTTTAACTGGCTTTTCTTCTTCTTTTGCTTATTGTCTGTTTTTTTTTTACAGCTGAGGGTCTTCAAGTTAGCTAAATCCTGGCCAACTTTAAACACACTGATAAAGATAATTGGCCATTCCGTTGGAGCCCTGGGAAACCTCACCGTGGTCCTGGCTATTGTGGTCTTTATTTTCTCAGTGGTTGGCATGCAGGTTTTTGGCTCTAAATTCAGTTCTGTAAAGAGCAATAAAACATCCTGTGGCCCTACAGTCCCATGTTTACGACGCTGGCACATGGGGGATTTCTACCATTCCTTTCTGGTGGTATTCCGCATCCTCTGTGGGGAATGGATTGAAAACATGTGGGAATGTATGCAAGCAACAAATCAAACACTGTGCGTTGTCGTCTTTCTGTTGATCATGGTGATAGGAAAACTTGTGGTGAGTGTCTTATATTTTTTTTTAACATATGGATTACACAAATATATTAGCTTCTTTTGCAATACTTTACTGGTAATTATTATGCTAAATATGATATTGCACATTTAATGTTTTATAATATTAAAATCTGCATTTAAATTTGACTTGAGGAAATTATAAAAAGCATGAAACAAAACCTTCTTTTCACATACTTCTCATATTGACTGATACCCCAATATCTGTTTTATACCAGGTGATTATTCTAAGATAATTGTATTCTCTTTGTGAATGAATAGCTGAGGTAGGAGTTTGTGACTTAATTTGATCAATAAGTTGTAAAGGGATATCTAGTGAGAAAGTTTGCTTGTTCTTAAAAAAAAAAAAAAAAGAAGGGATGAGCTAAAAAAAAATGGTCCTTTTACTTTCTCCGGACCTTTTTAGGACTATGATTCCTGGTAGAACTGCCAACATAACGCAAGCATGAGAAGAACTACCCCAAGATAAAGCCAACTGAGGAAGGTAGAGGGAAAAGGGGAAGAGACCAAACTTCGTGTCATAATTGGTCCTTCAGTTTTATTTTCAAACTTCTTAAGTTACGTTTTCTTCTTGTGTAAGTTGCTTGATCTGTCACTTGCAGCTGGAAACAGATCTTATTAGCTAATTGGGTACCCAGTAAGGGTATGCAAAGACAGAAGACACACAGGATACCTGAGCACAAGGTCTTCAGAATCAAGTTGGGGCTCTCATGCAGATATACTGAACCATCCACATGCACACAATGGCTTTATCTTATGTGACTGACCAGCAATGTTAGATAGACAGTAAGTGGTACAAAAGATCAGAAGAGTAGAATATCAGAATATGACCAATGGGAGTGGGAAGAAAGTGTTAACAAAGGATACGTGGAAGATAGAGTACTTGAGAAGGGAGCTAAAGAGGCAAGGAGCACTTGGCAAACAGAAAAGCTTGAGCCAAGGTCTGCAGCTGGAATTCTTGTGGTGAAGCTGTGGGAGACTAGACCCATTCACACTCATAAGACACTTCTCCCTTAAGGCTGTATATTTTTGAGCCAGTGACAGCCACAAACAAAGGAATTTGTGGAGGAAAAGATGATGAATTGGAGGGTGTGTCAATGTAGGCAAAAAAATCCAAGTAGGTAGCTGATGAGATGATCTGAATTTAAAGTGATCCTTGCTTCAACAGAAGAGTTGCAGATTTGATCCAAACCCCTCCAGTTCAGCTCCAATACTTTGTTGTGGTTTGGGCAACAGGGGCTAAGGATCCTGCACAAAGCACATCATCTCTCAAGCTGTGCCAGCAGGGGTGGACCCCAGGACAGTATTAGGCATCAGACCCGTAGCCCATTCCATCAAAGCCAAGCTCACTATTTGACTGTTCCTCAAAGAATATATATTTTTTATTTTACCAGTGATCACATAGTTCTGCTTTACCCTAGCCAGAGTTTACAACATGTGTTGCTTGTATGTGGACAAACTGGTCTTGGCTATTGGCACCCTTTCACTTCAAATTTTCTTTCATCTTATCTTCCTGTCTTCCCCAATCTTGTCTCCTTTTATTCATTTTATAGGTGAATTTTCTCAAGAGACAGAGGACATAGCATCTCATTTGACTTAGTTTTGGGTCTTGGTGGAAAAGTTGTTCTGGAAACCTACTATATCTTTCCCTTTGCTATAATTCCCATTCAACTTATGTGTTCCCCCCTCCCCACCCCAGGTACTCAACCTCTTCATTGCCTTGCTGCTCAATTCCTTCAGTAATGAGGAGAGAGATGGAAACTTGGATGGAGAGTCCAAAAAAACCAAAGTCCAGATAGCCCTGGCTCGGTTCCACCGGGCTTTTTGCTTTGTAATACACACTCTTCAGCATTTTTGTCACAAGTGGTGCGGGAGTCAAAACTTGCTAAGGCAAAAAGAGGTGACAGGGGGCCCTGCTGCCAAAAGCAAAGACATCATTCCACTGGTCACAGAGATGAAAAAGAGCCCAGAGAGGAAGGAGGAGTATGATCGGACTTGGTTGGCCCCACTTGCAGAGGAAGAGGATGGTTCTGAGTCTCCTGGTGAAAATAATGCACAGCGTGTCACACAACTTGAGGCTGGAAAACAGGTATGAAGGTTCATATACAGACGTGGAGGTCATACAAACCTAGAGCTGCCATGAGACACTGGTTGCCTGCCCTGTTCTGAGCACCATGCAGGGATAGGAAGGGTATAAAATGTGGAGGCTGCCCTTTAGTACTCACTCACTTAGAACCCAATGCTAGTTCTTTTTTTTTTTTTTAAAGATTTTATTTATTTACTTGTCAGAGAGAGAGAGAGAGTGAGCACAGGCAGACAGAGTGGCAGGCTGAGGCAGAGGGAGAAGCAGGCTCCCCACAGAACAAGGGGCCTGATGTGGGACTCGATCCCAGGACGCTGGGATCATGACCTGAGCCGAAGGCAGCGGCTTAACCAACTGAGCCACCCAGGCGTCCCGCTAGTTCTTTTTTTTTTTTTTAATTTTATTTTTTATAAACATATATTTTTATCCCCAGGGGTACAGGTCTCTGAATCGCCAGGTTTACACACTTCACAGCACTCACCATAGCACATACCCTCCCCAATGTCCATAACCCCACCCCCCCAACCCCCCTCCCCCCATCAACCCTCAGTTTGTTTTGTGAGATTAAGAGTCACTTATGGTGTGTCTCCTTCCCAATCCCATCTTGTTTCATTTACTCTTCTCCTACCCCCTGAACCCCCCATGTTGCATCTCCTCTCCCTCATATCAGGGAGATCATATGATAGTTGTCTTTCTCCGACTGACGTATTTCGCTAAGCATGATACCCTCTAGTTCCATCCACGTCGTCGCAAATGGCAAGATTTCATTTCTTTTGATGGCTGCATAGTATTCCATTGTGTATATATACCACATCTTCTTTATCCATTCATCTGTTGATGGACATCTAGGTTCTTTCCATAGTTTGGCTATTGTAGACATTGCTGCTATAAACATTCGGGTGCACGTGCCCCTTCGGATCACTACGTTTGTATCTTTAGGGTAAATACCCAGCAGTGCAATTGCAGGGTCATAGGGTAGTTCTATTTTCAACATTTTGAGGAACCTCCATGCTGTTTTCCAGAGTGGTTGCACCAGCTTGCATTCCCACCAACAGTGTAGGAGGGTTCTCCTTTCTCCGCATCCTTGCCAGCATCTGTCATTTCCTGACTTGTTAATTTTAGCAATTCTGACAGGTGTGAGGTGATATCTCATTGTGGTTTTGATTTGTATTTCCCTGATGCCGAGTGATATGGAGCACTTTTTCATGTGTCTGTTGGCCATCTGGATGTCTTCTTTGCAGAAATGTCTGTTCATGTCTTCTGCCCATTTCTTGATTGGATTATTTGTTCTTTGGGTGTTGAGTTTGCTAAGTTCTTTATAGATTTTGGACACTAGCCCTTTATCTGATATGTCATTTGCAAATATCTTCTCCCATTCTGTCAGTTGTCTTTTGGTTTTGTTCACTGTTTCCTTTGCTGTGCAAAAGCTTTTGATCTTGATAAAATCCCAATAGTTCATTTTTGCCCTTGCTTCCCTTGCCTTTGGCAATGTTCCTAGGAAGATGTTGCTGCAGCTGAGGTCGAAGAGGTTGCTGCCTGTGTTCTCCTCAAGGATTTTGATGGATTCCTTTCTCACATTGAGGTCCTTCATCCATTTTGAGTCTATTTTCGTGTGTGGTATAAAGAAATGATCCAATTTCATTTTTCTGCATGTGGCTGTCCAATTTTCCCAACACCATTTATTGAAGAGGCTGTCTTTTTTCCATTGGACATTCTTTCCTGCTTTGTCGAAGATGAGTTGACCATAGAGTTGAGGGTCCATTTCTGGGCTCTCTATTCTGTTCCATTGATCTATGGGTCTGTTTTTGTGCCAGTACCATGCTGTCTTGATGATGACAGCTTTGTAATAGAGCTTGAAGTCCGGAATTGTGATGCCACCAACTTTGGCTTTCTTTTTCAATATTGCTTTGGCTATTCGAGGTCTTTTCTGGTTCCATATAAATTTTAGGATTATTTGTTCCACTTCTTTGAAAAAAATGGATGGGACTTTGATAGCAATTGCATTAAATGTGTAGATTGTTTTAGGTAGCATAGACATTTTCACAATATTTATTCTTCCAATCCAGGAGCATGGAACATTTTTCCATTTCTTTGTGTCTTCCTCAATTACTTTCATGAGTACTTTATAGTTTTCTGTGTATAGATTCTTAGTCTCTTTGGTTAGGTTTATTCCTAGGTATCTTATAGTTTTGGGTGCAATTGTAAATGGGATGGACTCCTTAATTTCTCTTTCTTCTGTCTTGTTGTTGGTGTAGAGAAATGCAACTGATTTCAGTGCATTGATTTTATATCCTGACACTTTACTGAATTCCTGTACAAGTTCTAGCAGTTTTGGAGTGGAGTCTTTTACATATAGTACCATATCATCTGCGAAGAGTGATAGTTTGACTTCTTCTTTGCCGATTTGGATGCCTTTAATTTCCTTTTGTTGTCTGAATACTGAGGCTAGGACTTCTAGTACTATGTTGAATAGCAGTGGTGATAACGGACATCCCTGCCGTGTTCCTGACCTTAGCGGAAAAGCTTTCAGTTTTTCTCCATTGAGAATGATATTTGTGGTGGGTTTTTCATAGATGGCTTTGATAATATTGAGGTATGTGCCCTCTATCCCTACCCTTTGAAGAGTTTTGATCAGGAAGGGATGCTATACTTTGTCAAATGCTTTTTCAGCAACTATGGAGAGTATCATATGATTCTTGTTCTTTCTTTTATTAATGTGTTGTATGACATTGATTGATTTGTGGATGTTGAACCAACCTTGCAGCCCTGGAATAAATCCCACTTGGTCGTGGTGAATAATCCTTTTAATGTACTGTTGAATCCTATTGGCTAGTATTTTGGCGAGAATTTTTGCATCTGTGTTCATCAAGGATATTGGTCTGTAGTTCTCTTTTTTGATGGGATCCTTGTCTGGTTTTGGGATCAAGGTGATGCTGGCCTCATAAAATGAGTTTGGAAGTTTTCCTTCTATTTCTCTTTTTTGGAACAGTTTCAGGAGAATAGGAATTAGTTCTTCTTTAAATGTTTGGTAGAATTCCGCCGGGAAGCCGTCTGGCCCTGGGCTTTTGTTTGTTTGGAGATTTTTGATGACTGTTTCAATCTCCTTACTGGTTATGGGCCTGTTCAGGCTTTCTATTTCTTCCTGGTTCAGTTGTGGTAGTTTATATGTCTCTAGGAATGCATCCATTTCTTCCAGATTGTCAAATTTGTTGGCGTAGAGTTGCTCATAGTATGTTCTTATAATTCTCTGTATTTCTTTGGTGTTCGTTGTGATCTCTCCTCTTTCATTCATGATTTTATTTATTTGGGTCCTTTCTCTTTTCTTTTTGATAAGTCTGGCCAGGGGTTTATCAATCTTATTAATTCTTTCAAAGAACCAGCTCCTAGTTTCGTTGATTTGTTCTATTGTTTTTTTGGTTTCTATTTCATTGATTTCTGCTCTGATCTTTATGATTTCTCTTCTCCTGCTGGGTTTAGGGTTTCTTTCTTGTTCTTTCTCCAGCTCCTTTAGGTGTAGGGTTAGGTTGTGTACCTGAGACCTTTCTTGTTTCTTGAGAAAGGCTTGTACCGCTATATATTTTCCTCTCAGGACTGCCTTTGTTGTGTCCCACAGATTCTGAACCGTTGTGTTTTCATTATCATTTGTTTCCATGAATTTTATCAATTCTTCTTTAAATCCTGGTTGACCCATTCATTCTTTAGAAGGATGCTGTTTAGTCTCCATGTATTTGGGTTCTTTCCAAATTTCCTCTTGTTATTGAGTTCTAGCTTCAGAGCATTGTGGTCTGAAAATATGCAGGGAATGATCCCAATCTTTTGATACCGGTTGAGACCTGATTTAGGACCGAGGATGTGATCTATTCTGGAGAATGTTCCACGTGCACTAGAGAAGAATGTGTATTCTGTTGCTTTGGGATGAAATGTTCTGAATATATCTGTGATGTCCATCTGGTCCAGTGTGTCATTTAAGGCCTTGATTTCCTTGTTGATCTTTTCCTTGGATGATCTGAAGCATTTCAGTGAGGGGAGTGTTAAAGTCTCATACTATTATTGTATTATTGTTGATGTGTTTCTTTGTTTTTGTTATTAATTGGTTTATATAGTTGGCTGCTCCCACGTTAGGGCATAGATATTTAAAATTGTTAGATCTTCTTGTTGGACAGACCCTTTGAGTATGATATAGTGTCCTTCCTCTTCTCTTATTATAGTCTTCAGCTTAAAATCTAATTGATCTAAGGATTGCCACCTCTGCTTTCTTCTGATGTCCATTAGCATGGTAAATTCTTTTCCACCCCCTCACTTTAAATCTGGAGGTGTCTTCGGGTTTAAGATGAGTTTCTTGTAGGCAACATATAGATGGGTTTTGTTTTTTTATCCATTCTGATACCCTGTGTCTTTTGATTGGGGCATTTAGCCCATTAACATTCAGGGTAACTATTGAGAGATATGAATTTAGTGCCATTGTATTGCCTGTAAGGTGACTGTTATTGTATATTGTTTCTGTTCCTTTCTGATCTACTAATTTTAGGGTTTCTCTTTGCTTAGAGGACCCCTTTCAATATTTCCTGTAGAGCTGGTTTGGTGTTTGCAAATTCTTTCAGTTTTTGTTTGTCCTGGAAGCTTTTAATCTCTCCTTCTATTTTCAATGATAGCCTAGCTGGATATAGTATTCTTGGCTGCATGTTTTTCTCATTTAGTGCTCTGAATATATCATGCCAGCTCCTTCTGGCCTGCCAGGTCTCTGTGGATAAGTCTGCTGCCAATCTAATATTTTCACCATTGTATGTTACAGACTTCTTTTCCCAGGCTGCTTTCAGGATTTTCTCTTTGTCACTAAGACTTGTAAATTTTACTATTAGGTGACGGGGTGTGGACCTATTCTTGTTGATTTTGAGGGGGGTTCTCTGAACCTCCTGGATTTAGATGCTTTTTCCCTTTGCCATATTGGGGAAATTCTCTCCAATAATTCCCTCCAATATACCTTCTGCTCCCCTCTCTCTTTTTCTTGTTCTGGAATCCCAATTATTCTAATGTTGTTTTGTCTTATGGTGTCACTTATCTCTTGAATTCTCCCCTCGTGGTCCAGTAGCTGTTTGTCCCTCTTTTGCTCAGCTTCTTTATTCTCTGTCATTTGGTCTTCTATATAGCTAATTCTTTCTTCTGCCTCATTTATCCTAGCAGTGAGAGCCTCCATTTTTTATTGCACCTCATTAATAGCTTTTTTGATTTCAACTTGGTTAGATTTTAGTTTTGTTATTTCTCCAGAAAGGGCTTTTATATCTCCCGAGAGGGTTTCTCTAATATCTTCCATGCCTTTTTCGAGCCCGGCTAGAACCTTGAGAATCGTCATTCTGAACTCTAGATCTGACATATTACCAATGTCTGTATTGATTAGGTCCCTAGCCTTTGGTACTGCCTCTTGTTCTTTTTTTTTTTTTTTTTTTTGTAGTGAATTTTTCCGCCTTGTCATTTTGTCCAGTTAAGAGTATATGAAGGAGCAAGTAAAATACTAAAAGGGTGGCAAAGACCCCAGGAAAATATGCTTCAGCCAAATCAGAAGAGATCCCAAATCGTGAGGGGGGAAAGAGGGGATAAAAAGAGGTTCAGAAAGAAAAAAAAAAAAAGAGAAACAATTAAAAAAAGAAAACCAATAAAGAAAAAATATAGAAAGGAAAAAAATATATATATATATTAGATAAACTAGTTAAAAAAAAAGGTAAAGTTAAAAAAATTTAGCAGAAGAAGAGAAAAAAAAATTGAAAAAGAAAAAAAAATTAACTGCAAGGCTAAAGATTCATGGGGATAAAGCCATGAGTTCCGTGCTTTGCTTTCTCCTCCTCTGGAATTCCGCTGCTCTCCTTGGTACTGAAACTGCACTCCTTGGTAGGTGAACTTGGTCCTGGCTGGGTTTCTTTTTGATCTTCTGGGGGAGGGGCCTGTTGTAGTGATTCTCAAGCGTCTTTGCCCCAGGTGGAGTTGCACAGCCCTTACCAGGGGCTGGGCTGAGTAATCTGCTCGGGTTTGCTTTGGGGAGATTTTGTTCCCTGAGCGCTTTCCGTAGAGTTCCGGAGGGCGGGAATGAAGATGGCGGCCTCCCAGTCTCCGGCCTGGAGGAGCTGAGAGCTCGGGGCCCCACTCCTCAGTGCGCCCTCAGAGAACAGCGCCCAATTACTCCCGTCACCCTGGCCTCCAGCCGCGCTCCGAGCTGACCGAGCCTGTGACCCGTTCAAGGTAACCCCGAGCTTAGAGCTCACTCCTCGGCTCTGTCTTTGTAGCGGGCTTCCCCGTTTTAATACCTGTAAGCTCTGCGACACTCAGACACCTCTGATCCTTCTGTGACCCTGCGGGAAAGAAAAAATTAAAAAAAAAAATTAAATTAAAAGAAAGGCAGAGGCTTAACCCACTGAGCCACCCAGGTGCTGCGTGGTTTCAAGTTTTATTTCACTGAAAAATAATGATTGTTGCCTAATATATCTTCCTTGGTAAAGTGTCTATTGTCCGTTTTTGCTGAGGGATTTCTTATGATTGAGGTGTAAGAGTTTATTACATATTTTGATACAAGTCCTTTGGTATGTGCACCACACATATTTTCTAACTGTGGCTTGTCTTTTACTTTCTTCCTGCTATCTTAATGAGCAGAAATTTTTAATTTTGGTGAAGTATAATTTATCAGTATTATTCCTTTGAGAATTTAATAGGTTCACCTCTCAGGATCAAGTCTGTGATCCATATCAATTTAATTCAATGAGCTGTATCATTTTTTCCCTGTATATATAGCTAAATGATTCTAGTATTATATATTGAAAAGATTGTTCTTATGCCACTGAATCACTTGGTATCTTTGTCAGAATCAAATTGCCTTATCTATATTAATCTCTATCTGTTTGTCTATCTATCTATTTATCTACCTTTCTGTCTCAGAACTTCTTCTGGATTCTTAATCTGTTTCATTAATCTATCCATCTGTTTTATACCAATACTGCCCTGTCTTGATTACTGTAGCTTTATAATAGTTTTGAAAGCACGTTGTAAGATTTTGTTCTTTATCAAATTTGTTTTAGCAATTGTAGGGCCTTTACGTTTCCTTATGCATTTTAGAATTCAGTGTGTTACCTTTCCATAAAAAAAGATTGTTAGGATTCTGTTTGGTGTTGCACTAACTATTTTGTAAATTATTGGTATCTTCACAACATCAAGTCTTCTGATTCATGAACACATCTTTTTTCTACCTATTTAGGTCTTCTTTAATTTTTCTTAGGCATGTTTTCTAAGTTTTCAGTGTATGAGTCTTGACATATTTGGTTATATTTATCCCTAAGAAGTTAATGTTTTTATGATATTGTATAAGTAATTTTAAAATTTTCAGTTTCCAAGTGTTCATTATTAGTACATTGAAATGAATGTATTTTGACTTTGAATACTGCAATGTTGGTAAACCGACTTTTTAATTACAATAGCTTTTTTGTAGATTCCTTAGAATTTTCTACACATGTAATTATTTCATCTGTAAATAAAAACAGTTGTTTTTTTCTAATTTGTATGTTTTTTTTTTTCCTTGCCTTATTACATTGGTTAGGACCTTTCATATAATGTTGAATAGGAATCATGAGAGTGTACTCCTTGCCTTGCTCCTGATCTTAGGGAGAAACATAAAGCCTTTCCCCATTAAGTAAGAACTTAGTTGAGGAAGTTCCCTTTATTCCCAGTTTGCTAGGAGTTTTTATTTATCTTCTAAATTATGAATATATATTGATTTTTCTGAAATGTATCTCCTAAATTTATTGGGATAGTCATATCATTTATTTTGAATGTTGAATCATTTATTCATTCCTTGGATTATCCTTATTTAGTCGTGGTATATTATCCTTTTATATATATTTGGATCCAACTTGCTAATATTTCATTAAAGATTTTGCATTCTGTAGGTTTTTCCCTTTTAATGTGTCTGCCTTATTTTGGTATCAGGTTAATATGGGCCTCATTAAATGAGTCTAGAGATCCTTCTTTTCTATTTCTATTCTCTTTACCCTTAGCTTTATGATATAATTGGTATATAACATTGTATAAGTTTAAGGTATACAACAAGTTGATTTGATATATTTATATATTACAGTATGATTACCACCATAGCATTTGCTAACACCTCCAGCATGTCACATAATTATTTCTTTATTGTGGTAAGAATATTTAAGTTTTACTTTCTTGCAACTTTCAACCATATAACACAATATTATTAACTATAATCACGATGCTATACATTATATCCTATGAACTTACTCATCTTCTTACTGAAAGTTTGTACTTTTTGACCAATATCTCCCTACTTGCCCCAACCCCCAGCCCCTGTTAACTTCCATTCTAGTTTCTGTCTCTGCAAATTTGGCTTTTTCAGATTTCACACGTAAGTGATATCACACTGTATTTGCTTCCGCTGACTTGTTTCACTTGACCACAATGTCCTCAGGGTCTATCCCTCTATCCTTCTGGTATTCCTATTACATGTATGTTTCACCTGTGTAGTTGCCCCATAGGTCTTGAGTATTCTATTCTGTTTTTTTTTTAATTCCATACTTTTTTTCTTTAAAAAATAAGTTTGATAGAGAGAGACACAGTGAGAGGGGGAACACAAGCAGGGGGAGTAGAAGAGGGAGAAGCAGGCTTCCCGCTGAGCAGGGAACCCGATGCAGGTCTCAATCCCAGGAGCCTTGGATCATGACTTGAACTGAAGGCAGACACTTAACCGGACTGAGTCACCCAGGCGCCCCTTTTCCATACTTTTTTCTCTGGTTTTCAGTTTTGGAGGTTTCTATTGAGAGAGCCTCAAGCAGAGGTTCTTTCCTGTCTACTAATAAGTCCATTAATGTCACTCTTCATTTCTGTTCAATGTGTTAGATATCTAGCATTTTTTTTGTCATTGCTTAGAATTTCTATCTCTCTGCATGCATTGCCTGTGTGTTCTTGCATGATGTCTACTTTATCCATTAGAGCCATGAATATTTTAATCATAGTTATTTTAAATTCCTGGTTTGACATTTTCAACAACTTTACCGTATTGAATGTGGTTCTGATGCTTGCTCTGTCTCTTCAAACTATATTTTTGCATTTCAGTATGTTTTCTGATTTTTTTTCTTTAGAGTCGGACATGATGTACTGGGTAGATGGAAATGCTCTAAATAGGTCTTTATTAATGTGTTGGTGAAGCGTGAGGAGAATGAAGTAGCTCTATGGTTCCTATGAGTAGGTCTCAGGCTTTTAGTGAGCCTGTGCTTCCGGACTGTGAACAGTGCTTGTCAGTATGGCTAGTGTGAGCTGGACTTGGAGATCTACCTCCCTCCAGTTGGAAATCTAGACCTGGCCAGAATTGGGTATCTCCCACACCACAGGTCAGTCAGGTCCTGATAAAACCCTAACAGGTTAGGCTCTGGTTAATTAGTTTCTCTTGAGGGAAGGCCTTGTGAAGAACAGAATGCATGTGCATGTTTCAAAATTGTTCCTTTTATTCTCCCCCAGCTGGAAGAAACTGGGGATTTTCCTGCCATACTCACTGTGAGAACCTGGTAGAGCTCCAAGAAGTAAAACTCAAAAAACTGTGGGGGCCCCTGTTGAGTCAGTTCCCCCCAGCCTGGGGGTACCCTTGGGGCGGCCCTTTTATCTCTTAGACTTGTCCACACTGAGCCTCCAGGAGTTTGTCGATTACAGTTCAGGTTTCCTTACTCTGGAATTGGTTCCCATGGAGCTTTTTGCTCCTGGGTTTCTGCTTTGCTAAACTGTAGTTCTCAGTATTAGCCTGTCTTCCTCTCCAATTTGGGGGGAAGCAGTTTGCCCTGGACCTCACTGCTCTTATGGCTCTAAGAAGTGTTATTGGTTTTCCAGTTTGTTTAGCTTTGTACATGGGATGGAGTAGAGACCACCAGGCTTCTTAAATGTCAGACCAAAAGCTGGAAATTTTTATGGGAAGTTTTTAAATTACAAATTCCATCTGTTCACTTATTATAAAGATTACAGGACTATTCAGATTTTTCTCTTTTTTCTTGAGTCTGTTTTGGCAGCTTTTGTATTTCTAGAAATAGGTCAATTTTACTGAAGCTGTCTAATTTGTTGACCTACAGTTATTTGTACTATTTCTTTGGAATTCTTTTGATTTCTGCAAGGTTGATAGCAATGTCCCCTCTTTCCTGATTTTAGTAATTTGATCTTTCATTTTCTCTTGGTCAGTCCTGTTAAAGTTTCTATTTCTATTCTCTTTACCCTTAGCTTTATGATATAATTGGTATATAACATTGTATAAGTTTAAGGTATACAACAAGTTGTATTTTTGTATTTTGTAATTTTGATGTCCTTTTAAAATAATCAGATTTTGATTTTGTTGATCCTATTATTTTATTAATCTCTGTTCATATACTTACTGTATCCTTATTTCTGCTTGTTTTGAATTTCATTTTCTCTTCCTCTCCTAATGCCTTAACATGGAAGTTTAGGTTATTGATTTGAAACTTTTAAAATTATAGGTATTTATAGCTATAAATTTCCCTCTAAGCACTACTTTATCTACATGTATCCAACAAATTTTGGCATATTATATTTTTATTCATTTATCTTAAAGTCATTTATCTTAAAGTCTTTTCTAATTTCTTCTGTGATTTATTCTTTTATATGTGATTTATTCTTGACTTATTTGACATTTAAGAATGTTTTGTTTAATTTCCACCTATTTGTGAGTTCTTCAAATGACTTTTTGTACTTCTAATTTTATTTCATTATGATCAAACAACACACTCTGTACAGTTTCAATTCACATATGCATATTCTGCTGTTTGGAGTTGAGAGTTCTGCAGGTGTCTTTTAGGTATAATTGATAGATAATGTTGCTCAAGCCTTCTATTTGCATCTTCTACTTAGTTAGGTTCATTTTTTTTTTAAGATTTTTTATTTATTTATTTGACAGAGAGATCACAAGTAGACAGAGAGGCAGGCAGAGAGAGAGAGAGAGAGAGGGAAGCAGGCTCCCTGCCGAGCAGAGAGCCCGATGCGGGACTCGATCCCAGGACCCTGAGATCATGACCCGAGCCGAAGGCAGCGGCTTAACCCACTGAGCCACCCAGGCGCCCCTAGGTTCATTTTTGAAAGTGTGTGATTGAAGCCTCCAACTATTATTGTTGAATTGTCTATTTCTCCCTTTAATTCTGCCAGTTTTTGTTTCATATATTTTGTTGCTCTGATGTTAGGTGCATATATGTTTATAAATGTTCTTTCTGATATATTGATGTTTTTGTCATTGTGAAATGTCCCTCTTTATTTCCAGTAAATTTTTTTGTTTCAAAATCTATTTTGTCTGGGACACCTGGGTGGCTCAGTAGGTTAAGCATCCAACTCTTGATTTTGGCTCAGGTCATGATCTCTGGGTCGTGAGATTGAGCCCCGTCTCAAGATCTGCCCAAGGCATGAAGCCTGCTTAAGAGTCCTGCCCTTGGGGCGCCTGGGTGGCTCAGTGGGTTAAGCTGCTGCCTTCGGCTCAGGTCATGATCTCAGGGTCCTGGGATTGAGCCCCGAGTCGGGCTCTCTGCTCAGCAGGGAGCCTGCTTCCTCCTCTCTCTCTGCCTGCCTCTCTGCCTACTTGTGATTTCTCTCTGTCAGATAAATAAATAAAATCTTAAAAAAAAAAAAGTCCTGCACTTGTGTGCTCTCTTTCTCTCTAAAAGACAAAGCAAAATGAAACAAACAAACAAGAAAACACAAAGTCTATTTTTTCTGACATTAATATAGTCCTTCCAGCTTTCTTATGGTTTCTGCTTGTATGGTAGCTTCTTCCATTCTTTTACTTTCAAACCGTTTGTATCTTTGAATCTTAAGTGTGTTTCCTAAAACAGTACATAATTGGATCTTGTTTTTTTATCCAGTTTGACAGTTTCTGGCTTTTTGTTAGATTGTTTAACTGTTTACTTTTAATATTATTATTGATCTAGTTTATTTCTAGTATTTTACTTTTTGTTTTTATGTGTTTTATGTGTTTTTATTCCTCTTCATTGCCTTACTTTGCGTTATTTGAATATTTTCTTTTTTTAAAAAAAGATTTTATTTATTTATTAGACAGACAGAGATCACAAGTAGGCATAGAGGCAGGCAGAGAGGCCGTGGTGGCGGGGGGGTGGGTGGGGGTGGGAAGCAGGCTCCCTGCTGAGCATAGAGCCTGATGCAGGGCTCAATCCCAGGACCCTGAGATCATGACCTGAGCTGAAGGCAGAGGCTTTAACTTACTGAACCACCCAGGTGCCCCTATTTAAATATTTTCTAATTTAACATCTTAATTCCTCTAATAGTGTTTCACAATATATTTTTAGTCATTTTCTTATTGATTGCTCTAGGGGATGCCACATCCATCTAACTTATCAGAATTGATGTCTGTTAAGTTAACTTAATTCTAGTGAAATATAGAAACAAACATCACTTATGTATAGTTCTATTCCCTCTACCACATTTTCGTACTATTCTTTATTATACATATTGCATCCACATATGTTAAAATCCCAACAATGTGTTTTTATCATTGCTTCATATCTTTATATGCTTACTAATGAAGCTGAGAAAAGAAAGCAAGATTATATTTATAGAGTTCATTTTATCAATTTTCTTATTTACCATTTCCAGCTGTCTCCATTTGTTTCTGTGAATTTGAGGTAACTTCAAGTGTCATTTACTTACTAGAACTTTGCTCCCATTCACTTCTTTGGTGCTGTTATTAACACATATATTTTATGGTTTTTTTTTTTTTTTAGAACTGAAAGTATTAATTTTTTAATTTTATTTTTTATAAACATATATTTTTATCCCCAGGGGTACAGGTCTCTGAATCGCCAGGTTTACACACTTCACAGCACTCACCATAGCACATACCCTCCCCAATGTCCATAACCCCACCCCCCAACCCCCCTCCCCCCATCAACCCTCAGTTTGTTTTGTGAGATTAAGAGTCACTTATGGTGTGTCTCCTTCCCAATCCCATCTTGTTTCATTTACTCTTCTCCTACCCCCTCAACCCCCCATGTTGCATCTCCTCTCCCTCATATCAGGGAGATCATATGATAGTTGTCTTTCTCCAACTGACGTATTTCGCTAAGCATGATGCCCTCTAGTTCCATCCACGTCGTCGCAAATGGCAAGATTTCATTTCTTTTGATGGCTGCATAGTATTCCATTGTGTATATATACCACATCTTCTTTATCCATTCGTCTGTTGATGGACATCTAGGTTCTTTCCATAGTTTGGCTATTGTAGACATTGCTGCTATAAACATTTGGGTGCACGTGCCCCTTCGGATCACTACGTTTGTATCTTTAGGGTAAATACCCAGCAGTGCAATTCTGGGTCATAGGGTAGTTCTATTTTCAACATTTTGAGGAACCTCCATGCTGTTTTCTAGAGTGGTTGCACCAGCTTGCATTCCCACCAACAGTGTAGGAGGGTTCCCCTTTCTCCGCATCCTTGCCAGCATCTGTCATTTCCTGACTTGTTAATTTTAGCCATTCTCACTGGTGTGAGGTGATATCTCATGGTGGTTTTGATTTGTATTTCCCTGATGCCAAGTGATATGGAGCACTTTTTCATGTGTCTGTTGGCCATCTGGATGTCTTCTTGCAGAAATGTCTGTTCATGTCCTCTGCCCATTTCTTGATTGGATTATTTGTTCTTTGGGTGTTATTTTATGTTTTTATGTTACATGTCCAATAAGGCATCAATTTTATTTTATTTTTTTTTAAAGATTTTATTATTTATTTGACAGAGAGAAATCACAAGTAAGCAGAGAGGCAGGCAGAGAGAGAGGAGGAAGCAGGCTCCCTGCTGAGCAGAAAGCCCGATGTGGGGCTCGAACCCAGGACCTGGGATCATGACCTGAGCCGAAGGCAGCGGCTTAACCCACTGAGCCACCCAGGCGCCCCAAGGCATCAATTTTAAACTGTTTTAGACAACTTCATTTGAAGTCAGCTATAGAGAAGAAAGGAAAATAAATATGAATTTTTCTCATCTTTTATAATTATGGACTTATCTTTACCTGTGCTCTTTGCTCTTTTGTGTGGATTTTTATTACCATTTAGGATCATTTACTTTTAGCCTGAAGGACCTTCAGTATTTTTTGTAAAGTGGGTCAGCTAGCAAAGAATTTTCCATTGTTGTTTATGTACTATTTTATTTACCTTCATTTTTGAAAGATAGTTTTGCAGGATAATAAAATCTTGGTTCACATTTGTTTTTTAATTTCAGCACTCATGGTATCTCATTCCATTGCTTTCTAGTCTCCACTGTTTCTAATAATAAGTTAGTTGTTGGGGTGCCTCTGTGGTTCAGCCGATAGAGCACATGGTTTGTAATCTCAGGGTAATGAGTATTGGTATGCTTCATGGTGTTTTACATTCCTTTGAGCTTCCTTTAAGTTTACATCCTTCCTTCTTTCCTGTGCTCTTTGGATTGCATAATCTTTCCCGATCCCTCTTCAAGTTCACTGATTCATTCTTCTGCCAGTTCAGATTTACTGTTGCTCCACTTAGTGGATTTTTCATTTCAGTTATCACACATTTCAACTCCAGAACTTTTATTTGTTTTTTTAAATAATCTCTGTCTCTTCATTGATACTCTTTTTTGATTATACATTGTTATCTAGTATCCTTTATTAAATATTTTTAATACTTTTAATATACTTATGACTGCTTTGCATTCTTTGTTTATTAACTCTGGTATCCAGATCCTCTCACAGGAAGCTTATGTTGCCTGCTTTCTTCCTATGTGTAAGTCACACTTCCCTAGGTTTTTCCCATGTTTTATCATTTTTGTTTAAAATTGGACATTTTAAGTAATATATTGTAGCAGATCTGAAACCTATTCTCTTTTCTCCTCTTTAGGGCTTGTTTGGTGACTTGGCTAGACTATTCTAGTGAAGTCTGTTTCTTTTTTCCCCCACCTCCCCTCACCACACACACACAAATGTGAAGTCTTTGGTGTTGCTTCTTAGAGGGCACACCCTTGGGTTTGCAGACAGTCACTGCAGGGTGATAGTTATTTTAGCAGGGCCCTCTTTGACTATTTCTTTCCATGGTCTCCTATTAATCTGTCTGCCTTATTTGGTATCACACCCAGATTTGGAGCTGAACTAATTGCTGGCTAATTGCTCTATTGTTTTTGACAATACCACAGGGCATTAATTCCTCCACAGTCTGATCTAATTAATTTCAGGGAGGGACACTTTTAAGGCCAGTCTTCGAGATTTGTTCTGACCCCAGGGAGATTTATTTTTAGCTGTCTCTTTCCATGTTTTTCTGTAGTGAATTTGCTGACCTGTGGTTTAATTTGTTACTTTTAATGAAGAAGAGCTACTAGTCTCTTCTTATTCGTTTATCATCAAAGTCTCCATTGTTTTCAAGAATACCCTTAGGCTTGAACCCCCACATTATTCCAGTATAAAGTCAGTTCTTTTTCAGGAGAACTTCAGAGTTCTTGTTTCTTATGGAATGCCTCCTACCGTGGAGAAAATCTCTTAGCTAATAATCCAAGTTCTTGGAGGGGCAGTAGCCTCTCATCTTCTCAGCTTCCTTCTTTCTGCATGGAACCTCTTTCCTAAAAACTAGCTGGGGTGAGGGTAATCAGGATCCCAGTATTTTCAAGCTGTTGAATCTGGAATAGAGTCTCTGTCCTATGAGTAGAGGCTGGATGGAAGAAGAGTCCAATTTCTTGGCCATATTCAAGAGTAATGTAGCCTCTTCAACTCAGAGTTGGAGAAGATGAGAAAAGCTGGTGATCTATACCTCCTACTAAGATACATATCTCTTGATTGGGGGCTGAGGGTAGAGGATGCCTCATCTTCTTGGTCGCAGCTGCCTTGAGTAGGGCTTCCATCAAACTGAGCTGGAGGATGGGGAGAGAGAGGGAAGCTCATGTTTCAGTTTCCATGGACTCCTGCTGCTATTACTGAATTCTGAAGATTTTTTTTGAATACATGTTTCTTCACTTGCTATATGCCTTAGGACAATTTCCAGAGACTTTAAATGACTTTTTAGAAATATTTTTCATCACTTATGCCTATTTCCCTGGAGATCATGTCCTTGGAGCTCCTTATACTGCCATCGAGGAAGTAAACTATATATACCTTTTTCATTAATTCCTAATTTTACTCATTTTAATGACACTCTCAGATTATTATATTAATTTAATTTTTTTCTCAAGTAAAGTCACCTCCTAGTAGTTAATTTTTAGGGCTACTGATTTTGTTTAGCTCTTCCTACATTTTGGAATGTTAGTTTAAATTTCTCTTTAATGAGAGGATCTGTCACTCTCTCTGCAGTCTAGGTTCTGTGATGTCTTTAATAGACCTTCCTAAGGCAGCCACTACAGAACCAAATCTTTCGTTGACAATTTAGGATTCTTGTCTATTCGTGATACGAGGTGTACTTCAGATCCAGTGGGTTCTTTTACCCAGGCCTATTTCTGAGGCTGTACTTCCTCCTGCCTCCATAGATATGCAGCTGTGTATAATTTTAATTCCAAGCATTGGCCACAACTTGTTTTGACTTTCTCTCTTAAGTGCAAGAACTTCAGCCCAGTCCATAGTTTCAAGCCTTGAATATAGCTGTGGTTCCCTTCCTCACATGGGGCACTTCTAGTCATCATTACCTGCTACATGCTTTAGATTGTCACTGCTTTATATTTCTGTTCTGTGTCTGGTCCATAGCTATATTCACTTGTTTCTTGTTTGTGTGTGTAATATATCAAAGCATGTTGTCAAATGGGAGAAGTGTTCTTAAATTATGATCTTACACTGTCAGAGTTGCAGGAACACTCACATAGATTTTAAGATGAAACCTTTACCTAAGGCATGACTTTGCACGTCTTTCTTGGATATACCTGCAAGTCCTCAGACAAAATTTATTTTTTATTTTTACATAGTAATACATTTTCATTTTTCTCTTTATGCCCTTTTCTATTTCACTAAGCCAAACCTCTATACCCCAAAGAATAAAAAAATTATTTTCCATATTATTCTTTTAACATTTTTACTCATCTGTTTTTATATCAGTGTATCAAATCATTATGGATTTTATTTTTACTATATTCTGGCATTATATTTTCAGGGATAACTAATTATATGACTTATTAAATAATTTATTATTTAGCTGTTGAAGTGAAAGGATACAGTAAATTTCACCTCTGCATTATTTGGTGAATTTTTTTTTTACCAAAACCATATTGTTTGATTATATGACTTTTGAGTAAATTTTATTACCTGTTTCCTATAGTAGTTTCCCCAGAATTATTTTATGTTGACTTTCTCCAGGAGCAGTTTTAAAAAGTAAACAGAAACAAAAGTAATAATGTCATAATTTAAACTTGTTTTATCTTTTTTTTTAAGATTTTATTTACTTATTTGACAGACAGAGATCACAAGTAGGCAGAGAGGCAAGCAGAGAGAGAGGGGGAAGCAGGCTCCCTGCAAAGCAGAGAATCTGACATGGGGCTCGATCCCAGGACCCCGGGATCATGACCTGAGCTGAAGGCAGAGGTCTTAACCCACTGAGCCACCCAGTCACCCCTGAACTTGTTTTATCTTAAGTGAGATTTCCAGGAAGACTATTAATTCTACTCTGGGCTTTTTGGTGTCAGGCCTTTGAACTCCATCAGGCGACCAAGAGGCCCATCAGCCCAGGAGCTCAAAGTGTGGAAATTGATGTGTTCTCTGAAGACGATATATGTTTGTCAGAACAGGATTCCAAAAAGGTAATTTTCCCAGAGTGTTCCAGAAGGAACACGTAGCTTATCCATATACATTCTCCAACATAGCCACTGTAGCTATCAAGAATAAAATATCAGGATTAATGCAGAACAAACTGCCAGAATTAGATCTTAAGCAAAGGCCAAGGTTTTATCACCTCTCCACCAGTACATCTGGGGCATGATAATTCCTCCTTGTGCTAGGCTGTTCTGTCTGTTGTAGGATGTTTAGCAGCATTCATGGCATCTACCCACTAGATGTCAATAGTTGTGAAATTGAAAGTGTCTTTAGATATTGTTAGTATGTCTACTTGAGGGCAAAATCAATGAGAATCACCAGTCTAGACCTATTATTCCAGGATCTGAAAGAGCTAAAAATTAGTCTCAGTAAAATAGCCTTCACCTCATCACACAGCCTCTGATATTATCAGAGAGATGATTTGTAGGGAGGAAAAGGTTGAGATACTGTGTCTTTATATACCTCACCTTTTTTCAGCCAGGGGAGAGCAATTAGAGAATTCTCTCCTAAAGCCAGAGCTAGTCAGAGCATTTTAAAAAGCACCCAAAGAGAGGGGCACTTTCTAACTATACCTATACCTAGAATCCTTTGTCTAGCTAACTTCATTCCTAAAAAGTTATACACTAAGGTATTAGGTGCTACCATTGTGAAAGTCAGTCTTGGTAAATGATTCCCCTTTTCCTTTGTTCTGATATGCAGAAGTGTGATACTACCAGTGTGCTCTCAGAATGTAGCACCATTGATCCACAGGATCCCTTTGGGCAGATACATAAAATTATTCCCAAAAAAGAACCAGAGAGATGTTTTCCCAAAGGTAAGTGTCAGTATTCCTGCATCCAGTTTACAGAATATTTGGATGAGTTTCTGTTACACTGTGAAGCTCTGGGATTTTGTTAGATGTGTTATTTCTACTTCTACTGGAAACAGAAGTGAAGAGAGGGCATCCATAGATTTTGGGGGCCATTATCAGATCCAAGCAAAGGAGATTTCAGGAAATTCTTGATTTAGGTCAGCTCAACTAACACAGCCTAACAATGAGGGTAGAAGCTCTAGGAAACTTTCCTATTGCCCAGATTATGGGCTCAACAAATGTAGATAGATAGATAGGTAGAGACTTAAATGAATGAATGAATCTAAAATTAAAAATTTTTTCATAAGTTTAACACTAGACTGGTCTCAGAACGGACACCAAGAATGAGCTTCAAACTAATTCCAGGGTGTGTGACAGCCCCCAAACTGCCCATGGGGTCAGAGGTTAGCCTAGATATAGATTACTGTTAGTTATTCTGACTTATATTTGGACTGTTGCTTGAGGTGTATACAGGATGTCAACAGTGAAGTTGGAGAAGAAACAGAGTAGAGAGCCCAGATATGGACCCTCAACTCTATGGTCAAATAATCTTTGACAAAACAGGAAAAAATATACAGTGGAAAAAAGACAGTCTCTTCAATAAATGGTGCTGGGAAAACTGGACAGCTATATGTAAAAGAATGAAACTTGACCATTCTCTTACACTGTACACAAAAATAAACTCAAAATGGATAAAAGACCTCAATGTGAGACAGGAATCCATCAGAATCCTAGAGGAGAATATAGGCAGTAACCTTTTTGGTATCAGCCACAGCAACTTCTTTCAAGATATGTCTCCAAAGGCAAAGGAAACAAAAGCGAAAATGAACTTTTGGGACTTCATCAAAATCAAAAGCTTCTGCACAGCAAAGGAAACAGTCAAGAAAACAAAGAGACAACCCATGGAATGGGAGAAGATATTTGCAAATGACAGTACAGACAAAAGGTTGATATCCAGGATCTATAAAGAACTCCTCAAACTCAACACACACAAAACAGACAATCATATAAAAAAATGGGCAGAAGATATGAACAGACACTTCTCCAATGAAGACATACAAATGGCTATCAGACACATGAAAAAATGTTCATCATCACTAGCCATCAGGGAGATTCAAATTAAAACCACATTGAGATACCACCTTACACCACTTAGAATGGCCAAAATTAGCAAGACAGGAAACAACATGTGTTGGAGGGGATGTGGAGAAAGGGGAACCCTCTTACACTGTTGGTGGGAATGCAAGTTGGTGCAGCCACTTTGGAGAACAGTGTGGAGATTCCTCAAGAAATTAAAAATAGAGCTTCCCTATAACCCTGTAATTGCACTACTGGGAATTTACCCCAAAGATACAGATGTAGTGAAAAGAAGGGCCATCTGTACCCCAATGTTTATAGCAGCAATGGCCACGGTCACCAAACTGTGGAAAGAACCAAGATGCCCTTCAACGGACAAATGGATAAAGAAGATGTGGTCCATATAAACGATGGAGTATTATGCCTCCATCAGAAAGGATGAATACCCAACTTTTGTAGCAACATGGACGGTACTGGAAGAGATTATGCTGAGTGAAATAAGTCAAGCAAAGAGAGTCAATTATCATATGGTTTCACTTATTTGTGGAGCATAACAAATAGCATGGAGGACAAGGGGAGTTAGAGAGGAGAAGGGAGTTGAGGGAAATTGGAAGGGGAGGTGAGCCATGAGAGACTATGGACTCTGAAAAACAATCTGAGGGTTTTGAAGGGGTGGGGGGATGGGAGGTTGGGGGAACCAGGTGGTGGGTATTGGAGAGGGCACGGATTGCATGGAGCACTGGGTGTGGTGCAAAAACAATGAATACTGTTACGCTGAAAATAAATTTAAAAAAAATTAAAAAAAAAAGAAAGGCTGGTTTCTAGAAGAAGGAGGAATGGCATAAAAGACTGAAAAAAAAGCCTTTTAGGGAGATTAACCTATTGATATTCTGAATAATGGAGGAGGGCAGAGGCTGACTGAGGACACCTCACAGTAGCTTAGGAAGATGATGAGGAAAGGAGTGTAATGTTGTAATCACCGTGAAATTAACCTCCATGGAACTTGGAGGATGGTGATGAGGGGAGGGGGTGATGTAATTCAGCTGAAGGCTGGTGTGTGTTGAGGTTAAATGCTTAGCTATGTGTAAACACCTTGACAATTGATCAGATTGTGTGGTTTGGGTGGTTCACGGAGCCTGTGCCCATCTTTACTTCATTCCCCTCAGTCCTTAGGACACTTTGCCAAAAGAAATTGCTGCATGAAAAACAGCCAGGAAGCCTCAGTGGCACACAATAATGAACATGCATATACAATACTCCACTCATCTAGCCTCATTATTTCTGCTGATTTTGGAGGGCTTTATTCATATGAGTGGTAATGATTGGGAGTTGGCCTGGCCTGGGCTTAACTGGGCCCCTTGTCTCTGTACCACATGCCCTTTCTCCTTCTTCTGAAACCAGTGGCTGGCCCAAATATTCCTTTCTTTATGGAGATGGTGCCAGAGAGCAAGTAGAAACATGCAAGGCCTCTCAAGGCCAAAGCTCAGAACTGGTGTGTGTGATTCCCACTCTGTTCTATTGGCCAAAATCAAGCCACATGGCTGAGCCCAGATTCAAGGGGTTGGAAAATGACTCCACCTCTTCAGTGGGAAGAATTGCAGAAGTAAGGGACATGCATAAAGGGAAGGGTGAAGAGTTAGGGTTATTAATTCAGCTCATTACAGACACTAAGAATAATGCTACTGTTCATTCCTTGCAGGCCTGGGTCACTGCTTTCCATGCTGTGCCATGGACAAGAGAAAGTCCCCCTGGGTCATTTGGTGGAACCTGAGGAAAACTTGCTACCAAATAGTGAAACACAGCTGGTTTGAGAGCTTTATTATCTTTGTGATTCTGCTGAGCAGTGGGGCACTGGTAAATTAACACAGTCTTGTGAGGACATTGGGCATTGGGTGTCTAGCTTACATTCTGATATGGGGCTGTGAATATGGGGAGACCAGGCAGAAGGGGGATCTTTGCTGCTGGTTTCCCTTAAGGGCAGGATTTTGCACAACTTCTGGAGTCCTGCTCCAACTAGGAAGTCCCAAGCCAAAGACACTTTACTTATGGGGAAACATGATTCAAATCAACACTTTAAAGTGGCTACTGGAGTCTCTCCCTGAACCTTATGCCTATCCCTCATTCTTGGAGAATTTCTAGAGATTTTCACTGTATCCTATATGTCTCTTTCTCTAGATAGCAATATTCCTACCTGTCTTTTCTGGAAAACTATAATGCTACTTTCCTAAAGGTAGAACATTAGGAGGAGAAGGCTACAGGGACCAGATTTTGATTTAATATTCTGTCTTGGTATTTTCCATCAGTCATGGTCCCTTGAGAGGAGAGACAAACATATACTGCTTTATTTACATAGCAAATCCTTCCAGATCAAGGTATAGTGGTCCCAGTGAGTTTTGGAAATAACTCTAAATCCATGCCTCCATAGCATATAGTCATAAACTCCTTCCTACTCTCTCTCCTCACTTTTTGGTCCTTCTTGCCTCCCTTACTTGAGTGATAGCATCTTCTTTCTTATCACCTACATGTTTCTCTCTTTTTCCCTCTCTCCCCTTCTATCTTGTATTTTCCCTTAAAATGGCCATAATGTAGAACTAAACTCTCTATTTGTTGTGTAAGTAAGTGGTGTCTTAGATTCTCCCTTACTGATTTAGAATCACAGGGCATTTCACAGTAAGTCACTAACAATTAGAAGGGACAAGGAAATGTCTTGCTTCTTTACCGTTGCCTTCCTGGTTCGTGCTTTACACTCGTGTGATCTCTGGGTGAACGGAGAGGAGCACATACCGTGAGCCGCTAGATCCTATGATCAGCACACATCTTCATTTATCTACTTACTGCAGGTAAATTACTTCTCACGCAAAAAATAAAAAAATAAAAAAAGTAAATCTCTAAACCATGCCAGAGAACTCTCTTAATTAATTTTTGTTGCTAATCCTTGGTCTAGGATTCCATGTAGCCTTCAGGTACTTGCATTTTCACTGGATGTTTACTCTTATTCAAGTAATAGCGTTCTTTCATTTATTCCACAAATGATCAAGCCCTGTGCTAGTCAGTGGGGAAAAATAGTGTTGTCAGAAGGTCAGGGGCACATGGTACCATCCTCCTAAGTTGTCATCTGCGATCTGATGAGGCAAAGTGTAGGTTGGGCAGAGGAAGACAGAGCACACAATGCAGAGGGTTCTAGGAGAAGGACTCAGGTCCTATTTCACTTTACATAGTTGTAGACAAATGGAAACAAGAAACATCTAATCCCTTGCCACTGTATGTGGTATATTGATCAGCAGTCTCAATATCACTTGCAAGCTTGCTAGAAATGCAGTCTTGGGCCCACCCCAGACCTGCTGAATCAGAACATAAGTGCTTTGGGACTCATTAGAGTTTGGGAAGCAAAATCTGAGCAACTGAGTAAAAATGGGAACTTTCTGGACAAGGAAATAGTCTCATTATAATGTGGGAGCCTCCAAAGTTTAGTGACTGATATTGACCTACTCTTCAATTGAACGAAGTGAGATCTGCTGAGCCAGGTTGTTGCTCAGCTTCCAAAATAAGAAGGGAAATGAGATTCTAATACCATCCAGATTTGTCTCTCTTCAAGCAGGCACACAGACAAGTCCCTGACTTCCAGGAGCGTGGAGTCTAGTAGGGATGACAGATGGGGTCCAAACAATTATGGACAAGGGCCATAGTGATACACTCAGAAAAGCAGTGGATGACATGGGGCCATGCAAAGCAGGCACCTAATTGTCTTGGTGGAAGAAGGAAAGTTTCCAAAGAAAATATTAACTGAAATGAAACTTTAACAGTGATGAGGAGCCGGCAGGGGACAGGAAGAGGTAGAGAGCCTTCTCCAATCAAAAGTTCACTTAGGAGCTGGAAGTCAGACTGTTTTATTCTTTTGCATTTTTTTCCTCCAGGGCCATGGGGCTATGAGATTACCTAAATATCCAACAGTAGGACCAATTTCGTTCTTGCCTTCAGTTTTTGCCCAAATGTCTTGACAGGTTCAGTACCAAGGACCCTTATCTTCTTCTTCTTCTTCTTCTTCTTTTTTTTTCCCCATTCTCAGTATCTCTGTAGAGGCCAAAAGGACAGCTTCTACCCTAGTTATATAGACGCCTAGAATCACATACACACTTAAGGTGAGGTAGATGTTTGGATGTAACATGAAAAAGGGTCTCTCCAGAAGCTAGAATGTCTCACTTTCATGATTACACTCAACAAATGTTTAATATTCAAACTAATTTAGCCCTAGCCCAGAGCATCCCCAAATTTTGTGTGTCTAGGTACCCCAAAAATGGGCTCATACTTAGGGAGCACTGGAGTAAGTTGTAAGGCTGTTTGTTGTAGATTTTTGGCCTCAGGGTTGGTAAAATCTAACTGTAGACTAAGGTGTTTGGAACTAAGGTGTTATGAGCAATGGAGAGCCACTGAATAGAGCCACTAAGGTAACTAGGAGGATGATAGAGATGGAATATGCCACTGGGTGGTTCTGGAAAAGATGGCATGATATTGTTAGCAAGAGTTGAAAGGGTCAGGAAGACCAGGAAATTATGTGGTGATCTGTTAGGAAGATATTTTCATATTCCAGGGATCAGTGATGAGAGCCTAGGGAGATATTGTGGCAATAGAAGTCTAGAAATAGGATTTTCCTTCTTCCAGTTTTACTTACTCAAGGAATTTATTCCACTGGGAAATTTCCTTCTTAATACCTTTTGAGCAAACCTTGTCACCAAAAGAGACGCTAGTTTATTCAGATAAGGAAGAAAATTTTAAAAAGTAAGGTCAGCCAGTAGTTCTAAGCAAATATTCAACCTGGCCTATGGCTATGCTTTATCATTTCAGGTATTTGAAGATGTTGACCTTGAGAAAAGACCCAATATCAAAGAAATACTTAATTGTACTGACCATATTTTCACATACATTTTTATCCTGGAGATGGGTCTAAAATGGGTGGCCTTTGGATTTAGGAAGTATTTCACCAGTGTCTGGTGCTGGCTTGATTTCGTCATTGTGATTGTAAGTTTACCATCTCTGTTTTCCACGCAGGCAGGGGTTGGGGACAGGGAGGGGAATATGCTTTTCCTGTGTGCCTTGTTTGGGTGCCTCTCCAAAATACTTTTTCTTCACCGTACTTGTAAGTAGTTGTCATTTATCTGTCAGCCGTCCTGCTCGTCCTAAGTCTCATTCCTCACACTGCACTTCATATTCCCACTACCCCAATACTTTCTGTGATGACACTCATCCACTTCTCTCCATAAACACTGCTTATGTCTGATGTATACCTAGAATAATTCTGAATGTCCCAATCTTCTCCTTCCAACTTTCTATTTTCTCTCGAGACTTCTCAAAGCAGGTCAGCGGCCAGCAGACTAGGCTGGCCTCCATCTTAATTGTCAAGCAACATAAGAGGATTATTCACATACATTCTTTCATTTAATCTGCACAACGATGTTCTCACCAGAGTTGTACATTACTTACCACATTACAGATAAGGAAACTTGAAGCTCAGATGGTCAGCAACTTGTTTCAGACGAAACTGGAATTCATACCTTGGTCTGTGTGATGTTAAGGCTGATCACAGTACACCACATTTATTCAGTTCTTTCTCTATGCCAGGTATTCTGCTGTATGCTTCATAAGCATTCTTTCTTTGTTATCACAACCACTCCATGCGGTAGGTGCTACTACTTTTTCTCATATACACAGGAAGAAACTAAGTAACAGAGAGGTTAAGAAACGTGTCAAAAATTGGCCAGCTAGAAGTAGTGGAGATGAAACTCAGACCCAGTAAGCCTCTCTCTGAAGCCCTTGATTTTAACCTCTGTATTCTTTCTACCATGTGCTAATTAGTTAGACTTTGTCCCTGCTATTTAAAGAAGTAGACATGACAGATGCATAAGCATAAGCCATGTGGTCAACATAGCAACTAGAGAACCCTAATGTTGTTAATGTTGTTGGTGGACATAAGTAGGCAGGTGGTTCGGGCATTTTAGAAAGGCATCAGTGCTATGGGAGCTCCAACAGAAATAATAAAAAAGAATAAAAATAACCACATGTCTATAAACCCTATCAGTTTCCAGGGTTATCTTATAGTATAGTGAAGAACCCATAAGATAGTGGACAGATGATTGGTATCTACATTCTAAGAAACTGTGGTCTACTAACCTAAACTCAGGAAACTGATCCTAAAATTATCTTGTCTGCTCTCTTTCTGTGTACCTTAGGCAAAATACTTCCTCCTTTTGATAAGTCTTCACCTTAATAAAAATGAAAGTATAGGCTACAAAGTGCCCAAATTAGACCAGATACAAATGGAAAACATGAATCTAACAATAGCCATTTAAAATATCAAAACAGTAGTTCAACACCACACTGTCAAAAAAGGACTCCAGCCCCAGATGGTTTTGTAGGCAAATTTTACCAAACTTTCAAGAAATAGTGCTATATACTGAATGTTTGCATCCCCTTAAAATTCATATGTTGAAACCTAACCACCAATGTGTTTGTATTTGGAGGTGGTACCTTTGGGAGATGATTAGGTTATGAGGGCAGAGCCCTCATGAATGGGGCTAGTGATGTTATAAAAGAGACCCCACAGAGCTTCCTCAGCCCTTCTGCCATGTGAGGACACAGGGAGAAGAAAATTATCTATGAGTCAGGATTTGATCTTTCACCAGACACTAAATCTGCTGGCACCTTGATCTTGGAATACCCAGCCTCTAGACTGTGAGAAATTAATTTCTGTTATTTATAAGCAACCCAAGCTTTGATATTCTGTTATAGCCTCCTGAACTAAGATAAACAGCTAATTCCAACCTTATTTAAATTGTTACAAAGAATAAAAAAAGAGGAAACTTGCACACTTTATTTGATGAGACAAATATAATCTTGGTAATAAACTGAATGGAACAAAAATGAGTAGAACAAGAAAAGAAACAATCTTGTAATTATTTATTTTTATAAATCCCAGAGAAAGCACTTGATAAGTATGGTCCGCTGTTACTATTATTAACATTAGTATCATATAGACCAAGGTGTGAATCCCAGTTCCACCTGAAACAAATTGCTAATCCTCTGAGCTTTAGCTTTCTTTGTAACACAGTAAGTGATATATCATGCTACTTAATTCAGAACATTATTGTGCAGATTTTTAAAAATTAAAAAAAAAATCTTAGAGAAAGTATGTGAGTGGAGGGGCCAGGGAGGGACAAAGGGAGAAAGAGAATCCTAAGCAGACTCCACATTCAGCACAGAGCCTGCCATGGGTCTTAATCTTACAACCCTGAGATAAGGACCTGAGCCAGAGTCAAGAGTCAGATGCTCAACAGACTGAGCCACCCAGGCATCCTGTGAATAATCCTTTTATGTTGCTTGTTAATCAACATTATATAAAATGATCTTTATAGTTTTGAAGTAGAAAAATAGAAACACAGCCACAAAAAATATGTATCTAAATTCAACTATTTCAAATTGTAAAACCTTCGGTTTTTTTTATTCAATAGCATTATAATTATAAAGACAGGCTAGAATTTGGAGACAGTACTTGCCACATGCATAACAGAAAATGATTATCTATAGTCTATAAAAACTCTTTACAGATCAATAAGAAAAAGACAACTTAGTGTAAGAATGGGAGAAAGATGGGGTGCCTGGGTGGCTCAGTTGATTAAATGATGGCCTTCGGCTCAGGTCATGATCCTGGAGTCCCAGGATCGAGTCTCTCATCCAGCTCCCTGTTCAGCGGGGAGTCTGCTTCGCCCTCTGACCCTCCCCCATCTCATGCTATCTCCCTCATTCTCTCTCTTTCAAATAAATAAATAAAATCTTAAGAAAAAAGAATGGGAAAAAGGATGCAAACAGGCAAAGAAACACAAGTTACTAATAAATATATGGAGAAATACAAACTAGATTTATCACCAGTTAGCATAGAAGTGCATATTAAAATAAGAGGCTTTGTGTTATTCATCAGACTGACAAAAATTTTAAAGTTAGATAATTTCTAATATTGAGAAGGACATAAGAAAATGGAATCTCTAATCACTGCTAACAACTTTGGTAACGGTTATTTTAGGGAAAATTTTGCACATTAAGTAAAATTACAAATGAGCCCAATTTATTATCCAGAAATACCACTTATAGTTATACATCTATGGAAAATTCTTGTGTATATATGCAGGGAAAGTGCACACATCTGTCCAGTCTGTTGTTCATAATAGTAAAAAATTGGAAATAACCTAGATACTCACCAAGGGGGAATGGATCCATAAAATATGAATATTTCTATGCTGTAATATTTTTAAAGTTAAAAGGAACAAACCACAAGAATATATCAAAATGGTGAATGTCAAAATAGTACAGAGTAATAAATGCAGCTTAGATAGAAAAAAGATAAAACCAGCAGACTTCCCACCTTAGGAGTACTATAAAGTGGAAAAAAATGTGGGTACTTTTATGTCTGCATGTCTCATCAGCATTTCCCAATTTGATGGAATAGAGACTGAGGATAACCTTATCAGGCGAAAAGGTATACAGTGTCCCTCTAGGGACCTCCTTTCCCACCTGTGATAAGAGTTATTTGGTAAAGCCAGAAGAACTGCTAAACTGCGCCATCATTTTCCCTCTGGCTAGGAACTAGATAGAAGGAGATATTTGTGGAAAAGCTGCTGAAATAACTCCCAACAGATAATGCTATTACAAACAAAAAGCCTATTTTAGAAAACCTTTGTAAAAAAATCATTTATTCATTTATTTATTTACTTATTTATTTATTTGACAGAGAGAGAGCACAAGCAGGCAGAGAGGCAGGAAGAGGGAGAGGAAGAAGCAGGCTCCCCGCTGAGCAGAGAGCCCGATGTGGGGCTCGGTCCCAGGACCCTGAGATCATGACTTGAGCCAAAGACAGCTGCTTAACTGAGCCACCCAGGCACCCCTGGAAAACCTTAATAAAATCATTTTGAATTGATGGTGATTTTTTTCAAAAATTAATTATACATTTAAAAATTTTATTATTCTGCCATATTAACTCACCTAATTTCTCTCAATTTGCTAGTATTTTGCCACTATGATGAGATTGGCAAGGGTATGATTTTAGATAATAGTGAACTCTGATATCAGCATAGGCAGTCATATGATAATTCACTTCCTGTCCTGCTGAACAACCCTTCTTTCAAATTGAACCTCTGCAGGCTCTGCATAATCAGTAAGAATGACTAGAATCTGCAAATAGTGGTCTTCAACTTAAGCTCGTTATGTTTAAGTTTCAGTTTAGTGTATTTGTAGAGCTTTCCAGTCCTTAGTCCTGACCCATTGGGAAGAAATATGCTGGGAGAGAAAATTTAATTCCTCCAAAAGGGGGCATCTGAGTGAGGGGAACTATTAGCAAATAGTTTATTATTTTGTTGTAACTTTTTATTATATCATTTCAAACTTACAGAAAAGTTGCAAGAAATAACCTATATACTCTTTCTCCAGGTTCATTTCATTAGTTATTAACATTTTGCCCCATCTGCTTGTATTTTTCTCTCCATTTTTCATTCTAAATTGCTTGAGATTAGGTTGCAGTCACCATGCCCCTTCACCCCTAAACATTCCAGTGTGTATTTCCTAAGAAAAAGGATATTGTCTTACACAGTCACAGCTCAATTATCAAAGTTAGGATATTTAACATGACTCAATAGCAAAACCCATCTCCATTTCCAAATTTCATCAGTTGTTTCAACAAGGTCCTTTATGGTTAATCCTTTCCATCCATCCACAGTGGCCTCCCCTCTCCTCCCCCCAATCCAGGATCCAATTCAGGACTCCAAGTGACATATCATTTTCATGTCCCTTTGGTTTCCTTTAACTCACAACAGTTTCTCAGCTTTTATTTGTCTTTCATTAAACAAATAAAGTAAATGCATTGTTCTTACTTGTATGGGCTATAGGTTTGACAAACAAGGAGAAAAATAGCGTCTTCTGTTGCCTTCCCACTTCCTGCAGGGGCTTGCTGCTTTCTGTTTCTGGATAATCCACTGAAGGCACCGTGTGTCTGGCTCTCAGAATGAGGGCTGCCAGTCCCCCACTGCCTTCCCTGGAAACCAAGTCAGGTATACTACCTGTGGCTTCTCTTCCCACCAGGTCTCTGTGACCAGTCTCAGTGACTTAACGAGCTTGAAGTCCTTCCGGACCCTAAGAGCCCTGAGGCCCCTGCGAGCATTGTCCCAGTTCGAAGGAATGAAGGTACCTTCTTCAGGCAGATGGGAGGAAGGTCAGCTGTCAGGGAGAGGTGGAAAACCAACTGCTCTTCTTGGGCTGGGCTTCCCTTAAATTGCCAAGCATTTCCTGGGCTCCTTCCCATCCAGTCCACTGCTTAGAATTTGAGAGGTGGAGAAAAATTTAAGATGTAACATCCATTCTGTGGTAGCCAAGATGGGCTCTGGTTTCCTTTCAATCCTAGAGCAGGTGTCCCATATCGGTAATACTGTCATCAAAGTACACTTCTCAAGTGATCCTTGGTGACAACAGAAAGGACCCATTATGTAAGGAGCTAAGAGCAAGGCTTATCATAGGAAGCAGGGTTGGGGTGGGTTGAAGGTACAAAGTAAAGACAGAGCTCCAAGAGATCCAGTCCCCACATGTCAGGCCCACCCTGAGATCCAGAGCTTGATGAATCCCATGCATGTGTTATGTATTTCTTCTGTTTTGTTTTTTTAAGGTGGTAGTCAACGCTCTCATAGGTGCCATACCCGCCATTCTGAATGTTTTGCTTGTCTGCCTCATTTTCTGGCTGATATTTTGTATCCTGGGAGTAAACTTCTTTTCTGGAAGTTTTGGAAGATGCGTTAATAGAACAGATATAAACTCAGTTATAAATTACAGCACTATTGAAAGCAAAACTCAGTGTGAAAATGGAAATTTATCTTGGGTCACCCTTCCAGTCAACTTTGACAATGTGGGAATGGCTTACCTTGCCCTGCTACAAGTGGTAAGTGCTGTTTGTATGTTTTTCACTGTGAGGACAGAAACCTTAAAAGAAGCATAAATCATTTCTCAGTTTAATAAAAACACAGTGACTCCATTGAGATAGTAGAATCAAATCCCAGTCCCCCATGTGGAAGCCAGTGCCCTTTGGAATTGTTCCCCATTAAGCATCTCCAGCTTTATCTCCAAGCAACCTCAACCTCCAAACAATGCCCCTTTCCATCTTACCCTGTCCTATATGGTAACACCATCCAGAGCTCCAGCCAGAGAGAACTGGAGCCTCAGATGGAAAGCCATACCATTAGCAGTAGTTCTCTTTTGGAAGTCAATCCCCTGGTCAAACCACAGTTCCTGGGTCTTAGACAGACAGTGCAAGCATGTGGTATCAGAAGAGCCTCAGCTATGCTCTTTCTGGCAGTTGTTACACAGCCTCTTTAGAAATTTTTAAGGCAGAAGTTTGCTTTTAAGAAAAGCTTTTCATCTTGTGCAAAGGAAGAAGAAAAAAAACCCCAAGACACCTGTTTTTTAATTCCCTTCTACAGTTCTTTTATCTGGACATTCTGTCCTGGACATTCGGTCCTGGGCCTTGCTTGCTATTATAGGGCACTTGTCTGTTGATAGCAAGTCTGTAATTATGTTCATGTTTATTTGCTTTTGTTACAGGCAACATTTAAGGGCTGGATGGATATTATGTATGCAGCTGTTGATTCCAGAGGGGTGAGATTTTGTTCTACCATGTTCTAGAGTGCTATGGTCAAATCAGGGATATCATGACTGCATAGACAGTATAGAACTTCCCATATCATAGTTCCACCAGCCAATGTTCTTTGCTTTGTTTTCCTTGGGACAGTGACTATGAAACAGGGATAAAAGAGGTTCCTATTCATCCTTCCATGAGTATTACATCCTATCTTGCTCCAAAGTCCAGTCCTGTTTCTCCATAGTGACCAAGGAGTAACCTCATATGGAGGAGATGCAGCCAAAAACAACAGAATCACAGAATGCCTTGATTTTCCTCTCTTACTTCTTTTCCAAATGGGTATCAGGCAGAAATCAAATTTCAAACATTACTAGTCCTGAACCATGTGAAAACCTTACTTCTAGACTGGGTGTGATAAGAGATACCTTCCAATGGCTCCAGGCTGAGACACTAAATGGGTTTTTGGTGGTTGCCAACAATAAAATTCTAGTTAAGTAAGAAGTAATCATGGATTCTGAAAGTTGGAAGAGTACTCAACCATCTGGTCCATTTCTGTGTCCCAGTTGGGAAATTGAGAATTGGAAAGGAAGAGTGTTGCCCAAAACCATGGAGTAAGCAAATGGTTGAATGAAGAATGGAATCAGCATTGTTTATTTTTTTCCTGTAATCACACGCATGATGCTGTTCTGTTTGAGAGTCTGCAGAGTTGATGCCTGGCACATAGTAGATATGTGAGCTTATAGTGGCAGTGGAGGTGGTATGAGAAGTGGGTTATTTTTTTTAATATAAGCTCCATGCCCAGTGTGCAGCCCAACATAGGGCTTGAAATAATGACCCTGAGATTAAGACCTGAGCTGAGATCAAGAATCAGATGCTTAACTGACTGAGCCACCCATGCATGCCAAGAAATGTTATAATAGTAGTAGTAGAGACATTTTATAACAAAGACAGTATTTTAAATATTTATGTGTTTTTTCTGTTGTTGTCTTTTGAATATATGACCTTCACCTTAGTTTAACTTAGGCATCAATGTGCCTTGAGGTGAGGATGGGGAGGAAATCTTATGCAGATGTATTCAGGAAGAAGTGTGTGGCTTACATGTTCCCTGAATGAATGGTAGGTGGTTGGAGGTGTGTGGAGGGATGCCCCTCCTGTTGCTGGTCCTGGAACATTATAGCTGGTGTGTATGTACTGACTTCTAGCATGATGTTTCCCTTGTCTGTGTAGTCACAGAGATTCTTGCTGGTCTCAAATATTGGTGAAACCATGGGCCTTTCTCCCCACTCAATTCCTCCTGGCCTCAAGCACTGACTTGCTACCATGTCCTCTACATAGTCCCCTGGCCAGCAGTCTACTCCCATCTCTTGCCAAAAGCCTATCATGGCAGGCCTATGGCTATTGACTCCATGTACAAGCCTCATGAAAACTGAAAAATTTGAGAGGCTCTCTCTGTCTTTAGCGTCTTAAGTCATCCTGCCTGTGCAGTATTTCCCAGGCCTTCCCAGTGCAGCTTCCTTTTAGAAAAATCCAGAATTTGAGCAAGAATATCCTCTTTGTACCCCCATGTTCCCTTCATTTTACTGGGTCCCAAGTCCATTCTCCAAACCCAAAGAAAGTGAATCAAGATACACATCTCGTGGCTCTGATGTTCTCTCTCTCTCTCTTTTTTTTCCTGACAACTCCCTAGGTACAAGAGGGGTGATCTTTTGTCCTTTCCTCTTACTATCTGAACCTCTCTTTGCAGGACTGTTAGCCTGCTATATAATCTTGTTTTAAATGTCAGATGCTGATAGTGATTCTTTCCATTGTATTGTTTCTGTACTAATGCCTCCCCTAATGCAAACAAATGGACATCTCAAGCCAACTGGGACTAAGGTCATGTACTCTTCAAGGCAAAAGACAAAAATATTTTCAAATATTACTTTCATTGCATTAGTCCATATGGTGGGTGTTGAATAACAAATATCATAAAAATATTCAACAGGTGACAGAGTCATCAACACTCATAGCTTTATCTTTGAATGTGATCTGGAGAAAGAAAAGAGAAATTGTCCTGTCCCCTATGCCCCACCTGCAAAAAGCCAATGATAATGTGAAGAACTTGGATGAAAAGAATTTTGGATGCTTTTGGTCATACTTTGAGTTGGGGGAACTTGGTTGTAGTCCATTTTTGTGTCTGTTATACAGTTTGACTATTCATTCACTCATCCATCCATCCATCCATCCATCCACCCAAACATTCATTCAATGTGTATTGAGAATCTGCATGTCACAAAGTATACTAGGCCCTAAGAATTAAAGAGTGACAGGACACAAGCATAGACCAAATACAACAGTGGGCTCTAATATGAAGGACGTTATCATTCATCAGGAGTTGGTAGTCAGTCATCCGTGCCTGATGGGACTGTACCCCTCCTCCAGTGGCCTCGTCTCCAGTCTGGCTCCCTCCAGTTATGTGTCCATATAGACATCCTAGACAGTCTCTCAAAGGAGACATGCATTCACGCCCTTCCCCTCTCTTACAACCCTTTTATGATTCTCCATTGCATAGAAGAAAAAGTTTAACCCTCTTGTCACATGTCCTCCCTATTGCATGGTACCAGTCAAGCTCCTCTAGGGGAAACTGGAAGAGAGTTTCCCTGAAGGAGCCATGGCTGTTCAGGACCCTGAGTAGTTAATGCTACTGCTGAGAAACACTTTGGTCTTCCAGATAAGGCAGTTAAGATGGCTTATACTTTTCTCCAGTAATTGTTTTCTTTTCTTGTTTAAAAAATCCCTAACAGGAAGATCTACAGCCAGGGTTTGAGGAGAAACCAGAAAACTATCTTTTCTTCGTGGCTTTTATCATCTTTGGTTCATTCTTTACTCTGAATCTTTTTATCGGTGTTATTATTGACAACTTCAACCAACAGCAGAAAAAGATAAGTATGGGGGTTGCCCTGATTAGGTATTTTTACCTCTCTTTTCCAAAGGGAACACAGTTTTAATGGATGGAACACAGTTCTAACCTAGATTATTGTGCAAAATAACCTTATCATCTGCATGGGAACAAAGTCACCTGGAGAAGATTCTTGAAGATATGCCTGGAAAGAGACTGAGAACAGCTGGGTTTTATTAAATCATTGTTTTTACTTTCCATTCTACTCTTTTAAATGGAGGGCATTGTTAAACCCAACAGAAAAACAAGTACCAGGATTAGTATTTATGACACTAGAGTCATATTTTAGTAACCTTTCAAGTATACCTTGTTATCCAGGATAAAAAGAAAAATTGTCTTCTTCCAGCAAACTTGTGTCCTGGCTTCCAGCATGTAAGTCTCAACAGATTTATTGAACTTGGAAAGAAGATGTTTGAGGAAGCAGCAGGTTTTTTTAGGGAGATTTTTTTTTCTTCATTCATTGTAAAAACATATTTATTTTTTTCTGATTCTGTAATTCATAGGGGATTTATAGTAAATGTGGAAACAAAGAAAGATTAAAAAAGATTTTAACCACCCATAAGGTGACCACAAAATGGTAATAATTTTAGATTAAGCTTCATCATTTTGACATACTCTCTTACAGTTACTTTCTCACTAAATATGTATGTATTCCTTGTACATGATTGAGATTACATGATACTTTTAATTTTGTAGTTTTTGCCCTTCCCCATTAGTTATGAGTCTGTGTGATGAAGTCATCTTTGTTATAAGAATCATTCCCTTCTTTTTGGACATTTAGATCATTTCCAAATTCCTTGCTCTTCTAAAACAATCATGAACATGCTTGAAATTCTCTCTGTATCTGTGGTTATTTCCTTAGGATAAGTTTCTAGAATTTGAGGCATTAAAGATAAATATTGTCAAATAACCTTTCAGAAATACTGCGCTAGGTACTCTCCTTTTGCAAGATGTAAATATGGCTGTTTGCTCTGTTCTCAACATTCTTATTTTTATAATTTTAATGATCTTCTCCAGCTTGATGGTAAAAAGTGTTATCTCATTGTTTTAAATTCATTTATTTGGTCATTTGTGAGGTTGATAGCTTTTTCATAGATTGATAGCTGTAAGTATTTCTCCCCTTGTCTCTTTTTTTAAAGTTGAGATTGTCATCTTTTTCTTATGTTTTCAAATATTAAGTCTAATTTGTGACTTCTTATATTTCTATAATGACGTTTTAATTTATAGACATTAGGGGTTTTTTGGAGTCAGATTCCCAATCTTGTCCTTTTTGGCTTCTTCTCTTACATGTAAGAACTAAATCTCAGAATCCTAAAATGGGGTAACTAAATATTCACCTTTGATTTTCCTAATTGTTTTTATGGCTCTTTTAAATTTTTCTTAAACTCTTGCAATCTATCCAAAATGTATCCTGATACTGATCAGCCTTCTTAGTATCTGCTGGGCAAGTCCCTCATTGTCCTTCTGTAACTACATTGCTGCTGTCATTTGGAAGTGTGCTGTGTAGAGTCACCTCTGTAATACGCAGCTTGATTGCAATCAGTCCCTGCAATTTGGATGTCAGGCCTTCTGATTTTTGATGGAAGCTTACATTTGAAATCACTGTTTTGATCAGGCTGTGGCACTTTGTTTTATTTTGCTTTACTTTTTATTACAGAAAATCTCCATCATGCACAAGAGTATACTAAAATGAACCTACAAGACCCATCACCCAACACGTTTATTGACTTAAGAACATCTTCATGGCACCTATGCCCTTATCCAATCCTGCCACCAGATTTTTTTAAGAGAACAATGACATTATACTGTTTTACCCACAGATATTTCAAAACATATCTCTTTTTAAAGGTAACCACAATTCCATTACCACACTTAAAAAGTTTAACACGAATTCTCTAGATTTGTCAAATACCAGGTCAACATTCAAATTTCCTTGAGTCTTTCATTTTCTTAAAATATTTATACATTTATTCATTCTTTGATTGATTGATGTTCTTTTTAAGTTGGGATTAAAATCAGGTCCTCCCATTTGACAAGTTCCTTGCTCTCTGGAATGACAAGACACTCCAGGTCTAAATCATACCACTTTTGTGCCAGATCAAGAATCAGCTGTTTCTCTAAGGAGTTCTGTTTTTTGGGGAGGTTGTATTCCGAGATCACACCCTGAAATGCTCATTGTCTTTGCTTCAATGCTTTTTCAGTGGACAGAGCTACTTCAAATTTATGACTTCAAAGAAATGTATATGAAAATATGAATACTGGTCATTCAAGTTCAGATCTACAAGATTTTCACTTAACTTCTTCTTTCAATTAGCAATAATCACGCCTCGGATAAACCTCATTGGCTACGATACTGCCACTGCGCAAAGCTACTTAACTTCTTCTTTAATAATGATCTGTATCTCCTCTTTTCCACACTGAGAAAACTGATTCTCATGGGCACAAGAAATAATAGAATTAAAATTTTTCATAATTACTCCTTTTTGTTTTATCCCCCAACACACACATAGGACAGTATCAGAATAATAATATTAATATGTACTACCATGAAGAAAGTAATTACTGAAGACACTTGCATCTGCCAGGCATCCTGAAACAACCTGGTTAATTTCTAGGGATGCATTTTTTTTATCACAAAATTAATTTTACTGTGGTACAATATATATAACATGAAATTTGCCACCTTAACCATTTTTTGTATACATTTCAATGATAGTAAATACATTCATAATGTTATCCAACGATCACCACTATCAATCCCCATAATTCTTTCATCTTGTAAAACTGAAACTCTATACTTATTAGACAATAATTCTCCATTTTCCTTCCCACTTGGCAGCCACCATTCTACTTCTGTTGCTATGAATTTGACTGTTCTAAGTTTACCTCCTATAAGTGGAATCATATAGTATTTATTTTTTTGTGATCGAGTTATTTCACTTAGCATAATGTCCTCAAGTTTCACCCATGTTGTAGCATATTTTTTAATTTCCTTCCTTACCACATTTTGCTCGTACATTCATCTGTTGATGGAACTTGGTTTGCTTCCACATTTTAGCTATTGTGACTAAAGCTCCTGTGAACACAAGTGTGCAAATATCTCTTTGAAACCCTGATTTCAATTCTTTCAGATATACATCTAGAAGTAGAATTGCTGGATCATATGGTAATACTATTTTTAAAATTTTTTGAGGAACCACTGTACTGTTTTCCATTGAAGCTACCATTTTACATTCCCATCAACAGTGTAATTCTGATTCTCTTCATGCACATCAATGCTTGTCTTCTCTTTTTCTGATAGTAGCCATCCTAATGGAGGTGAGGTGGTATCTCATTTTGGTTTTTATTTGTATTTCCCTAATGACTAGTGATGTTGAGTGTTTTTTCATGTGCTTGTTGGCTATTGGTTTATCTTTTTTAGAGAGATGTCTACTCAAGTCCTTTGTCAATTTTTGAATCAGATTGTTTTATTTATGTATTTGCTTATTTATTTATTTAGACTATCACTGACACATAGTATTAATTTCAGATGTACACATAGTGGTTTGACAAGTTTATATGTTATGGTATGTTCATCACAAGTGTAGTTACCATCTGTCACCAGGCAATACCATTACACTATCACTGATGATATTCCGTATACTTTTTTTAAAGATTTTATTTATTTATTTGACAGAGATCACAAGTAGGCAGAGAGGCAGGCAGAGAGAGAGAGAGGAGGAAGCAGGCTCCCTGTGGAGCAGAGAGCCCAGTGTAGGGCTCGATCCCAGGACCCTGGGGTCATGACCCGAGCCGAAGGCAGAGGCTTTAACCCTCTGAGCCACCCAGGCACCCCTATACTGTGCCTTCTGTTCCCATGACTTATTCATTCCATGACTGGAAGACTATACCTCCCCCACCGCTTCACCCCTTTTACCCATCCTCCACCTCCTTCCCCTCTGGCAACCATCTGTTGTTCTCTGTATTTGTAGGTCTGGTTCTGCTTTTTGTCTGTTTATTTATTTCTTTTTAGATCCACATATGAGTGAAATCATATGGTATTTGTCTTTTTCAGTCTGACTTATTTCATTTAACATAATACCCTCTAGGTCCATCCATGTCTCAAATGAAATGAATTCATCCTTTTTATGGTTGCATAATATTCTTCTGTGAGTGTGTGTGTGTGTACATGTGTGCACATGCATGTGCACGCACATGTGCACACACATGTGTACCACATATTCCTTACCCATTCATCCATCAGTGGACACTTCTTTCATGTTATAGCTATGATAAATAAGGCTAGCTATAAATAAAGGGGCACATATATCTTTTCAGATCAGTGTTTTCATTTTCTTTGGGTAAATACCCAGTAGAAGAATTATTGGATCATATGAAGAACTTCCATATTGTTTTCCACAGTGACTGAATCATTTCGCATTCCTACCAATAGTGCATTCTCCATGTTTTTGCCAACACTTGTTTTTTGTGGTTTTGATTTTAGCCATTCTGGCAGGTGTGAGGTGACATGTCATTGCAGTTTTGATTTGTATTTCCCTGATGATTAGTGATGTTGAACACCTTTTCGTGTATCTGAATCTTCAGGTCCTCTGCCCATTTTTAAATTAGATTGTTGAATTGTATACATTATATATTTTGGATATTTACCTCTTACTAGATATATCATTCACAAATATCTTCTCCCATTTAGTAAGTTGCCTTTTGTTTTGTTGATCATTTCCTTCGCTGTGCAAAACTTTTTGTTTTGATGTAGTCCTGATAACTTGCTTTTGCTTTTGTTTCTCTTACCTCAGGAGACATATCTGGAGAAATGTTGACAAAATCCAATGCTCATTCATGATAAAACTCTTACCAAAGTGAGTTTAAAGGGAATATACCTCAACACAATAAAGGCCATATATGAAAAATCCATAGCTAATATCATACTCATACATTCATCTAGGAAAAAACTGAGAGCCTTTCCTCCAAGATCAGGGACAAGAGAAGGATGTTCACTCTTGGCACTTTTATTCAACACAGTACTGGAAGTCCTAGCCACAACAATCAGACAAGAAAAATAAAAGAGTCATCCATTTTGTTAAAGAAGAATTTACACCATCATTATTTGTAGATGGCATGATACTATACACACAAAATCCTAAAGACTCCACCAAATACTACTAGAACTAACAAAGGAGTTCAGTAAAGCTGTAGGACACAAAATTAATATGCAGAAATTGGTAGCATTTCTGTACACTAACAATGAAGTAGCAGAAAGAGAAACTATGCAAACAATTCCATTTACAATTGCACTTAAAAGAATAAAATACCTAGGAATAAATTTAGCCAAAGAGGTGGAAGACCTATACCCTGAAAACAAAAACACTGATGAAAGAAATTGAAGATGACACAAATAAATGGAAAGATATTCTATGCTTGTAGATTAGAAGGCTTAAAATTGTTTAAATGTCCATACTACCCAAAGCAATCTACAGATTCAATGCAATCCCTACAAAAATACCAGCAACATTTTTCACCAAGCTAGAACAAATAACACTAAACTTTGTATGGAACCACAAAAGACCCTGAATAATCAAAGCAATCTTAAGAAGAACAAAGCTGGAGGAATCATAGTTCCAGATTTTAAGATACACTTCAAGACTGTAATAATCAAAACAGTATGGTACTGGCACAAAAATAGGCACATAAGTCAATGGAACAGAATAGAGAGGCCAGAAACAAACTCATATAGTGAATTAATCTATGACAAAGGAGGCAAGAATATGTAATGGGTAAAGAACAGTGTCTTCAATAAATGGTTCTGGGAAAACTGGATAACTGCATGTAAAAGAATGAAACCGAACCACTTTCTAACACCATATACAAAAATAAGCTAAAAATGGATTAAAGACCTAAGTGTGAAACCTGAAACCATAAACATTCTAGAAGAGAACACAGGTAGTAATTTCTCTGACATTGGCTGTTTGGGTTTTTTGTTGTTGTTAAATTTTAAGAGTTTTCCATATATTCTGATTAATCCCTTATCAGATATATGATATATAGATATGTTTCCCCATTCTGTGGATTGCCTTTTTACTCCATTGATAGTATCTTTTGATGCACATAATTTAAAAATTTTCATGAAGTCCAATTTATCTATTTTTTCTTTTGTTATCTATGCCTTTGGTGTTATATGAAAGAGATCATTGCCAGATCTAGTGTTGTGAAGTTTTGCTCTATGTTTTCTTCTGAGTTTTGTTTGTGGATATCCAGTTTCCCAGCACCATTGTTGAAAAGACTGTCTGTCCTAGGGCTGAATATTTTTGGTCCATACTGGTAGTGGTGAAAATTCAAATCCCACACTGTCATCAGGGCAGGCCTGGATTCACAGATTGTCAGGAAAGACTGGGTTTTTACCCATAGGCCAGACTAAGACAGTTTCCTTCCTGTCTTCCACTGCCTATTTACCGATTCTGTTTTCTTCTTCACGCTTTCATTGACAGCACTTAAGAAGGAGTCTCGGATTCATGTGGGACCTTGGCATAAGCCCACAGACTTTTCCTCATGACTCCGTTGTAGTTATTAAGGCCCAAGAGTCTAGTTTTTACAGAGATTAGCAAATGCTCTTAGTCCAGCAGTGGCTTCAGGATAATTTACTACTCTTTGATCACTGTTGATTTTCAGACCCCAGAGATCTTCCTTACTTTTGTGCAAGTTTAGCTGTACATTTTAAAAGAATTCTGTTCTAATTTGCCCAGCATTTCTAGATATTTTACTTCCTCCTAAAATTTCCAGAAATGAAAATTCTTATTCATATGTCTTTTTGTTCTTGTTCAATAATGAAAACATTTAAAGCTCTCTAGGTTTTTTTTTTTCATAAGAGTGGGTATGGAAAATTTTATGAAATTTTATTAATAATGATATATGCCTTAATTCATTTATTTAGGAGAGTTTTAATTGCCATTTGGTGAGATTTTTGTTTAAATTTCTGTTACTAATATCTATTTTTCTTGCATTGTGATTTGATTTATGCAACCTAAAATATAGTTTTTTTAAAGGTATGGTGGGTGTTTGCAAAGAGTGTGTAATCTTTGTTCATATTCTAAAAACTAATATATAACTGATAAAAGTTACATTTTTTCTCTTTTCTTTAATTTAAATCTTATTTCAGCCCTCCTATAGAGAGTCCAGTCTCTTTTGCTTCCAATTGGAATTTTAGGAGTTGTTGATAGAATGTAATATAACTTTGAAACTACTTCTGAAAGTTCAGATCTTGTTTCCAAAAAAACTGTTAATAATAATTAGCTCTCATCTTCTCCATATACTTAGGTGGCGAAGACATTTTTATGACAGAAGAACAGAAGAAATACTATAATGCAATGAAAAAATTAGGATCCAAAAAACCTCAAAAGCCCATTCCAAGACCTCTGGTGAGAGCAATTGATTCATTCTAAATATGTAGATCCATTAAGTGGTCTTGAGTTCAGACGTTTGCAGTGCTGTTCTTTATTCTTTAAGTTTACAGACACTATCTAAGAAATCAACAAAGACCCAGACACACCAGTGTCTGGCTCAAGTCCTTAGGAAAATTAGACATTTGAATTCAATAACAAGAACTTGAGCAACAACTTTCATTTGCTTTCTAGTGAGCTCACAATAGGTGCTTAGTATATACTCATTGTAACGACGTAAACTTACTTGTTTGTTTTAACTAAATTTTTTTCTTATTTTTAAAGTCCTACAATACAGTTAACATACAGTAGAATATTAGTTTCAGGTATATAATGTAGTGATTCAGCACTTCCATACATAACCCAGTACTCATCATGACAGGAGCACTCCTCAATCCCCCCTCAACCACCTCCCTTATGGTAACCATCAATTCTCTATAGTTAAGAGTCTCTCTCTTGGTTTGCCTCTCTCTCTTGGTTTGTCTCTCTCTCCACTCCCTTTGTTCATTTGTTTTGTTTCTTAAATTCCCTATATGAGTGAAATCATATGCCATTTGCCTTTCTCTGACTTATTTCACTTAGCATTATTCTCTCTAGCTCCATCCACGTCATTGCAAATGGCAAAATATCATTCTTTTTTATGGTTGAATAATATTCCATCTTATATCTACCACAGCTTCTGTACCCATTCATCAGTTGATGGACACTTGGGCCTTTTCCATAACTTGGCTATTGTAGATAATGCTGATGTATATATTGCGGTGAATATATCCCTCTGGATTAGTATTTTTGTATTATTTGGGTAAATACCCAGTAGTGTGACTGTTGGACCTTAAGGTAGTTCTATTTTTGAGTTTTTGAGGAAATTCCATAGTTTTCCACCAGTTTGCCTTCCCACCAACAGTACATGAGTGGTCCTTTTTCTCCACATCCTCACCCACACCCGTTGTTTCTTAAGTTGTTGATTTTAGCTATTCTGACAGGTGGGAGGTGATATCTCATTATGGTTTTGACTAAATATTGACCAATTTAAAATGTATTTATAATATGTTTTACCGACCTTTCTGGTGTGAAGTCTTAAGTAGTGCATACTGGCTTCCACTTCACCAGTATTTATGATAAAATTTCTATATCAGGAGTTGACCCCCAAAAAGGGTCATATAGTAAACATTGCAGGCTTTGCAGGCCACATGGTCTCTGCTGTCACTGTTCAGCTCTGCCATGTAACACAAAAGCAGCCATAGATAGTACAGAACAAATGTGCATGGCTGTGTTCTAGTGCAACTTGATTTATAGTCACTAAAACTTGGTTTTCTTTAATTTTCACATGTCAAAATTTTATTTTCCTTTTGAGTTTTTTCCCAGACATTAAAAAATGTAAAACCCATTCTGAGCTCACAGATTATACAAAAAACCAGTAGTGGGCCAGATCTGGCCTACAGGATATAGTTGGCTGACCCTTACTCTCAATGAATCTTGCTTATCAAGTACTCCAGAGCTGCTTCGTGTTTGCGGTCTAATTGAAGAGCTGGAACTTGATCACATCAGATTATAAAGTAATACACTAGGCATAGTTGGTAGCTCTGACAAGTAATTTCGAAGGTTTTCAAGGCAGGAAGGGTCAGTGGGGAAGTTCGGGAAAGTGGTATGGAAGAGGAGCTTGATATCCAAAGCATTTATAGGATTTAGAGATTTTCATTTGAACATGAGACCCCAAATTATCAAAGGTATGTTTAGTCTACTGCTATTCCCATAACTCAGAAAAGAGCCTAAAGTGTATTCTCAGTAACTATTAGTTGAATGAAAGAGTATGTTTTAGGGTACACTCAGAGTCCATCCCACTAGGATTGAATATTTGTGTTGCAGTAAAAATATCTGGGAACGTTAGGACAAAGTGTTTAGAATTTAAACAATGAAGAATTTTTTTACCAAGAGGTTAATGATGCAACTATATTTGGAGAGCTCTTATTTGAATTTGAGCCAACAAAAAAGACAAAGAGAATTTTTATTTACATGTGCATGCTGTGCAACCACTGACTCAATACCAGTTGGTCCTAGATTTGAAATTAACTAAAAGAATCATGAGACACAATAGGTTCCCACATATTTACCCATTTATTTCATAACATGAACCAAGCAAGGCAGCACATAGCCAAAGAGAAGTTGCAATGACATAGCTGCAGCTTCTAGGTCTCTCCCCTGCCCTGAGCATGCTAAGCTGCAAGGGATGAGCTTCATGTGGGCAAAGACTACTTTATCTGAAGGAAGCCTCCAACTCCATGCTTTAACTATGTCTTCTGGCATGTTCATCACATGGTTCATCCGGGAATAGGTGTCATGCTGTAGCCCTCCCTGTGTAGCTACAGCTTACCAGTCAGGGCTTCACAAGGAGGAATTCCAACAAACAGGTATCATCTCCCCAGTTAATGCATCACATTTACCTTAACTTCTGTATTCCAGGGAGCAGTGTTGCATGAGATAAACACATATTCCAGAGGTCCCTGAGTTTAAGACTTTTAAATCAGCTGTTAGCCCTTAACTCACAACTTTACCTCCCCACAGACATTTTTAAACTCTAAAATCTAAATATGATTTTTGACCTTTGGAAAAAATGAATAGCAGTTACATGGGGACAGGGGGAATCTAGCTGTCCTAACCTGAGCAGTGATGTATTTTATTTTTAACAGTAGAGGAAGGGATCTGGAACCATTTCTGATTCTTTCTGAGCCATCCACATGGAGGGCTTCATTACTGATTTAAAAATGATACTGGGTGGAAAACAGCATGGAGGTTCCTCAAAATGTTGAAAATAGAACTACCCTATGACCCAGCAATTGCACTGCTGGGTATTTACCCTAAAGATACAAACGTAGTGATACGAAGGGGCACGTGCACCCGAATGTTTATAGCAGCAATGTCTACAATAGCCAAACTATGGAAAGAACCTAGATGTCCATCAACAGACGAATGGATAAAGAAGTTGTGGTATATATACACAATGGAATACTATGCAGCCATCAAAAGAAATGAAATCTTGCCATTTGCGACGATGTGGATGGAACTAGAGGGTACCATGCTTAGCGAAATAAGTCAATCGGAGAAAGACAACTATCATATGATCTCCCTGATATGAGGGAGAGGAGAGGCAACATGGGGGGTTAAGGGGGTAGGAGAAGAGTAAATGAAACAAGATGGGATGGGGAGGGAGACAAACCATAAGTGACTCTTAATCTCACAAAACAAACTGAGGGTTGATGGGGGGAGGGGGGTTGGGAGAGGGGGGTGGGATTATGGACATTGGGGAGGGTATGTGCTATGGTGAGTGCTGTGAAGTGTGTAAACCTGGCGATTCACAGACCTGTACCCCTGGGGATAAAAATATATTATATGTTTATAAAAAATAAAATTAAAAAAAAAACAAAAAAAATGATACTGGGTAGAATTCACTGTACATTCTCTTTTTTTTACATTTTTACATTTTTTACATTTACATTTACATTTATTTACATTTTTTATTATGTAATATTATTTTTTATATTATGTTATGTTAGTCACTATACAGTATATCACTAGTTTTTGATGTAGTGTTCCAAGATTCATTGCTCACTATACATTCTAAAGTGATACCCAATGTTTTTTTATATCTGTCAGTTTAGGGAACTTGTATTCTTGATCTCCTCTGTTTCTCTAAATATTAAACTATCAGGCCTAGGCTTACTCTCCCTCACTGTTATTCTTGCCATTCACTGTGATTTCCTGGAGAGCACCCTTAAAAGTATCTTTTCTTCAGGTCCTTTCTGACTTCCTAGATGCATTCTCACACAGCAAATGCAATTGACTTGCAAGTTTCTTCTCCAGATTCCTAAAAGTTTTAATGATTGTGGGACAAAATTTGGAAAACACAAACCTAAATGTAGTATCCCTCCAGTGCTGTCCCTACTCTCTCTCATTGCTTTTGCTCTCACTGACTGATACCGTCCTTTCTCATGGTTTTAATTCATGTCGGTATTGCTGCCATTGAACTCCACATCGGCATTCCAGCTCTGCACCTGAGCTCCAAACCCATACCTTTACCTCCCCAGGGCCCTCAGATTCCCCATTGGCCCCTCAAACTCAGTGTTCTCAAGGCAGATCTTAATCGTGTTCCTCCAAAATGCCTCATTCTCTGTTCTCTTGAAAGGCCCTACCAGCCAGAAATTGTAGCCTCAGGCCATCATTTTCCCATAGCCACCTCCATTCAAACAGTCTCTGACTTCTGCATCTACTTCCATATTAGCTCTTAAATCTAAATGTTTACATCTCTCTCCACTATTATCAACACAAACCAACATCATCTTTTGCCCAATTACCATTACAGATAGCTGGGGTTCTAAAAGTGGTTCTCAGGAGTTTAGGCTTTCTAAATAGACTACTGTATGTATATTTTGATTAGAGGATAATATAATATAAAATACCTTAATGTATATGTATATTGTAAAACAATCAATTAATAGTCAAGAATGCCATACAATATTAGTGTCTGAGTTTGTGTTTAAGAATAATTTTCCACTGAGTAAGTAAAGTAGTGCTTCATAGCTGTTAAATTATAGAAAATACAGTGAGACGGCTGAGTGATTTCACTGTACATGGTAGATTAGGCATGTGAACTTGAGCTAGAGCCTGTACCAGAGCAATTAGCATATACTTACTTTGTGAGCAGTATGACTATCTATGTACCAACCAATATGTAAGTTCACCATCAATAATAAAATGAAATAATCAATTTTTCTGTTTTTAGTAATCATTACATCACAGTCCCATTTATCTAGCCTTATTTTCAAGTGAACAGGATTTAGAAAATTGTCATTTAAGAACTGCTTGAATACAGAGTTTTGGTTAAGTATACTTAGGCCTCATTATTCTGAATTAACAAATGGAGGCTTGGGGATGTTAATTCCATTTTGTCCAACATAATTATGTGAGTAGGAATTCTCAGCATTAATATTATTGAAGCTCAAATAAAGAAACAGATGAAATATAGAAACCAAAGTTCATCTTTTTATTATTAAATCCAACACGAGCTGTTTTATTTCAGCAAAACATCATCCATCATATCAAAGTTATGTCATTACCAAACATTTTTTTTTGTTTTAAAATGGAATTAAAGCTATAAGTCTGCAACTTCAAAACACTTATGTAATTGAATTTAAATGAAAATGTAAATACAAGAATTCCTTGTTGTTTAAAAAGGGTATGCATTTTTCAAGAAACTGCTTCAATTGTAAGAAAGGACAAATTCTGTTGTATGTGCCTTTTTTATGTAGGTGATTTCATTCTGACAATGCAAAATGATCTAAGATTCCTGTTTCCTTTTCCCTCTCAGAATAAATGCCAGGGTCTCGTGTTTGATGTAGTCACAAGCCAGGTCTTTGACATCATCATCGTCATCCTCATTTTGCTCAACATGCTTTGCATGATGGCTGAATCAGATGACCAGTCTGTGGCCACGAAAGTCATCCTTGAACGTCTCAACCTGGCCTTTGTGGTCATCTTTACAATTGAATGTCTCATCAAAATCTTTGCTTTGAGGCAATACTACTTCACCATCGGCTGGAATTTATTTGACTGTGTGATCGTGGTTCTTTCTATTGTTAGTAAGTAATATCAGAAGCCTGAGGGGCTTTAATCTGAGAGCTAGAAGTAAATCTTAGCATTTGGAAGTATGTCCAGACTATCCACAAAGCAACAAATTGGGTTTAATGTGGTTTCTGGAAAAAAAAAAAAAAAGACAGGTGTACTGCTGCCATTCTCTACTGGGAAGTTGCTAGGAGATACAGAGCAATTTTCATTCCTTTGACTGTTTACATAACTGAAATAGAGAGTTAAATAACTGTGTGGATCCATTTATTCAATGGAGATAGACAAAATTAAGATGACCTTAAAGCGTCTATGGGGATATCTAGGATATCCATAACTGAGTCAGAGTTCTACCTTTCCTGTGCAACTATAAGCTCTCATGAATGTCTTTAGTCTTAAGGATTTGATGCTTAGTTCCCGTGGTTTTCCTTAGTTCAGAATCCGTGTGGCTATCAGATCACAGTTATTGCACCCCTGTGATACTGCTAGGCCTTCTCTCACCTCTTATGCAGGACTTCCATGGCCCAGCCTAGACTGTACTTCCAAGAGTGTGTCATGAGGACAAGCAGTGCTTTCTTTTTATTCTGTATCCCATGTTAACTTAAACCACAGCATGAACTATGCTTGTCTCAACTGCTTGGACCCCATTCACCAACCAGTCTTATTCCATAATCACTATATTTTTCTTAACATAGGCAGGATTTACTATAAGATTTGTGGAAGAAGAATAGAGAAAAAAAGGGTTGTTTCCATTTACGTTTTTATAACACACACACTCACACACTCCAACTCTGAAATTAAATTCTTCATGGCTAAGCCATGAGAGTTTACACCTTGGGTTTTTGCAGTTTGCTTTTTTTTTTTTTTTTTTAAAATAATTGTGTGCAACCACTCAGGGGCCATTCTCATAGTTCAAAAAGCAATGGAAGGAAAAAAAAGCAATAGAGACAAAACTGATTTCACAAGTGGAAGCTTTTGTACTATTTCAGAAAGGATGTGTTAAACAGATATGTGAGATCAAAATATTTTGTTCCTATCACTACAGCAGCAATGCAGATGTTTCCAAGAACAAGAAAATGGTACAGCTCATAGTCTGTTCTGGTTTCTAAGCCATGAATTTGATGTAGATAAAGTTTAGCAATAGATCCTTCCACACACCTCTAGTGAAATAGATTGTTAAACTTTATCAGTCAATTCTAATTTCAAGTCCTGGTGAAACTGACAGCAGTATTAAGATCAGAAAATGATGGTAGAATGACTCTGGCACAGCCCTCTGAGAACTTGAAGAACCCCTTCCTCCAATACACAGAGAGCAACTCATTTATTCTACCACTTACTGAACTCCTTCCAGGCAGTGCCAGCCATCATGCAGGTTGTGGAAATATTTCTTATTTCTGTCCTTTGAACAACTGGTAGGCAATTGCAGTTACACAGCAGAGCACTGTATAGTATTTTGCTCCATGGATGAGAAAATCCACACCTTGAGCCAAGTCCTACTCACCAATGTAGGCAGCATTTTATATGCCTTTGCCAGTAGATCTGCCACCCAACGCTAAGCCTCTACACTTTCCCAAGCTCTTTACTAAGCTTTTAGAGAAATACAAAATGAGTGTGAGTCAAAGTGAATCCTTCTCTAGGAGTTAACAATGTAGTTTAAGTATTAAGTACTAAAGTATTAAGTTTAACTTTTAAGTACTTAAAGAGTCAGAAAAAGATAGAGAAATTAACTGCACACCAAATCCCATGGTACACAGAAAAACTGAGCTCAGATAACAGATAGATTACTGTGGGTTCCATTAGTCAAAGAAATACTTGTGAATGAGGTAGCCTTAAAGGGTGGACCTCCTCCCAGTGTTATTAAGTTGGAACTGAATAAATTCCATACCTCACTACTGTTGGCTGCCCAATTAACATGTGAATTTTACTTCATGGGCACAGTTGGGCAGTTGGTGAAATAGATTATGAATTAGTTCTCTTAGTCATTAGTCATTAGGTGATAGCCAATAATTCTGGCTGCCCATCTCCCGTAATGCCTTTGAGGACCCCCTCACCCCCACCCAGAGGAAGAGCAAGGCCATGTCTACACAAGACAAACATGTTCCAGCCATTCTATAATATTTGGGCCAAAATGTGAATTGTTTCAAATCTTTTATCACTTGCTTACAGAATAGGCAATGAGAGAACAGGATGACATTTTAGGCCAAATATTTAGCTTTTTGCAGAAACCTCTGCTTGAGATCCCATTTTTGGAGGTGTCTACAACAATAAGGAAAGTATCTCCAACTTAGTCCCTTAAGCCTTCTGAGTGGACCTCAGGAGTCCTTCCTCGGGATGAGCATATTGACAAGTATGAGAGCTCTGCGGCAGCTTCTACATAGAGTTCCCCAAAACACCATCTCCCTCCAGCCCTGCCCTGTCCTTGCCTATAGCAAGCTGTGTTCAAATTCCCCTATATACATAAAAACCTCCCTTTTTAAGGAGTTTTGGGGTTAGACATTCCACAATTTCCACTGACAGCTCAGGCTCAAGCCAACCATCAATCAGTGTCAGAAGTTTCTCCTTCCGTTAACCTGAAGGACTATATAGTTAGTTTATCTGCTTTCCGTTCTTTGTATCCAGTAAATATGGAAAACTATTACATTTGTTATCCCATCAGTGACTTTCAATACCCAATACAGATAACATACTTCAAGTGTACGAGATAGGTCACAAAATAGCCTTTCATAAATGGCATTTTCTTTCCTTTCCTTGGGTGTCTTCAATATTATAGACATCCTATTTTATCTGAAGTCCCATCTAAAGTTGTATGGTGCTTGGAAATTATTTTCTAAGTTAAGGCACAGATAGACATTTTCCCTGATATTAAAGAAAGTTCTTAATTTGTGCGGCACGTAGATTACAAAGTACTGATTAAAAATTGGTCCCAGTAAGAGTTCAAGGCAGGAGAGACAGGCTGGATCTGAAAGCAGGGTGCCTACTGGAAATTAATTGCTCTATCTCCTTGTCCTAAGGTGCAATGATTTCTGCCTTGGAGGACCAGCAGCACATTCCTTTTCCTCCAACACTCTTCAGGATTGTCCGCTTGGCTCGGATTGGTCGGATCCTGAGACTTGTTCGGGCAGCACGAGGAATTAGGACTCTCCTTTTTGCTCTGATGATGTCTCTTCCTTCTCTGTTCAACATTGGTCTTCTACTTTTTCTGGTTATGTTTATTTATGCCATTTTTGGTATGAGCTATTTTTGCAGAGTGAAGGAGGAACATGGAATTAATGACATATTCAACTTTAAAACCTTTGTTGGCAGCATACTGTGCCTCTTCCAGATCACCACCTCAGCAGGCTGGGATGACCTCCTCAAGCCCATGTTGCAATCAAAGGATTCAGGAAACCCCAACTTAGACAACCGTTACTTCCATGCCATAGCCATCACCTACTTTGTCAGTTACATCATCATCTCCTTTCTCATTGTTGTCAACATGTACATTGCTGTGATTTTAGAGAACTTCAACATAGCCACTGAAGAAAGTGAGGACCCTTTGGGTGAAGATGACTTTGAGATATTCTATGAAGTCTGGGAAAAGTTTGACCCAGAAGCAACACAGTTCATCAAATATTCTGCCCTTTCTGACTTTGCTGATTCCCTTCCTGAGCCTTTGCGGGTGGCAAAGCCCAATAAATTTCAGTTTCTCATGATGGACTTGCCCATGGTGAGTGGAGATCGTCTCCACTGCCTGGATATACTCTTCGCATTCACCACTAGGGTACTTGGTGACTCCGATGGCCTGGACAGCATGAAAGTGATGATGGAGGAGAAGTTCATGGAAGCCAACCCTTCCAAGAAGTTATATGAACCCATAGTCACCACCACCAAGAGGAAGGAAGAGGAAAGATGTGCTGCTATTATTCAAAAGGCCTTTCGAAAATACAGACTGAGGATGTCCATGAGTGCCTTGGGAGACAGGCCCTGTTCACCACTCCACACACTCTGCAATGGAGACCTGTCCACCTCTGGGGCTGAGGGCAAGGTCCACTATGACTAAGCTCCTACTTCCACTCCTACCTCACAGCCTCATCACCTGGCCTCTGGCATCTGAGCTCCAGGGGTCCACAGCTCAGTGTGTGAATAAGCAGTCGACTCCCCAAACTGGCCATCCCATTTTTTTCTGCCTAAAAGAAGTGGTATTTCAAGTGTTTATTTCAAACAGGTCTTACAGGGTTAGAAAATAAGGCTGCCTCACTATGAATCACTGGTACTGTTTTAGCAAGGAGAAGGACACCAGAAGGGCTATAGAGGACACACCAATGTTAGGATTGAAACACAGTTCAAGTCACATTTAAAAAAAAAAAAAAAAGAATAAGAAACAAAAAACTTGTTAAAAATTTAAAAGTGTTTTTCCATATTGTTTCTAGGTACATTGTTTTAATACCTTTGCTCAATGTTTTCCCCAATGCACATATGTGGCTTATCACATGTAACTCTCTTGCATGCTGAGTAAAAATTCAAAATCTGCTAATAAATAAATAGCTTATTACAAATATTTTTACCAACATTAGTATTTTGGGTGTATTTCAAACAAAAGGCATGATCTTGGCTTGTCATTTATCACCCTTTCACCAGCTACAATCTCCGTTATATACATTTGGAAAAAAATAAATAAATGAGACTTTCAGTTTATATTTTCATTCAGATGGTACATTCATTCAGATGTATTTCATGCAGACGGTATCTTTCTTTCAAAAAATCTTTGGTGGCTGCATGAGTAGCCATTCAAAAGTGGTGCTTTGCTTGGAATTAAGATGGGAGCCCATCATATGGGGATAAGTGTAACAACTGGTTCTTCAGAAAAAAAAAAAAAAGTGCCATGATTTGTAACATGCATCGATTTCTATGGTGAATCAGGACCGAGTTCAGCTACCACCATGATATTCCTGAATGTGAAGTTGGGAAGAGATGCCCAATTAGTTCTTGTGAGCTGGCCCTAGCTGGCTCCAGCCCACCACGGGCTGGAACCAATAAGAAAGCCTCACTTAAAAGATCTGTGGTGGCCACCTTGGACTGAGAGAGCGCCTTCTTAGCTACACCTGAACCTTGTGGTTAGAGAGCCAGAGAATGTACTGGTTAGCCAGCGACCTTAGCTTGATGACCCTTTCAATTCTGGCTGAATGCGTGAAATGCAGTCCAGAGAACAACCCAGGCCTATCAAAAGACCTAGGACTTCCCTAAAAACTGGAGATGCCCAGAGACCAAATAAGACATCAGGCCTGGCAAGAGGCTGCACTGGGGGTGGAGAACCTACATCATGATAATTGTAGTGTGGAGGAAAACCCTGTGCGAACCAGTCCTGCAGATAGGCTGGAGGGGCTGGAATGCCATCAGGAGCCCAACGTCTGAGCTCTGAGCCTCTGAGCCTCTGACTTGCTCCTCTTTGCCCAGCACTGGGTGCTCTGGTGCACTGAACTGGTGATTATTTTCAGTGTGTATTCATGTCCAGTCCAGGATTTGAATTTTTATGAGTTTTGTAGGCAGCCTTATGCTCTGGAGCATTGGCAAAATAGCAATACTGTCATTATCTAATCATATTCAATACCTAATTTTTACTTAGTGGTTGCTGTGCATTGGGCACTGGCTGAGCATTTATCATGAATAATCTCAGTTGTACCTCACAGTAACCCAGTGAACATGCGGTCACTCACCTGGTGGAGCCTGAGCCTTTGTGCCATGCTGGGGAAGAGGAATGGGTGGTCCCAGAGCCAAGTAACCTTTGAGACAGGGCCATAGGGGCTCTCCAGCAGGGCTGCAAGGGCCTTGTAAAAATCACCAGTTCCAAAGTCATGACCAGTTCCACCTGAGGCACTTTGGATGACTGATGAGTTCCCTAAAAGATGCCTCTGATTATGAACACTAGATGTTTTACAGATGCTTACCAAGTTTTCTAAGCAAAGCAGCTGGCCATCATTCCAGTAGGGATACCTTCCAGCTGGAGGCAGGGGAGGCTCTGGAAGGATATGGTCTTGCCCATCCCAGGTTACAGTTTAGGGGCCTGGGTATGATCTGTTCTGTGCAGGAGCTTCGTGTCTCCCATACACACCTGTGCATCCCCAGATGGTCCCTTTTTGCTGAGACTGGGCTCCCGAAGCCAGCTCTCAGGGAGAGCACAGGATCCTCTTAGCTTTAGCAAGAAACTGAGCCACACTTCCTTCAGTAGATGGCAGCAAATGCTCAACATGCTCTTTTCTGAGTACTGCACAGCATCTGTGTGTGAGCCTGGCCCTCAAAGAGTCAGAGGGCTAAGGGAGGAAAGTCAAGGCAGGAAGTGGTGAATTACCTAAATCATGGATGGGTGCAAGAAATCTCCCTCCCCTAAGAAAGCTCTCACTCCTCCTGTGCGAGGATCCAGGGTCCCCCCAAGACTCAGAGATGATAGTCTGAGCTCCATCCTCCTGGGACCACACTGAATGTCCAGGGCAAACAGCCCTACAGGCACAAGAAACCAGCTGTCTTGTCTTCAGGGTCTTATTTCCAGGCAAATCAGCCCCTGCTTAATTTAATCAACAGACATGTCCTAGAGGACTGGTGCAGTCCCATGCTGTATAAAACCCTTACAATAAATGGCCCTTAACCTAAGAGCATATATGCTAATTGGGAAGAGTATTAGATAAGCAATCATGTGATGATAACACAATGCAACATAACAGGTACAGTAAACCGGGGATACCCCTCTGCTCTGAGTGTCACTGTAGGTAGGCTCCTGGGAAGGCTTCGTGGAAGAAAGTGGGATACCCCAGATGAGAGAGATAGATGTGCAGGATTGTGACTGGGAGAGGGGTTGTTTGAGAGGTTTGAAGTAGAGGGAATGGCAGAGTGTATGGAGTATAAGGAGAGAGTGGAGAAAGTGTAAAGAGTTACCAGCTATCCAAATTGGGACTTAAAAGTACAGTTAGTGGAGCAGCCCCAACAGAATCTTAGAAATGGGCTGTTTTTTGGAGAAGCTTAAATGCCAGAGTGAGAAGTTATATATTTAGGTAATAGGGAGGCATCGAAGGTATTTGAAAGGGGGAGAAAAATTAATCAGACAGAATATGCAGGGTGGAATGTGCTGGAAAGAGCAGAATACTGTTCCTAGAGGGGAAGAGGCACTGAGTGAGGAGAGAGGCAGGGACGATGAAATGTGACCCTAGGATGTTTGTGCCATGGCAGAAGGGTCTGGGGAAGCCTTGGGATTTTTGTCAGGGTGACAAGGTAGATAGCAGTACAAGTTACCAAGTTAATGAGTATAGGAGGGCAAGCGTTTATTTGTTTCCATGGTTATAGCAGAAGAAAATTTTAAAATTCAGTTTGGAACATTTTGAAGGTTTAAGATGCCAGGTCCAAGTGACAGTATCCAGCCAAGAACTTGAGGATACGACATGAACAGGAATCCTCAGCACAGGGATGACATTTGAAACAGCAGGAGCAGGTGAAATTATGGGGGAGTGCAGCATACCCAGATCTAGAAGGAGAGGACTCCTCCTGGGGGCATGCATTCAGAGAGTAAAGATGAAGAGAAGAGACAGTTCAGGGAAGGGTGGGGGGATAGGTGAAGGTACACACCATGACATGTAGTTTGGGCATGGAGCAGACTTCATGAGAAATCACAGCCAGCAAGATAAGTGACATGGTCCCACCTTTTCATCCCTTCCACCAAGAAGCAGAAAGGAGCCAGGACACAGTGTAGTTGTGTTTTAGGAAAGGATCCCGCTAGGGAGCAGATCTTCTGCCTTTTTATTGAGCAAGCATGAGAGTTTGCCTTATAAACAACCCAGGCATAGGAGCCAGCTGTTCTGGGGAGCTGTCTTGGAATGTCAGCTACTAGTGCTCAGCGCCCTTGGGAAAGTTGAAATCCTGTACATCTCCTCCTGCTCAAGGAGGGGGAGCCACCGGTCCCAGATAGCTTGTTGCCTGGCAACCCAGAGAGAAGCTCCAGGGTCATTCGTTGGGCAATCCTGTCCATTGCTGCACAAGGAGTAATCATAAAGGCAGTGAGAAAACAGGTACTAACATTTATTGAGCACTTACTCTGGACTCGGCTGCCACTTGAGCAGGACTACCCCCCTTAATCTGCACGACAGCTTTATTAGACATAAACTATTTTTAATCTTCATTGCTCTGTTGAGAACACTGAGCCATGTGGAGGAAGTAAGAGGCTAGTTCAAACCCAAGCAGTCTGGACACAGAGCTCAAGCTATCAACCACGACACCCCACTGGCCAGACACCAGAGGCTAGAGTGACTGCCATTGAAGGAGGACATCTAGTTCCCCTGGTAACGTTCTGTGACTGTCTCACCATCCATCTCCTCTCCTCTGGAGATGATGCATGTTTTCGAAGTTCTACCACTGTGGAAACATCCACTACGTTGGGAGATGCAGATGGGGCGCCCCTCTGCAAATTCTGCATCCTCAGTTCTGCCAGTGTACTCAGTTCCCTACTATTTTGACCTAGTTTCCATCCTTTTATCATTCTCTGCCTCCTCCAGGCAAACTCCTCTCACAGCTGGTAGAAAGAGAGCAGAACATGGGTCCCTTCTAGCAGGGGGCAGGAGCAGAATCTCCCCTCTTTTCAGACAATATAGGTACAGCTATTAAGGCAGGCTTCAAGTGTGCTAATGTAATAGTGGTGACATGAGCGGTGACATGAGATGTAAGGGGGCCCTGCGGATGTAGTCTGCCATAGTCTCTGTCAGTCCCCCGCCCTAAACCACCCGGAAGGAGCATACGGTCCGACGGAACCACTGTGTCTGCTGAGCGGTTGCTAGTTCAGGTGCCTTCACCTCCTCTAAGCTCTTTCTATATTAAAAATCTCTTCTGGATCCAAATCACAATGAGGATGCGTACTCTGTTTCCCCCCCAGCTTTACTGAGGTATAAAAGTTGTATATATTTAAGGTGTACAACATGATGATTTGATCTATGTATACATGGTGAAATGATTAGCACAATCAAGGTAATTTGCACATCCAACACCTTCGTTTCCAACCCCCTTTTTTTTGGCATGCTGAGCAAAATATAAGATCTATTTTCTTAGCAAATTTGTGGTATACAATACAGTATTATTAGCTATAGTCACCTTGCTGTACATTCAATTCCTAGAACGTATTCATCTTATACCTTTATATACCATCTGTTTCCCTCACTCCCCCACGCCCCCAGCTCCTGGTAACCAACCACCTTTCTACTTTCTGGTTCTATGAGTTGGACATATTCTAAGGATAATTTTGGAATAATTTCTATTAATATCAACTCTGAAGCTTAGTTGTATGTGGGGTAGTAGTTATTTGTGACCTAAGGATAATTATGAGTTGGACATATTTTATATTTCATATATAAGTGAGGTCATGCAGTATTTGTCTTTCTGTGTCTGGCTTATTTCAGTTAGCATAATGCCCTCTGGTTTCTTCCATGGTGTCACAAATGGCAAGATTTCCTTCTTTTGCATGGCTACATGGTATTCCATTACCATTCCAAATGATAGCCTATTCACATTTTTAAAAATATGCTTATTAAATTGTTCATTATAATAAAATAAATGACAAATACCACACTAATCTCTGACTCACTGTATCTGAGTATACATCCAATATATTGTTTGTTTTTGTTTTTTTAAACATTTAAAAAATTTTAATTCAATTAATTAACATATAATGTCTTATTTGTTTCAGGGGCCCAGGTCTGTGATTCATCAGTCTTATATAATACCCAGTGCTCATTACATCACGTACCCTCCCCAATGTCCATCACCCAGTTACCCCATCCCTCCACCCTCTCTCCTCCAGCAACCCTCAGTTTGTTTTCTATGATTAAGAGCCTCTTATGGTTGGTCTCTCTCTCTGGTTTCTTTCTTCCTTTTTTTTTTTTAATTTATTTATTTGTCAGAGAAAGAGAGAGAACACAGGCAGAGGGTGTGCAGGCAGAGGGAGAAGCAGGCTCCTCCTGAGCAAGGAGCCTGATGAGGGACTCAATCCCAGGACCCTAGGATCATAACCTGAGCTGAAGGCAGATGGTTAACTGACTGAGCCTCCCAGGCATCCCTCCCTCTCTGGTTTCATCTTGTTTTATTTTTTCCTCTCTTCCCCTAAGAACCTCTGTTTTATTTCTCAAATTCCACGTGTCAGTGAGATCACATGATAATTGTCTTTCCCTGATTGACTTATTTTGCTTAGCATAATACTCTCTATTTCCAGCCATGGCATCACAAATGGCAAGATTTCTTTTTCTTTATTTTTTTTTTTGAAGGCTAACTAATATATATACATATATACATATATATGTATATATGTATATATATATATCTCACATCTTCTTTAACTGTTCATCTGTCAATGGTCATCTGGGCTCTTTCCATTGTTTGGCTATTGTGGACATTGCTGCTGTAAACATTGGGGTGCACGTGCCCCTTCAGATCACTACATTTGTTATTTTTGGGGTAAATACCCAGTAGTATAGCTACATTATTTTTTTTAAGATTTTTTTTTTATTTGACATAGATCACAGGTAGGCAGAGAGGCAGGCAGAGAGAGAGGAGGAAGCAGGCTCCCTGCTGAGCAGAGAGCCCGACGCGGGGCTGGATCCCAGGACCCTGGGATCATGACGTGAGCCAAAGGCAGAGGCTTTAACCCACTGAACCACCCAGGCGCCCCAGTATAGCTACATTATTTTTAATACTACTGAGTTTTAACTTTTTTTTGGTGTAAAAAAGATGTTTTTATTAAAGCATAAGAACAGGACCTTTAGACAGAAAGCTGCTACAGACTTTTAACTTTTATACTAGAAATAAAAGTGATATATGCACCACCGTTAGTGTTAGGCTGTTCTGAATTTGACTATATATGTACCCTTACCAGTGAATTTTATACTTTCAAATGTTTTCCTGTTGGCCCTTAGCATTCCTCCATTTCAACCTGAGGACTCCATTTAGCATTTCTTATAGCAGGTCTAGGGATGAACTCCTCTAACTTTTGTTTATGCCTTTATCTCTCCTTCATTTCTGAAGAACAGTTTTGCTGGATATAGTATTTCTGGACTTCAGACTTAAACACATTTGTTCTTAAATGACACTGTTAGGAAAATGAAAAGGCAAACAAAAAATGCTATGAAGAAACTTATTTAAAAAAAAAAAAGAAAATGAAAAGGCAAGCCACAGACTGGGAGAAGGTACCTGAAAAACATATACCAGACAAACGACTTGCACCTAGAATATGCAAAGGATTCTTGCAACTCAATAAGAAGAAGAAAAGCAATCTAATAAAGAAAAATGTGTGAGTGATTTTGAAGGACGGATAAGGAAGAACATGAAAAGATGTTCAGCGTCATTAGTCAATAGGCAAATGCAAATTAAAATCTCAGTGAGATACCACCTCGCATTTATTAGAAAAATGAAAAGAGAAAGGAATGGGGAAAGTCAAATGTCCATTCACAGGGGAATGGATAAATAAATTGTGGTACATCCATCCAAAGCTGTACTACTCGATTCAAAGGAGTGAACTATTTATACAAGTGAGGACATGAATGATGCTCCAAGGATTATTCTAGGCAAAAGAAACTGGATAAAAGCAGATATGCACTGTATGTGTCCATTTATATAAAACTCTAAGAAACGGAAACTGAACAGTGGTGACAGAAAGTAAATCAGTAGCGACCTGGGACTGGGGAAAGGAAGGGTTGGTAAAAGGGTGGATAAAGGCGCATGAGGAAATTTTGGGGGGATCATAGATATGTTCACTATCTTGATTGTGGTGATGGTTGTACAAGTGAATAATACATATCAAATTTATCAAATTGTACACTCTAAAAATGCAATTCATGGTATGTCAATGATATGTCAATAAGTCTGTTTAAAAAAAAAACACAGCTGAGTTTTTTGAATCTAAGTGGAAATAAATCTCCATAGGCCTCTGGATCTTTATTTTAGCACTAAAGCCTGAAGGGAGTGGCTGCTGCTCTTCCAGCGGTGGCTGCTAAGCCTTGGTGCCCGCCCATCGGAAGTGACACCCTGACTGCAGGGGGATGAGCGGCTGCCTCAATACCTGGAAAGAAGCTCTTGGGATAAGAGCAGGGATAACCCCTCGTTAAGGAATGACAAAGCTCAAAAAACTTCCGGACATCATCTTGACCAACTGGTCATTACTGTGTGTAGATCAGAAAAGGTCATTATCCTGAGATTGGTAGTGATCCAACTCAAGGTCCATGACTGATGGTGGGACAGGTTTAGGGAAGAAATGGTGGGTGAGCATGGTCAGGGAGGGAGGGATTCTCCCCACGAGCAGGAGCCGAGTTACCGGTTTCTTCTCCCCTACCCCTGCCGTAGGCACCCATTGCACAGGCACGACTGTTGGAGGGCTGTTGGGTGGACACTTAGCTCCCATCCTCCCTTCCGCCCCTGGAGTTAATGAGAACCAATTGGCCACTGAACCCAGTATCCTGGTCTACATTCTCTCCTGGGTCCTCACCCCTTTTCTCCCTCCCAGGGGACGGCTCCATACTGTAGCCCTGAGCATGAGCTTTTCTGCACCCCAGACGCTGCCCCAAGAGGCAGGAAATGCCAGGCACTTTCCTTCTCCCTAAAGACCTTGTGAGATCATTCTGGTAAAAATTTAATGCCTAAAAGTCAATTACACTTAAGAATGCTCTGATGAGCCCCACGGCAGCCTTTTTTCAGAGCCACTGGGGCCTGCAGCTGCTTTCCCGCTCCCTCTACACGATGCTGAGAAAACCTCCCTGCCCTTCCTCACAATGCAGCAGGGTCCTGACCTCTGCTTTGCCTCCAAATCGCTACGTGAACTTGAGCAAGTAAGTTTGTGGGCCTAACTTTGATGTGAGTAAAAACGAAGGGCTGCCTTGGATGCTCTCTGAGGCATGTGCTCACCTGGTCATTCTCACAGTCCCCCATCGCTGGGTGAGCAGAGAAGAACGGGAAGACACATCTGGTTAGAGATCGGGAAGGGAATGGCGAGGGGCAGAAATGCCACAAAACAGAAGTGTTGGGAAATGGGGAGAAATTCTGGATGGGTTTCTGTTCTTTTCGAGGATAAACACATTACAACTAATATGCAGAGATGTATGCAAAGCACAGTCCAGGTTACAGTGACCTGGCCACCTTTCCTCTATGGCATTCAACTCCCTGTGCCATCCCAGACATCTCATCAGCTGGCCCCAGGTGTGCCACAGCTGGTTTCAGGCATGGGCTACTCTCAGGCAGTCCCCAGGGCCTGGGTCTTCCTGTGCAGACCATGATGAGGAATTTACCTCTCATCTACCCACTCATTACGTCCTGTTTGTGCCCTGCCATCCCTCAGCTGGCCTTTGCGTAATCCTGGTGGTTCCTGCCCCACACATCCTCTTCCCCTTCATCCTCTGCACTGGAATATCCTCCCCTTCTTGTTCCCTTCCAAAGCAGCTCTGGGCTCCACCTCAGAAAACCTCTCTGCCTAACTTCAAGATGCCTTAGAAGATTCCTATCCTTACACTCTATATATGTCATCACTCTGCAGGGAACAGCTCGGACACAGTGTGGAGGAGGCCCTGTCCAGAAGCAGAGGCTTTTCCTGCTCTTCCATCACATCTCTGGGGCCCCACAATGGGTAAAATGCCCTGGTGGTCCTGAGAGATTCACTCCATGTGTTTAAAGCAGCTCTTTTGAGCCAGGGGAGCCCTTCCCCATGGGATTTGACAGCCTGATTCTGCTCTGGGTTCAGGCTGCTTCAGAAATGTGGGACAGTATGTGAACCGGAGTCTCCCCCCTCCTCTAGACAGAACTCCCTCATTGAACTCTCCTTGGGCCATCATTCTCTGCTTTGGTTCCAGTTATTTCCTTTGCTGTCTGTTCTGATCAGAGGCGGTATTCAAAATATTTACACCAGTAAGACTTAGGCACTGACCAGACAGAGCGGATGTCACGAAGTCCTAGAGGGTCCTTGAGAATGGTCAGTATGCAGGCAGTGAGTGTAGGGATTAGAGGTTTGGCCAGCATAACCCTTGAACTGTTGGATCACAGGACATAACTGGGGTTGGGGGTCACAGGGAAGAAGCTGGGGCAGAGGGGGTAGGCAGAAAACACTTGGGGGGTGATGGTTAGAATCCATTTATCCACATGCTAACCTTAGATCACTCTCTGCCATCCTTCTTTGGTCCTTTCAGGATGCATCAGTTGGACTCACTTGCCGCCTGACTTCCAGCTGGGTTCACTTCATCAAAGGTACCTGAAGGAGACCGAAGGGAAGGGAGAGGAAGAAGTCAGGCTATTTCCCCTGCTTCCTGCTTGCTCCAGGCTATGTTGCCAGCAGTGGCTGTGTCCTGCTATATGCTCCTTTCCACAGGTCTAGCTCCCCTTTACCCCTTTGGGTCTGGGGATAGAAAAGCTTCCTGCCATTGCGGGGCTCTGAGTGCTTCAACATCGTTAATGCCTGCAGACCCAGCCTCCAGGATGGCCCCAGGGACCTTTCCCTTCTGGGACTCATTGCCTTGAGTACCCCCTACCCACCCTGTGCCATGTTTGTGTTGTATGGGCAATGGAATAAGCAGAAGTGATGTTATGCCTCTTTGGGGAATAGACCATGAAAGACTGCAGGCTTCTGTCTTGGGTACCCTCTGGCTTGCACTCTTTTGGTCACTCATTCGGGGGGTGGTAGGCCACCAGGTCATGAACAACCCCAGGGAGAGGCCCACATCTAACTAATAGCCAGCAAGGAACTGTGGCTTGGCCACAGACAATCCCATGAGGTAGCCTAGCCATGGGCCCTGCAGCCCCAGGCAAGTGTTGAGATGACATAGGCCTTGCAAATAGCTTAACTGCCCTCTCATGGGACACCCTGAGCCAGAACCTCCCAGCTAAGCCACTCCCAGGTTCTCACCCTTCAGAGACTCTGTGAGATCATGAATGTTCATTAGCTCAAGCTGCAAAATGTTGGGGTAATTTGTTACACAGCAGTAGATAACTAATACAAAGGCATCCATACCTCCATAAATGGTTGCTCTAATCATGTTTCCTGAACCATCTGAGGTGGATTCTGCTTTCTGGATAATAGAGAGGCTCAAGCCAGTAGCCACTTAACAACTGGCATGGAAAAAATTCAGTATCTTTTTTTTTTTTTTTTAGATTTTATTTATTTATTTGACAGGCAGAGATCACAAGTAGGCAGAGAGGCAGCCAAAGAGAGGGGGAGAAAGCAGGGTCCCCGCTGAGCAGAGAGCCCTATACGGGGCTTGATCCCAGGACCCTGAGATCATGATCTGAGCTGAAGGCAGAGGCTTTAACCCACTGAGCCACCCAGGTGCCCCCAAATTCAATATCTTAACAATGCTGTTGTAGTACCAGCATGTTCCATCTGAATATCTTCCTCTCCACCCACCACCTGAGACCCAGAAGTCTGGGGTGGAGCCGTGGTCCTCAGTGAGGATGTTGGACAAGGCAAGCCTAGGGATTGAGGCAGCAATAGGACAAGGGCAAGAAAGAATGATGAGGGAGGGGTAGATGACAGAATAGAAGATTCAGGCCTGAGTTAGTCCACAAGAAACCAGGAGAGTCATCTCCCTGTCTCCACCTGCTCATCAAATAGGATCAAGGTGACAGCCAAAGAGAGTCTACTACAGATAAGAGTGTGGGCTGGCAGCTTGATGTGGTTATTACAGCATTATTTCTAGGTGAGTTTTCTTGAACCAACAAATGCTGTGTGTGGGGGCTGTCAGCCTCACACGCTGCTCTGTCTCTGTGGACCAGCATGCCAGCAGTTCCCAGGCACCACAGACAGACACAGCCTACAGAAGACAGCATGGGCATGGACACACACACACACACACACACACGCACGCACACACACACACCCGTGGGCGGGCGGGGCACCTTCTTCCTGCAGCTGCCAGCAGCCTCACATTACTGCGCAGGGGGCCCCTTTGTAGAGTGGAGCTGCCTCGGGGTGCCCTCTGTGAGTCATTTCCTGTTATTCTCCTCGGAGAAGTCCTGCCATTCTTTAAAGCAAGATTTGACATTTTTATAGGACTAACTTCTGGGGCCTTCTGGTCAAGAAAAAAAGCAGGGATCCTTTCTTTTATATTTACAAAGCCATTAATCGGCTTCTTTATAAAATTAGATCCCATTATAAGCTCAATTGGAGTGGGAGCACAGCTTTATTTAGTCCCAAACACCAAACAGCCCTAAAGGATTCTTTTTAATAACCAAGTGTTGAGTGGCAAGAAGACTGGCAAGGTAGGCTCCACTTCCTTCTGCTGCTGAAAGCCAGTGGCATTGACTCAGTGGTGTGCACGCTGCACACCCAAGCCCTTTGGCTGTGCCCACCTACCCTGGAAGAGAAAGGGAAGAGGGAGTCATGGTTCAGCGCCATCTCCAGAGCCCTACCTGCAGCTCCTACCACAATCTCCAGGTACCCATCCAGCTCCAGAAGAGAAGTGCCAGATGAGGAACCCCCGGCTGAGCCTGCTCCTGACATAGCCTAGGCATCTATCTACAGTACCAGTGGTGGGGCTCCCTATACTCCCTGACCCTGTGATCTGCTGGTCACTGAGCTTTCAGAGGGAGTTTATCTGTGCTCAGCCCAAAATGCTGATGACCCACTTTGGCGTGGGACCAGAGATTCTGCATTCTGCATAGCGAAGGTGATGCTCTTGGTACAAGACCACGCCTCACAGAGCAAAGGTCTGATGTGTACTGCTGTTAAAACAGGCAGGAGGACTGAGCTCAGATATCTCTCAAGATAGTTAACTAGGCTTGAGGAAGTGTCCTGGGCGAGCTGACTTGTCTCTGGTCACCTGGCCTCCCTTAGGAAACAAACACTCAGCTCTTCAGAGAAGTGCTTCTTAAGCTTAAATATGCACCTGGATCACCTGGAACCTTGTTAAAATGCAGATTCTGGCCATTAGGGCTGGCATGGGGCTGAAAATTTTCATTTCTGGCAAGCTCTTGGTGGTGCCAATGCTGTTGGTTCTTAGACCCCATTTAGTAGTGCAGTCCTGGACAATGGCAGTACCATATTCTATGAGGTGCTGTTATGTGCATTAGTTCCCCTGAGACTCATAGCAGACAGGACTTAGCCAAACCAAACGTATTTTTTCTTTTTTTTTAAGATTTTTATTTATTTATTCGGCGGGGGAGAGAACATGAGTGTGTAGGAGGAGCAGAGGGAGAAGCAGACTCTGATGAGCTGGGAGCCTGATGCAGGGCTCACTTTTGGGACTCCAGGATCATGACCTTAGCCGAAGGCAGATGCTTAACCGACTGAGCCACCCAGGTGCGCCCCAAACATATTTTTCCCCCATACCTAGGTGCTTTCCTACCTGAGGCCAGGCCACAGACAGCCTATGCTATTGAGGACGCTGCTAGAAAGAGTTTAGAACTGGCCACTCTCATCTCAAAGTTTCTGATGGTCAAGTCACTTAAAGTTTAATCTCTATAAAAAGGCTTCTGACGGCTGTCCTTGACCATTGTGACCTGAATCAGGCCAAGACAAAGTAAAGTTATAGCCGATGGTGTAAGGGGCTCACCCAATGTCCACTCTCTCCTGTCTTTAGCAAAATAAATCAGATCTTATTACTGGCACCGAACTGCCCACCTTAAAACAAATACAGTTCCAACCCACCCTTAAGCTAAGAGTGGACTTGCACTAAGTTCTGGCCACTGAGGTATAAGTGACCAATACTGGATGAGGCTTTTAGAAAAGCTCCTTCAAAAGGGGGTTAACTCAGTTGATATGTAATTTTTTTATCCTTTCCCACTTCCTCCTTCTTCCTGCCTGGAATACAGATGTGATGGTGTGGCTCTAATAGCCATCTTGTGACCTTGAGGCATGCTAAAGAATGGAACCCTAAGGATGGTAGAGCAGAAAGATGCAAAAAATGTGAGGCCCAGTGGACTCATGCGTCTGCTGTGCTGGCTCAGAATCACCTACTTCTGCATATCACATTACAATAGAAAAAAAGATCCACACATTCTTCAAACCGCTCTTTAGTGAATCTCTGCTTCAAGCAATTGTGGGAATTTTCTAACTGATACAATAGTTCTGTCATCAGCCTTGAAGGGTAATACAACATTTCCTATGTATTCCATTCCCAGAACAAAATAATGGAGTTTGAATTGGATTTAAAATGACCAGATCCTGAAGCAAGGGAAACAAAAGCAAAAATAAACTATTGAGGCTACATCACAATAAAAAGCTCCTGCACAGTGAAGGAAATAACCAACAAAACTAAAAGACAACCTACGGAATGGGAGAAGATATTTGCAAATAACATATCTGACAAGGGGTTGATATCTAAAATATACAAAGAGCTTATAAAACTCAACACCCAAAAAGCAAATACTGCAATTAAAAAATGGTCAGATGGTGGATATTGGAGAGGGCACGGATTGCATGGAGCACTGGGTGTGGTGCAAAAACAATGAATACTGTTACGCTGAAAATAAATTTAAAAAATAAAAAAAAAAAGAAATTAACATCCCAAAAGATAGTATAAAACTGTATTCAAAGTACTAAAAAAAAAAAAAATGGTCAGAAGACATGGACACTTCTCCAAAAAAAATCCACATGGTCAACAGGTACATGAAAGGATGCTCAACATCACTCATCATCAGGGAAACACAAATCCAAACTACAATGAGATACCACCTCACACCTGTCAGAATGGCTAAAGTAAAAAACACAAGAAATAACAAGTGTTGGCAAGGATGTGGAGAAAAAGGAACCCTCTTGTACTGTTGGTGGGAAAGCAAACTGGTGTAGCCACTGTGGAAAACAGTAGGGAGTTTCCTCAAGAAGTTAAAAATAGAACTTTATAATCCAGCAATTTCACTACTAGGTAGTTACCCAAAGAATACAAGAACTCTAATTCAAAGGTGTACACACATCCCCCTGTTTAGAGCAGCATTATTTACAATAGCAAGATATGGAAACAGTTCGTGTCCATTGATAGATGAATGGATAAAGAAAATGAATGGATAAAGAAAATACATACAGCAGAGTATTACTCAGCCATAAAAAATAATGAAATCTTGCCATTTGCAACAACATGGATGGAGATGGAGAGCATAACGCTAAGCAAAATTCCAGTCAGAGAGGGACAAATGCCATGTGATCTCACTCATATGTGGAATTTAAGAAACAAAACCAACAAGCAGAGGGAAAAAAAATAGAGACAAATCAAGAAACAGACTCTTAATTATAGAGAACAAACTGATGGTCAGCGGAGAAGGGAGCCTGGGGGACGGGGGAAGTCTGTGAAGGAGTCTAAGGAGCACACTTATTATGATGAGCACTGCTAACGAACTGGAATTAAAACAAAAACTTAAGGGCACCTGGGTGGCTCAGTGGGTTAAGCCTCTGCCTTCAGCTCAGGTCATGATCTCAGGGTCTTGGGATCGAGTCCTGCATCAGGCTCTCTGCTCAGGAGGGAGCCTGCTTCCCCCTCTCACTCTGCCTGCTGCTCTGCCTACTTGTGATCTCTCTCTCTGTCAAATGAATAAATAAAATATTTTTAAAAAATAAAAAATAAAATGACCACAAATGGTTAAATGTAGGTGGTGGGAGATAGAGAGGGTGCCACTGGGTCTGCAAGTGCAGTCTTCCCCCAACCCTATGCCATCCTCATTGCGAGGACTCTGTTTTCTCTTTGGCCCCAAACATGGCAGACCATGGAGGCTGCTTGGGTCTCATATCCAAGCACCAAATAGCTGGGGTGAGCGCAGATCCATTCTACAATCTCTTTGAGGCTGCAATCATCTAAAAAATGGGGCTGATAATGACCACACCTACTTAGTGAGATATTTGTGATCCTTAGATGGGTATGGCTCAATTTTTATTATTATTACTACATATTATATTCATTGCATGTATATTTGCTAGATTTTAAAGAGTCAGAATGGGGGTACAAAGGTGACAAAAGGGTAGTCCCGTTTCCCTCAAGGAATTCCCAATCTCATGCCTTGAAGAGAATTGTTGTACGTCTTTGATTGTTAAGAAATCATTCAGATGCTGCCCAAGAGGTGACCCCCTGGGGGAGCCTGTATCCTGGCGCCTGGTCCCCCAAGCCTCCAGACTCCCAGAATTCTGTAGCCAGCGGTCCCTTGGGACTCTGAAGAGTGAGTTCTAAATGGGTTTCTCCACTGCCCCGACAGTGCAGAGATCTTCAAGGAAGTGGCCACCTTAGTTATCCTGCCTGAACTCTCTCTTTGTGACTTGGAAAAATTTGCCCCTAACTCAGCCAGGTTGAGTGAGTGGCATTAAAATGGGAAAGATGAAACCTCTAGGCTCTCAGGCTACTGTCAGAGCTCAATGAGACTTGTAGGTGAGGAGGTTGGTCTGTGTCCATCCTCCCTCTGTGGAGTGTGGCCCCACTCAGATCTCCTTCTCTACTCCTCTCTGTCTGAAGGGTCCGCCTGCCAGCCCCACCGGCTGCTTCCCTGCAGGCTGGCCATGGAGAACTGGAGTAGGCCCCTGTTGCTGGACCAGAGTTCTGGGGGAGCACGAGGAGGGGGAGCTGCCTAAGTAATTATAACAAATGGACACTGACACCACGAAGGGAGTTTATGCTCTGCAAGGCAGCGAAGGCAGCGGCTGCCTCTGACATCTGAGCCTCCTAGGTCTCTCTGACTAATACGAGCTGTACTCCAGAGAAACAACCGGATGGAGTGAGCCTTTCTTCCCCTCTTCTCCGAGAGCTGCCTCCTTCTGTCTCCCGCCTCCCACAGGCGGCCTCTCCTGGCAGCAGCTGGTCAGAAAGAAGCCAGTGGATACCAGGAGGAGGGAGAACATGGTTCCAGGGGCCAGAATTAGACAGGGTGGGGGTCCCAAGAACAGCGCCCTTTGCTTGCTCCCTTTCCACGCTTGCTGCAGAGCTGTGACTGGAAGGACACGGACGCACTTGCTTTCTCTACCAGGGGTCACTGCCAGGTAGTGGCTGAAGAGTTCAGGGCCAAGTTCAGGGGAAGACCCAGAACTCACTTAGCATATTTTATCAGAGGGGCTTTGGATCCTCCCTCTCCCTTGTGCTCTACTTGATCCCACAGCAAGCCCTGGCAATCCAGGCTTCCCAAAGGCACTCATCTAGCCCCCTCTCTTCATCTGCTGCTCCCCCACCTTGTCCACACTCATTCTGGGACTGAACTGAGATGATCCGTATGAGGCCCTTAATAAGCACCAGCAAGGGTCAGCCCATGGCATTGCTATAGTGTTAGTGCGGACCTCCCTTGCTCTCACCTTCCTTCATAGTCAGAACAGTTTGCTGCAGAGGGTCAGTGCTGATTAAGGAATGCGGAGCTGCACCCAGGCCCCCTTCCCACCCTGCCACAGTGGCAGCATGCCCAGATCAGGATCTCAAAGGCAGTAAGGGGCTCCCCACTTTCCTGATGGCTCATGGACTCTCGGCCAAGCATAGTGGGCTCTGCACTCCTCAAAGGGAGTCTCCAGATCTTCTCCCCGCCCTCTGTGGTCTGGTGGCCTTTTACGGACCATGTCCGTAGGGACCGTGTCCCTTTACGGACACCCGTTCCCATTCTGAGCTCAGTGAAATCTGGCTGCAACCTCCACACTTCATTAGCGTGGGAAGCAAATGTGAAAGCTCTCTCCCCTAGCTGCCTGCCAGAGCTCTGAGCTGGGTGTTTTGCCCATGTTCTGGGAAAACAAGTGTTCTTGTGCTAACGGGGATTACCTTGGAGCATGGAGAGTATGTGTATGTGAGTGCATGTTACATGTGTGCCTGCATGGGCATGAATGCATGTGTCCCTAGGATTTCTAGAAGTACGATGGGTTTTCTGATGAAGTCCCTGACAATGTTATGGTTAGCAGAACTATGTAAATTGTAAGACTAAGCTGGAGCAGAGGAATCAGGCCCACACCAGATGAGAAGAAGAGCTGGGCCAGAGTGAAGGTGGTCTCAGGGATCTGCTCCTTCCCTGGAACTTAGGCAGGTCCCTTCCCTTCTTTGGATCTCTGTTCCTCATTTGCAAAACAAGGAGACTGATGAGGCGAGCTCTCAGTCCTCTCTGGGCACTGATGTTCTATGATGTGCTCACTCTTGGGGAGACATTCTTGTGGATCTCTTTTGGCCACATTACTTTTCAGACAGGAGATATACCCCCTGATCTTCCCTGTCTTCCAGGCCTGGTTGATCTGCATATTGTGCTCCAGATTCCAGACACCCTGAACTCTCCAAGGATTCTGCTAGGGATGGGCCATTAAACACTGCAGGGTACCAAGTCATCAGCTTTCCCCTGTTCTTCCCCACCCGATTCCAAAAGAAGGATCAGCTTTGCTCCATCTCAGGCCGGCTGGGCCTCTCCCACAGCAGGAAGGCCTAGGGCGGTACACCCACTGCCTGGGTCTAGGGATGAAGTGGGCATTGCTTGGAACTAGGAAGAGGATTTTCTTGCCTGCCAGAAACTCAACACTTTGGGCCTTTTAATTCACTTTGGCTAGGGAGAAGGGTTTTTGTTTTTTTTTTTTAATATTTTACTTATTTATTTGACAGAGAAAGGGAGAGGTCACAAGTAGGCAGAGTAGTAGGCAGAGAGAGAGAGGGGAAGCAGGCTCCCTGCTGAGCAGAGAGAGCCTGATGCGGGTCTTGATATCAGGATCCCAAGACCATGACTTGAGTGGAAAGCGGAGGCTTTAACCCTCTGAACCACCCAGGCGCCCCGTAGGGAGAAGTTTTGAGCTAGGGATAGTGCTGGTGTCCAGGAAAGATGACAGAACCAGAGCAAACTAGCCATGATACCACAGGGAAGCTGCATTCCAAGCCCTGGGTGCCTCAGCCCTGGCAGAAGATGTCCCAACAGGCAGGGCACCAAGCAACCACCTCTCACCTTTAAGAGACCATGCAGGTTTAGATGATAAGCATGGCTGCTGTGACAGGCATGTCACCAAGGCTGGAGCACGTTCCCCAGGTGTTTCAGACATTGTAAGGAGGCCTGGAGAACTTCACTCTGTCCTGGGAGGATGTAGAGAGAGAGGAAGAGCCCCAGGGATGACTGAGATGGGATTCTCATTTCCTGGATGGATGGGGGCTCACAGGGCATTGAATCCTAGAAAATTCTAGAAAACTAAATTAATGTAGCATTACTTGTCCCAGGCATTGTGGCGCACTAAGAGCTCTGCTTGCTGCACACAGTTTTGCCGGTGATCTGAGACAGGAAGCCTTGGCATCGGTCTCTCGCCTGCACAAGATCCTTCGCCAGAGTCTTGGCCCCTGTCACTGAGTGTCCTCCACCACCCCCTACCAGGTAGTCAGGCCCCACTATTCTATGGAGCGGCATCTGCTATGGACCAAATCGTGCCCTACCCCACCCCCCGATTCATAGTCTGAAACTCTGACTTCCCATGTGACTGTGTTTTGAGATAGAAGGTAATTAAGAAGATAATTAAAGTTAAATGAGGTCATAAGGATGGGGCCCTCACCTGATAGGACTGGATCTTTATAAGAAGAGCATAGGCCACCAGAGGTGGTGTGTAGAGCGGAAAGGCCGTGTAAAGACACTGTGACAAGGTGGCTGAGGAAAAGCCAGGAAGAGAGGTCTCACCAGCAGCTCAACCCTGACAGACGTAATCTGGGACCTACCAGCCTCCAGAACCACAAGAAAATACATTTCTGTTGTTTATGCCACCCGGTCTGTGGTATTTTATGACAGCCCACACTAATACACTACCCGAGATGTAATGTCCACATCCTGCTCCAGAATCATCCAGAGTATTTGGGGAAAATGCAGATTCTTGGAATCTACTCCAAACCTACAAAGAAAAGAAAAGAAAGAGAAAGGGAGAAAGGGAGAAAAAAGGAAAGAGAAAGGAAAAGAAAATATCTCTAGGAATGGGGCTCTGGACTATGCATTTAGGATCACCCAAAGCAATTCCTAAGGTTGACAGGGGCTTCTGGATAGGATTCTCCTGCCACTGACACTTGGCCACCCTCTGCCCAAACATTGTTGGGTCTTCCTCTGCTCTGCTCCCATCCTACCTGTCCACCCTCTCTGTATGGAGGAGTCCTGCCCCTTCCAGGTAGGCTCCAGCCCACGCTGACCCACCTCCAGTGAAATGCTCAGATGAAGTTTCTGCTCTGAGTGCCAGGAAGCATAGCCTTGGGAGACCTAAAATGGTTTACCATGTTGTAGTCTTTTCTGACCAGAGAAAGAAGTCATGGGCCAGGATGCACACTTCTCCTTTGCATTAATAGTAGTTTCTGAGTACACACAGTCTCTACCCACCTGCTAGGTGTCCTTCTTCAGCTTCAGACGGCACTGCCATCTTTAGTGGCCCCAAGCACAGATTGTTCTAGAATTACATGTGCCCAGTGCATGAACCTCCACAGCTCAAACCGTGGGCTTACTGAGAGACGGGCCATCGAGTGTCCTCCCCTGAAATGCCAATTCTGCGCACAACTCCTGACACACACAGATTCGGGCCCAGCTGGTTCACTGCCCCAGTCTTGCTGCCCAGTGTCTGCGTTCATCTTTCACCCCGTGTTGGTTCATGGGAGAGAAGGGCCTGGGAGGCCAGACATCCCCCCAACCCTCTCAGGAAACTCTTACCTGAGAGAACAGGCTCTTGACCAGCCTCCCATCCCCGGTTCTAACCTTATTCTAATGATTAAGCTAATATCTTTTCACCGTAGAAATCTTGGAAAGCACAGGAAATTAACTGCATTATTATAGTTCATTTTCAAGAACCTCTGACAATTTCGACTTCATTCATTCATTTAATCAATCCTTCATTCAGCCAATACTTGAGCTAAGTGTTCTCACCCAAAATAAGCATTTGAGAGGGAGAAAATAAAGGTCACAGAGCAATTCCTATTCTGCGTGGAATTGCTAACATCATTTTGATTTAAGATATGTAGTTCATTTCAATTAAATATATATCATATTGAAATGCTCCTTGGACTCCTATTTCGTCTTGGATTGAGATCTCCATTAACAGCCATTCCATATTTCCTTTGTCCATTTAGATGAGGTTGTATTCCAAGCTCCTGATTCTCCTGGGCATGGCATAGCTCTTAGAGTGCACCCTGCTCCTTCCAGCCCATCTCTGAATTTTTCCTCCAGTCAAGGGCTAAGATAGTTGAGATCCCACATGTTTTCTCTTCTTCTAAATATCTCTTTGGCCAACTTCTCCTGAACCCACACCAGGCAATGCATTTCCCTTTGAAAGGCACTCTGTCCAATGAGATGCTATCATCTCATCATGGCACCTTCGGGTCTCTCTGCCACTGCTGATTTAGGCAACTTTTCTTCCATCTTTTTTTTTCTCTCACTTTGAAGTTATGAATACGGGTATCAATTATGACTCTAAAACAATTGTCATTTAAACAAATGTGCATCTATTTCAAAGATAATGTGAGTAATAGTTCCTCTTTCCTGCACCACCCCCATTCAGTCCTATTGTAACAAGGAGCTTGAGGTAGAAAATAAAAATCACATCTCTTTTAATATTCAAATTCATAGAACTCTGCAAGCCCCATTCTGTTTCCTGTAAGAATGTCGTTCTTCCCTAGTGCTGCCTGTTCATGCACAGTTCCATGATGTTTATTATACTTCGTCCATTCGTGTCCTGGTAAGTTGGAACCACAAGGAGGAAAAGCCATGGTATCACTCCATCTCTTTCCAGATGGCCCCTTGACCACTGTGCAGAGTTCCTTTTTCACTCTAGTGACCTTCCTGTCTCAGGAGTTTGGGGTGGGAGGTGGTTCAATGAATCTCATGCCTAAAGAGCCCCAGGCCTCTCGAACAAATGTCTTTTTATATCCTTCCTGAGTGCGATAGGCATTCTAAGTCATGGTAGGTCTCGGATGAGTCCCTGTAGTGTCTATGCCTTATGCCCTCAGGTCTCGGCTAAGCTCCAGGATTTAATATTGGCTCTAACACTTGCAGGCTATGTAAACTCTGGGATCACCTCTCTGAACTCCAGGCTTACTACCTGTAAGTCGGCATCAAAAGCATCTACTCAATAGCAGCCACTCTCAATCATGACTCCTGAAGCAACAGGGGCCCCTTCTTCCCTGCCTGAGGCAGCAGCGGCCATCCTTAGGGAGAGGGAAGCTACTGGGGAAGCTCATTGCAGAGTGTTAGGAAGCTGGGAGGGCAGAGTTAGCAGGACCCCACAGAGGCCACCACACCTGTGTTCCTCACAGTAGAGTCAGGATCTGCAGCATCAGCATCTGCTGCACTTGTTAGGAATGGGGACCCTCACCCACCCCCACCCCCCAATGTCTGGAGACAGGATCACTGCGTGGGTCCAGGAATCTGTTTTAACAAGCTCTCCAGGTGATGCTAATGCACACTGAAGTCTGAGCACCACTGTTCTAAACCATCCTATCTCATCTTTCCCCACCCTTCCTATCCTTCTGGTATTTTTGCATCAAGAAACCCAGAGACCCAGATGCGAGAGACCAGACACTCTACTTCCTGTGTGGAATGCCTCCTCTTTTACCACAGGACACAACCCAACCTCTGCAGCCTTCCACAGGGGAGGCCTGCACATTCCTCCAGCCCCACCTCCACCTTCCCCTCTTTCTACAGCGCGCAAATTTTGTTATCCCATAGAGCATATTCTTTCTGTGCTTGGAATGCCTACTGCTTCTCCTCTGAAACGTCCCCAGAGTGGATCAGTCTCTCCTGTCTCTTGTTCCTAGTTCCACTATTGCCGGGCCAAGATGCATTGTACTCACCAACCCCATGGGCCATTGTCCTTCCTTCCTAAAGGTGGGGACTGTGCCACTGCCATCTTGGTGCCCCTAGGTCCTGGCATGGGGGAATGCCCCATGCATGACAGAGAAAGCCCCATTGTGTCATCTTCTTAAGTCTATCTACCTGTGGTTGGGGGACAAGGGCACCTGAAACTCAGTCTTTCTTCCAAAGGCTCTGAGCAGGAGCTGCTTGAACTGCAAGGCACTTTTGATCTGGGGATCTGACCACAGGCAGCATGTGCCCACAGCCGTCCCCATGGGAACCATGTCAGGCAAAGCTCCAGCTCAGAATGAACAGCCTGCCTGAGGCCTGAACCCAGTGGGGGCTGATGTGGGCACAGGACTTGCCTGGGCCACCCACAGCCCCCACCTCAAGGGCTGGAGAGGGGCTGCAGCTGCAGGGACCGGGTGGGCAGGTTGCCATGGAAACCAAGCTGCTCGCCTTTCCTGGTGCCTGGAGTTCTGACAAGGAGGCCAGACTCCACAGAGCACCCTCGCCCCAGGCTCCCCCTCGCCCACACAACCTGTGTCCAGGGCACATCACAGGCACAGAGATGGATGACAGGAGCTCAGAGGAGCAGGGAAAGCAGAGGAACCAAGAGCTTGGCAATGATTCTCTCCCTTCCACTCATCTGACCACTGCCATGATTCCAGGGGACAGTTACTGCCTGAAAAGAGTTGGCTTGCCCCAGGAGTAGTAATCAAGGGAGACAAGAGTCACATCAGGGATATCTATGTTGCCAAGAGCCTTGGAGCAGGAGACTTTGAGTTCTCCTCCTTGTCTTCATACTGCATGGCTGGGTGCTGCTCCTGAAGCTTCTCAACCACTCTCAGCCCAGTTTCCCCACATAATATAAAATGAGGACCATTTGCCCCACCAGACATTATCAGGTATCATTATGCAAAAGTGAAGTGTAAGCTTTAAAGCCCTTTTACAGATAAGGGATTGTTGCTACAGCAGTCTAAGACCATAACCTGTATTCAAGAGAATGAGATAAATGCATTCATGGCAAATAGTTGATGAATTAAAAAGAGCAATTCCTTTTAAGTGTTAGCTTGGTGCCTCTCTAGACAAGCATGGTGCCAGGTGCTGGTGACCCAGGTAAGTCATGGGTCCTTCCTGGGAGGAAGTCCCAGCAGCACAGGTTTCCTTCATGGTGCACTGTGTACCTAGCACTATGAGGTGTGCCAGAATAGGCATAGACACGCTTTTCTCAAGAAGCACGAAAAGAACTTCTAAGGGAGATGAACACAAGACATATACCTACAAGACACAGAGGGCAGTTGTAACTTACTGGGGAGAAGACTTTCAGGGGTGTCTTTATTAGGGACAGGAAAGTCCCTAGGCTGAAGCACAGGTAGAGAAGTTTGGGTAAAAGGAAGTAAAATGGGTCTGCATCACCAAATAATTCTTTGTTGTCTGGGGCAGAAGAAATCTTCTCAAAATATGTTGCTTTCTGGAAAATTACTCTCTTCCTTTAATATGTTAAGGGTGTCCTGAGCTCCCGATTCCAACAACTGGGTGTGGGTGTGTTGGGGGGCTCCCTCACGTCCAAAAGGCAAGCCTCCAACACTAGCTGGGTGTCCCACAGTTCAACTCAGTTCGACAGTAGCTGGGGTTGGCAGCAGATTCCACGGCTCAAGGGTCAGACCTCCAAGACTGATTTTAAAGGACAAAAGTTCAACTGAGTCAATTTAAAGATCTAATTGGCTTTATTCAACAGTTCATGAGTGTTATGCCCCAATAATGGGTCTGTGATTAAAGGAGCGAGACTGATATAAAGCGAAGGTCAAGCAAAGCTTTATTTCATGCCAAGCATCAAGAATCTAACCGAACGTTCGGGGACGCACCTCTTACAAGAGAGTGCGACCCTTCTCTGTTTCATAGACTGGCTTTTAAGGGCAAAGGCCATGTGGTTGGGCCTGGCCACGCAAAGGTGACCAATGACATTGTAACACACACAGGAAACTCCACAGTGAAGCTAGGTGACCAATTGAGTTACAGTTTACCCTAGTAGACATTTGATTTAGTCTATCACACCTTGGTTAGGATTGGTGCCCAAAAGGCTCCCAAAGGGTGGGGCCCATATTCCTTGGTAACCAAGGAGATAGTATGCATCCCCCCACTGATCGGATGTCTCCACCTGGCCTGACCCACACTTGTATCTAGGCTTTGTTGCCTGGAGCTGGTTTCCGGGACAGTTTAACTTTAATGAAAGCCTCTTGCTAAGTAGGTCCTTACAATGAGTACTGCGGCATCCCATCTCACAAACAGAAAGGATCTCCACTGCCCGTATCCTGCCACCACCCCACTTCCTCCACCAGAAAGGTTTTTAAAGGTAACAAGGGGCACAAGAAATGGAAATTATTAGCAAAGAATGAATTGCTTCAGGCAAGGTCAATTTCCTACGGGGAACAGAAAGGTTCGACTTGGCAAATTCCTTACTAGTGCTGACCAGGTAACTCCATGTTGACTGGCTAAAGGTTGCACTCCCGAGGGGTTGAAGCTGCAGCAAGGTCAGGTGGTAAGTCTCGGCTTGCTGATGTGGGGTTTAACAAAAATGACCCATTGTGGACCTCCCTTCTCCTTATTAACACTGTCTTCTGCTTCAGATGCCAATCGTGAGCCCAGGTTGTCATCTGTCCTTCTGATGGACCAGCTATAAATCCAAGGTTCCTACAAACCCCTTCTTTTTAGAGTGGCTCACAGAACTCAGGACAACTGTTTACTTTTTAGATTACCAGCTTATTATAAAGGCTATTACTCAGGAACAGCCAGAAGGAAGAAGTGCATAGGGCAGAGTACATGGAAGCAGAAAAAAGGATGGAGCTCCCATATGCTCTCCTAGCACACCACTCTCCCCAAATCTCTACATGTTTGCCAATCCAAAAACCTTTCAACCTCACCCCTTGGGTTTTATGGAGACTTCATTACACAGACATGACTGATCAAATCACTGGCCATTAAATCACTGGCAACTGGTTCAACCTCCAGATCCACCACCACCTCCCCAGAGGTCAGGGACAGAAATTGCCACCCTCCACTCATTGGCAGTTTCTCCCAGAAACCAGCTCCCACCCTTGGGGAGTTCCAAAAGACATGGTAACAGCTCATCACTGGAAACTCCAAGCCTTTCAGGAGCTCTGTGCCAGAAACAGGGGAAGGCCATGTATGTATTTCTTCTAAACCACATCATGCATGTGTTCATTAATTTTTTTCTGAATACAATTTTTAAATTTTTTGAGCCTCCTGTTAATGATTGAAATAACTGTGGTAGTTGTCTGACACAAACACCGTAGTGTTTTGACTCTGCATTCGTTAATTTTTAAATTGCTTATTTTCTACTTCCCTCTCTAGAATGTAAGCTGCATGAGAGGGGAACTTCATCCTTTCCTTTCGGTATACTCAGCGCTCAGCATAGACATGGAGTAGGTTCTCCTAAGCCCTGGTTAAGTAAGTAAATAGTAGGGAAGATAGACATTAAACAAATGGCTTGAAGAAGTGCTTTATATCCTCAGCCATTTAAGCAGCTCGTTCCCTTGGCTTTTTCCTATTACAACTGGTTGCACAGTAGAATCCCACCATAATGACTTAAGTGAGGCCTCAAAAGTCCATTCGGGTCAGATGTGTGATGCATTATCATGAGGCTCATGAGCCAGCTGCTAAGAATGAGAGCCAACCCCCCATTGCTGTCTGAATTTGCATAATTATGGATATGTCATCACAGGGCGCATTGTCATGGTCATTATCAGAACTATTTGTTCAATATCTCTTTCCCACACTGGACTGTGGGCTTTTGGCACACATAGATGGCTCTCAATAAAAATGTGTTGAATGACTAAAAGAATGAATTCATGGGAAGGTATAAGATGAGTATCTACTTATGAGTACTGACTTTGGAGGATCAGGCAATGTATCCTCCAGAGATGGATGTCTAGTCTAAGGACTGAAGGATAACCAGATATTGGTAAGTGAAGGAAATTAAATGCAAGGAAACAAGAGAGAACAACATCAGCTGGGACTCCTGAGTTCAAAGGCAGTGTTGTGTTCAAGCATCTAAGGGCAACCCAGCATCACTGGGGCACGGAGATGCGGTGGGCGGGCCACTTAGTTGTTGCCACTAAGCCAAGAGAATGCTAGAGAGCTCACAAGCTATGTCTGGGATCTGCGACTTCATTGTAACAGCCGCGGCCTGCCTTCAGGGGTTTCCTGCGGAGGTGATTTCTGATCAGATGTCTATTACAGAGAACATTCTAGCTACTGTGTGGAGAGTGTACTGGAGGGTGGGAAGAAGTAGTGGAGAAAATGAGGCCCAGAGAAATCGGGTGACTTGTCTAAGGACACAAAACATCCCTGACATCAACCCCAGGGCTGTTTCCCTTAAAGATGACACCCTTGAGAGCGCTGAAGATGCTCTCCCATAGTGATGACAGGGTTTAACAAACACCCTGGGGTGCTCAGGGAACACCCCCTAAGTGCAAGGACCTCCTTCTTCCATCCAGCGTTCCCAGCAGCCCCTCCCTCCTACCCGCCAGACCAGGACTTGCAGAATAGAGACCCTGGGAGCCGGAACCCTAACCATGTTCTTTAAATATTGTCTTTAATTACCATATTAATTAATTTATTACCATATTTATTTAATTACCATATTATACAAAGAGAGGTTTAAAAAAGGAAAAACTTAAATCACTCCTAATTCCACTGTGTGTGTGTGTGTGTGTGTGTGTATACATATATCCAAATAAATAAACTTTTGTGTCTTTCCTTCCAGACAATATTTTTTGCAGATAGCTAGAGTATTTGTTCATAAAGTTTAGGATCACTATAGTATCATAATCCACTTTTCACATAGGAGCTTAGAGTTAATGCCTTTGCATGAGCATTGGCTTTAAAACCTTTTTTTTTTTTTTTGTAGGGGTGCCTGGGTGGCTCAGTGGGTTAAGCCTCTGCCTTCGGCTCAGGTCATGGTCTCAGGGTCCTGGGATCAGGTCTGGGATCGAGTCCCGTATCGGGCTCTCTGCTGTGGGGGGAACCTGCTTCCCCCTCTCTCTCTGCCTGCCACTCTGCCTACTTGTGATCTCTGTCTGTCAAATAAATAAATAAATAAAATCTTTAAAAAAAAAAACAAAAACTTTTTTTTTGTAGAAATTCAAACACATACCAAACTGGTGAGAATAGTGTGGTAAGTCCCTACCTACTCCATTTCCCAATTATTTACGCATGGCCAATCTTGTTTCCTTTTCACCCCACTATACCCACTCCCCTTAGATTATTTTGCAACAAATCCCAGGTAGCATTTCATTCCTTCCATAAATACAGCTGACACTTGATCAACACAGGTTTGAACTGCGTGTGTCCACATATACACAGAATTTTTAAAAAAAGAAATACAGTACAGTACTATAAATGTATTTTTCTTTTCCTTATGACTTTCTTAATAAAATTTGCTTTTCTCTAGATTACTTTATTGTAAGAATATAGTATAGGACACATATAACTATGAAATACGTGTTAATGATCTGTTTATGCTATTGGGAAGGCTTCAAGTCAGGCTATTAATAGTTAAGTTTTGGGGGAGTCAAAATTTGCACCTAGCTTTCCACTTCAAGAGGGGTTGTCAAGCACCTTTAACCCTTTGCGTTGTTCAAGGATAACTGTATTTCAGAAGCATCCTCTTTGGGGGCACTGCAGATTCCATTGCTTGGGTGGACCACATGAAGAGGTGTCTTGAGGTTATTGCACTGAGCAGGTGGTAAGGAAGCAACATCGCCCTTCCTCTCCCTCCCATGATGTTGTCCCAGTGCCCAAACCCTCCAGCCTCCACTCTTTCTACCGATCTCTGCCTTGGAGCAGGCATGCTGGCTCTCCTTGGCCTGACCCTTTGAAAGTTGTGGTCCCTGCAGAGAGAGGTCAACATTTCATATGATCTGAATCCTGAACTGAAGAAGCTGCTTTTGGCTTGATTTGGGAGATTTTGAATAAATAAAGTTGTAATACAATAAAGCATCCAGCGAGTTAGCATTCTGTGATACAAACGCATTGAGGGACACTCCCTGTGCCAGCCCACATTGTCTCACGCAGACACAGAGGGTCAGGACAGGCGGTGACCCTTTGCAGACCTTCCCTCCCTCCTGGTCCCATGGCCATGTGTGCAGGTCATTTTCCTCTGCTCTTTTCTTCTATCAGATCTGGGGTTTGAGACCTTTTCTATAATTTCATTTCAAACTATTGTTTCATATGACCTGGTCTATTACTGAGTATGCATGAAGAATATGAAAATTACTCAAACTTTTTTAAATTAAATTTTTTCCAAAATGCAAAAAAATGTATTTTTTTCAGGTTTCTGTTGGGGAAAGGGAAAAACAGTTTTAATAGACATGAGTGTTTGGAACAAGGACCCAGAGACAAGGAAGGCACTGTATGAATGGGTGCAGCTCTGCGCTCTCTCGGGTCAATGGTGGGAAACAGCCCATCCAGCTCTCTTAGGCAGCCCTGCTCTGGGCTGGTAGTCTATTGTGCATGCTGGAGGCATCCTTATCTAAGTGCAGCCTCTTTGCTTCCTCGGGTTTCAGCGTTTCCCACGAGACCATTTAAAATCACATTTGTTACTTTACCATCTAATCACACATAAGCTTCTCCCCACACCCCCTCCCCCACCCCCGCCCTGCTTCCGTCCAAGGAGTGCACTTTTCTGGAGCACCAGCAGCCAGGGTGGGACTCGTGACGGGAAATGGGAATGGCACCCAAGGAAGCATGAGTCTTTGCAATTCCCTGAACACCAGGGAGGTTCTTATCAGACAGGCCGGAGCGCGTTCACTGAAGGCACAAACAAGTGTAAGTCTTTGCAGAGCTGCGGTGGGGGGGGTCTCGGACTGACCTCCCCTACCAGAGCTACTCACTAGCCTCTCCGGCAGAAGAGGGGACAGATGGAGTTTCTTCTTGCTCTGCCTGAATGTTAAGCTGAATGTGTGTTCCAGGAGCTCATGGATTCCAGTGGAGGAGAGCTGGGATAGAAGAGGATCTCTTACCTAGAAGACAAGCAAGATTGAGTCAGCAAAGGTTTGGCTGCGGGACTTGGGGGCCAATCTATGGCTAATGGTGTAAAGACATATGCTTGGGGTTATATGGGAAGAATGAGAGGTTTTACCTGTGAGCCAAAGCACGGTTGTGGGCTGCTTTGAATATATGACCTTCCCGAAACACCCACAGTTCTTAGAAAACTAGTATTGTTAATCTATTTTTATAGAAGACTCCTATTATTTCCCATCCTCTGAAAGATAAGGGGGAAAATTATAGTCAAATCCAAAAACTAGCAATCTCTACATGCCAAATCAATGTCAAGTTTATGTTCTTCCAAGAGTCATATTGATACAAAGAAATGTTTTATTAGCAGTTGCTATTTCAGATAGTTTACCAAAGCTGTGGTAACAGAGGCCAAATATCCTAAAAGTATTGATAAAAATGTTATATCTAAGTAAAAATGGACATAGAAAGCACAGGTATGGTCTGTGGTAGTCCGCATAGTCTGCAGGTAGGAGGTGATACACTCCTTCAGAGATAAGTTTTGCTTCAAACTCAAGGCAAAAGTACTCTCGTTAGAAAAGTGTGGATAAGAGTGAGTGCAGTGGTTCCCACTCTGGATTACACATTAGAATATATTGGAGAAGCTTTTAGAGACCCAGACTCTTGGACCCTACTCTAGGTCTCGACCTAAATCTAAATGCCAGAGCTGACAGCCAAGAACTTATGTCTTTTCAATGGTTTCCCAAAAACTCCAATGGGCAACAAGCTTGAGGGACACCTGTTTAAAGATATTGTGATGAAACAAGAGAAATCCAGGTGACCAAGGGTATTTTCATCCTGCAGGGAGCATTGATACATGTCCAGAAAGGTGACAACAGGTAGGGCCAAAGTCATCTGTCCTTTGTTTTTAGCCTAACTCTGAAATCCAAAAGAATGATTGGTTGAGAGATGAGATTTCTGTGGTTCTGGCTTTTCCCCCATAACTCAAGTGCACTTAGTAGAAATTGATTCCTGATCATGATTTTGCTCTTTGAGATTACCTGACTGGATCAGTGCCAGAAAAAGAAAAGTATGCTATGATTTTTTAAATGTAGATTTAGTCACCTTCCCTGGACTTGCAAAATGAAGCAGGAAGAGTCAACTGCACTTATGTATTTTTGCGCAGTAGATGCCAAAAGTTGGGCTTTCTAGCTACATGGTGTGGAAAGAAGGTGGAAATGACGCAGAGAAATGAATTGCTTTTAGTCTGATGGAAAAATTTATTTTGAAATGGCATAAACTTGGTTTGAAATGTTAGGAAGATTTTAGAGTGGTCTTAAAAAGCAATTTCCTAGTTTCCTGTTCACTCACTTAGCAGTCAGCTAATATTGATAATAATAATAAAAAAAATGAATGGGCACTGAAAGTAAGCACCATCACATGAAAGAACATACATGCAAAAAGATGGTTTTGAGAAAATCTTCATCAGAAGGAAATGGAAAAAGACCCTGAGGATATTCTGTAATCATAAATGGTGGAGAAAGAGTCTTTCATAATTAAATATTGCCAAGGTAATGCAGTTCTAGGAGGAGGAAAACCAGTGACCACTGACTCGAGGCAGGTGTCCGGCCATGCATTCCCTTATATCAGAAGCCTATCAGGTCCAAAAGATTCCTGGGACCATAGCTCCTTCAAGAGCAGCAGCCCCATGCTTCCCATTCTCTCTCCTTCCCTCCCAGAGTCCCTGAGCCCAGGGTCCCATATACAAACAAATACCATGAGCTTAGAGTCCATGCCTCTTGAACCCATGAAAGACACACTTTCCCATCACCCTCTGGGGCTGCTGTATCCTTTTTCATACATCCTTCATCCACTGGGCTCACCTTTTCTGCATAGTCATTTCCTGCCCAGACCTTACCTGTCCTTCAAAGTCCTGAAGAGACCTCATTCTTCCACAAGACCTCATGCCCCCTCTCCCTTCTTTGCCCTGGCATCACCTTTTCATCTATGTTTGTGTTTATGAGCACGTCTCCAATTAGAGTGGTGCTTCTGCTGGTGTCTGCCCCCACCGAACTGAATTTATGAGTGACAGAGTCTCAGCCTCCTTGATTTTTATACCTCCATCAAAACTTTGTACATATTAGCAGTTCACTAAGTGCTTCCTAAGTAAAAATCATGGTTTTTTGTCCTGGATCATATGGGAAAGAGTTTCAGATATGACAAACAACACCTTCTTTCACCTCTCTTCCTCACTGGCAACAATTCTGGGAGGCTCATCTGAGTCAAGATGTCACTCTGGTTCATTTTGCTCATTAGAGCCCATGGTCATTCTTTTTACCTTGCTCCTAGCTGTTGAAGATGCCTTGTTCACATTCTGTAGGGAGGGGCCAAGACACAGAAGCCCTGCACGAATGTGTCAGCTATGAACTTGACCTTGCATTAGACACAATCCTAGGTGAAAGCAGGTGGAGTGAATTGTGATATTAGGATTATTATTAATTATCATGATTACTCTGAGGTCGTTTCAGAGATGACCAATAGGACAAATCAGAGGATCCTTCAGGGAAGACTTGAGCATGGGCTTTAGAGAGATGGAGAAGAGAAGGGAGGTTGTTGTACCCTGGGTGTGGTGACATGGGCAAAGGCTCAGAGACACCTAGAAAGTGCTGACTCTGTCGGCAGCAGTCACGATAATGATCATCTCAGGCAGGGCCAGAGCAGCCACTGGAAAGGCATCAAACTCCAAATTTAAGATTAGTGCACCTCATTTATTTTGTAGACATATATTCTCCCTTTATTTAAAAAAATCAGCAATAATTCTACTCCCCAAGAGTAATCTGTGTTAATATTTATATTGCTTACCTCTGGACAGAAGAGATAAGAATAATGACTTAGGCTATGACCTTGGCTAAGCCAGCCTCAAGGCTTTATGCTTAGTCTGTGGAAATGGGTTAATAAAGGGGTAGACTATCTATGATCCTGTGAGGATTAAATGACACAATGTATGTGAAATACCCAGCACTGAGCCCCACATATACAAAGTAAACAAGAAAACATGTTTATTAATAAGACCATCATTTTTTTGTTCAACTTTTGAACAAATGAAGTTGTGATTAAATTTTTTTTAAGTACTGGCTGGCTCAGTGGGTGATCACAGGTCAAGTGTGGGTCAGCGTCATTCAGAGGCTGCATTCAGAGTGCCTCAGAGCTTGTTGGCAGGCAGGCATGCACAGATCAGGGTGCTCAGAAAATATTAGCTGATTCTTGGCTCAGTGCCCAGCTGTAACCGAGTGAGGGGAGAGGAGGGACTCACCATGTCCTGCTTGGCCCACTGGCTCAGTGCTCATCCAGACACTGCACTGTCTGTCCTGATCCAATGGATTCTGTTCCAGCTTTGTGGGAAATCAGGATGAGGGCAGGAGAAAGGGAATCTTGAGACAACTGATAGCATTGATATCAGAATATGGAAAGCACTAAGAAATCTGGGTTGTTGTCCCAACTCTGCCTTTTTCTAGCTGAAGTCCTTGAATAAGATCCATTATCCACCTGGGTCATAGATTCTTTATTGGTGGAGATGGTTGTAGTCCAGGAAGACTGTATGATGTGAAATCAGCCTGATTGTGTGATACCTCTGCGTCAGCTTCTTAAAACTATCACATTCCCTTGGGGAAAAATAACATTAGCAGCAAAATTAATATAACGTTTCTAAAGTTGTAGGCATTGTTCAAAGCACTCATTTCTTTCTGATGACCACCTCATAGTACTATTATTATGCCTATTTTATGGATGAGAAGATCGAGGACAGAGAAGTTACATAAACTTCCCAATGTCCGACAGCTAGTAATGTGCACAGTAGTGATTTAAGCCCAGATCCAGAATCCAAGAACTTAACCATTACACTCTGTTGCCACTATACATTTTGATTTCTTAGCCAGTGGAAAGTAGTTTGTTATATTGGGTTAGAGATACGATAAGTGTAAAAATGTGTAAAAAAAAAAATGTAGGGGATGCAAATATTAGATGCAATCACACAACGCATTTTGAAAGGTCTGAAACACAAGCATAGGGTACATGATCATGAAACATTTCACTGAGACTCCACTTTTTTTTTTTTTATAAAAGATTTTATTTATTTGACAGAGAGAGATCACAAGTAGACAGAGAGGCAGGCAGAGAGAGAGGGAAGCAGGCTCCCTGATGAGCAGAGAGCCCGATGCGGGACTCGATCCCAGGACCCTGGGATCATGACCTGAGCCGAAGGCAGCGGCTTAACCCACTGAGCCACCCAGGCGCCCTGAGACTCCACTTTTACCTAAAGACATTTCATGCTGTACATGGTGCCAAACACTGGGGACACAGATTTATGGGCAGAAGAAAGTTGTTTCTGCCCTCACAGAACTGACAGTCTAGTGGTGCACACACATATTAAATAAACACACAAATAAATATAATTATAAACTGTGACAAGGGTCAGGAAAGACTAGGATTCTTTGGGAGATCATCTTAAAGGCTCCTAATTTAGAAAGGCAAGATCAAGGAAGGCCTCTCTGAGGAAGTGACATTTACGTGGCAGCCTAAAACGAGCTAAACTATTTTTGTCAGAATTTGCCATTTGGAAGCAGCAATTGAGGACCAAATCACAATGTGATTTGTGGACAAAAGACGAATTCCTTCAATGTCAGGAGCTGGGCAGCAGCAACGGATTTTCTGAGTACCCTTTGCTTTCCTGGAATAAACTGATGGGCTGCATTATATTGGTTGGCATTTACATAATATTCACAGTGCTCTTGCCTTAGAACCTTGTCCAAAACCCATTTCTACCTGTCAGAATTTGCATATTTTTTCTTTAGAAACTTAGCAAAGGAAAAGGAGGATTATTGTTCATGAGAAACATATTTGGCTCTAAAATAATTAATGTTTAAGAAGATTAACAGCCATAGAATTTCCTCATGAAAAGAAGTCTCATACAGGTGCCTCTGCTTTTAAAAGGTGTTTAGCCAAGGCCAGAAAGTGCCTCAGAGGGAGCATTCAGCACACCCAGTGGGTAAGCAGTTGCATATTCTTCAGGATTCTAGACCCAGCGCATACTTAACGCCTCTCAAGCTAGAACATGGAGATTCATATCGTGAAGCATATGAGCAACATAAAGATGCTCTACAAATAACTTCCTCCAGGAAGCCTTCACTGAGCTTCTCTTGCCTATTTTGGCCCCTCCCTTCTTTAAAACTTTGAGGCATTTGTCTATCTTTTTAAAACCCCATGGCCAGAACCACCCATTGGAACCCTTATTTATTTTTCTAATTATTTCCTTTTCTTTCTTTCTTTCTTTCTTTTTTTTTTTTTTTTTTTTTTTTTTTTTTGAGAGAGAGGGAGAGCAGGCACAGGCCTGCATGGGCATGGTGGAGGGACAATGAGAGCAGGAGAGAGAATCTCAAGCAGGCTTCATGCCCAGCACAGAGCCCAACATGGGGCTCAATCTCATCTCATCTCATGACCCTGAGATGATGATCTGAGCTGAAATCAAGAGTTGGACATTTAACCGACTGCCTCTCTCATAAAGGCAGCTCTCTCAAGGTTTCTTTTCTCCCTGAGAAGACTCAAAGGCCTCCAAAACAAGAAACTTGGTTTCTTGTCAAAATGAAAGGACCTCAATATACTGCTAGACCAATTCCCTCCTTGTACAGATGAACAAACTGAAGTCCAGAGATGGAAAATACCCAAAGACTAAACATGGTTTATTACAGGCTGGTGGCTAGGACTCCAGTCTTGTGACTTCTGCCCACTGCTCTTCTTTCTACACCACACCATCTTCCACATCTAGTAGTGCTAAATTCACAGTAAGCCCTCAACAATTACTGAGAATGAAAGAATTTGTGACTATTTGACAAAATGAGGGAGAGCTAAGTGTTCCTGACTCACCCCACAACCTCTGGCAGCTCAACTGGACACTTCCAGGCTGTGGCAGTTTGAAAAGAGAAGCCTCTGAAACTTATAGGCATATATTTGAATGTAGCTAAGAGAACACAGTTCTGTTGCTTCTCCAGTTTCCTAGGAAGTCAAGAATTGAAATAAAGATGAAGGACAATTCTCTTATCCCTCTAGGAGTTGCAACAAGAAGGCAACTGAAGGGACCAATCCTGTGAGGGAGAAATACTTGTGCCAGGTCATGATCAAACCCAGTCCTGCTGCTAGGAAGTTAATCTGTCTTCTTGAAAACTACCTAGTCCTTCATCAAGCAAAATCTTAGTTTCCTCACAAAATCAGAACCAGAACAAATCAAAGCCAGAGCATTACTTCCATGTTCATAAGGTACCAGATATCACAAAGGAAGCATCCGAGCACTTCCTCATCTTCCTGTATGGTAATTGCTTCTCAAATACAAACAAACAAAACATATTCAACATGAGAAAGCAAATCAATAGAAGGACCAAGGGTGAACCCAGGTCTCCTCACTCCCCAGTCATAGTTCTTCCCATTGCATCACAAGGACTCCCTCTTAGTACATTCACTGAATTCTCCTTCAGTCATCTTCTCCCCCATTTCAGTTTCCTTGCATCCATGGACAGCTCCAGGACTTTTTTCCTACACCAGAGAAGCTTAGTCACTGGAGGACAATGAGAAATATCTCTTTACTCTAAGGTCAAATCAGGTACACTGACAACAGAAACATTAGACTGAACAATCATAGATCATATTCATGATGCTCTTCTAACATAGTTTGTCTCTGAGAGCCACCACCATTCATTCATCTATTCCTTTACTCAACAAATATTTATCGAACACTTACATGTGTCATAAAGGAAAGTAAAGGCTTCTGTGCAAATGAATAACAAAGCAAACTAGTCTAGTCCAGAGGGTCAGGAAAGACTGCTCCGAGAAAGTGATATTTAAAATAAACTGATGGAAAAATGGAAGCCAATCAGGGGGAAAGGATAGAAAAGGCATTAATGAGAGGAAAAAATGCATGTGTGAAGCTACCAAAGCAGAAAGGAATATGGTGAATTTGAGAAACTGAAAGAAAACCAGGGTAACTACTGGGGGGAAAGCCAGGGAAAGTGAGATATAGATGGAGGAGATGGGCATGGACCAGATCCTGCCAAGACTTATGTGCCACAGGAATGAATTTAGACATTGTCTGAAGGGCTTGGGAAACCATTGAAAAGTATAATCAGAGGAATGATATGAGATTTACATTTTAAAAAGATTGTGTTGGTTGGTATGTGTATAGAGAAAACAGAATGTACAGAGAGACCTGTTAATGAACAAGCACAGAAGCCGGATAAGAGATGGCTGAGGCTTGGTGTTTGAGGCACATGTGAACAGTGAAGGAGAGGGAGGGTCTATGGGTTTATGATGGCAGTAGCCATAAAGGTGTTTGATGGTGCCATTTAACAAAAGAGGGAACTGGAAATAAGCTAGTTTAGATGAAGGAAATTAAAAAAACAACAGCAACAGGCAGGTAGTCAGGTCTGGCGCAGAAGAGAGGTTTGAGTGGAAGTTAAAACCATGGGAAAGGATTAGATTTCCATGAGAGGGGATGTAGAACAGAGTTAGGACAGAACCCAAAGAAGCTCAGTATTTAGCAGCCATATAGAAAGGAAGCCTTCAATAATGTCTCAGATGTGACAAAGAGAGAGGATTTCAAGAAAAATGGAAGGGTCAACTATGTCGAATCCTGCTAAGAAGTCAAGTAAGTAGAAATCTAAAAGTTTGTATGGATTTGGCACCCCAGAGGTCATTTACAACTTAGTAAAAACTTTTATGAAAGGGGCTGGAAGAGACATATTAGAGTGTGTTGAGGTGTAATGACATATAGTAAAGAATGCATCTGTCATGCATGTCTTTTGTGATATTATGTCATCTAGCTAAATCTAATGCTAGGAATTTCCAGAATCCCTAAAAATATTAAGCAATTATAAAATTCACTGTCCAGGATGCCTGCATGGCTCAGTTGGTTGGACGACTGCCTTCGGCTCAGGTCATGATCCCGGAGTCCCAGGATCGAGTCCCACATCAGGCTCCTAGCTCCACGGGGAGTCTGCTTCTCCCTCTGACCTTCTCCTTGCTCATGCTCTCTCTCACTGTCTCTCTCTCAAATAAATAAATAAAATCTAAAATAAAATAAAATAAAATTCACTGTCCAAATTCTACTGTCCACCAGGATTTTGCAATGGCAAAAAATTGTCTATATGGTGATTTCCATATTCTTGTTAAATCAAGCTTGCACTTTATCCTTACAATACATTGGATTATTTAAATATGCTTGGGCACAGTTAAGACAGTTTTAAAATTATAAGATAGTTTTAAAAATTATAAGAAACTCACTTGCCAGACACCCTTCTTTAAAAAAAAAAAAAGATTTTATTTATTTATTTGACAGACAGAGATCACAAGCAGGCAGAGAGGGAGGCAGAGAGAGGGGGGGAAGCAAGCTCCCCTCTGAGCAGAGAGCCTGATATGGGGCTCGATCCCAGGACCCTGAGATCATGACCTGAGCCGAAGGCAGAGGCTTTAACCCACTGAGCCACCCAGGTGCCCCACCAGACACCCTTCTGCAAAAATTCTGAAGGTTTGTTAGTGATATATTCTGATAGGGTCCTTTTGAATAGGACAGGAATTCTGTTAGGGAAGAGAATTAAGAATGGGGAAAAGAAGTAGATTTTATATGTTTTACATAAAAAATTATATCCACATCATAAATCCCCTTCAAATTCTTGAGTCTATTGTAATTTGTATTACCCCCATTAAATAAACACTTGTATTTAGGGCAGCAGAACCATATTCAAAATATTCACCCATTAAAGTTGGGAGATAGAGAAATAAAGTGGCAACATTATGAGTTCTTTATACCGCTTAATTGTAAATGATCCAACATGTTTATTTCATTTATATGCTGAGAGCTAGTGGTGTCGAATTGAAAGAGGCTAAGTGGCTACTGGCTATTAAATAGCATGTGTAATGGGAAATATTAAAGTCTATATTGTGCATTTGTACAGCACTTAGCTTACAAAATGCTTTCACATACATTATTTGATTCTCCCAACAACAGTGTCAAATTAGCAGAGCAGATGTTATCATCACCAGTTTACAAATCATAGAAATGAGAGAGATAATTCAGAAGACCTACTCAGTATCAGAACTAAAGTTTTCTGTTTCCAAGCCCAGTGTTGTTGTGACAAAACCACACCACTTCTCTGGGTTTCTTGAATAATTATAGCTCGAAGTCTCTAAAGCTGACTCAACCCACCATCCTGAGTTTCGAAGTCCACAACACTGCCAGGAACTTGTGATGTGATAAGAAATTTGTTTTCTTCCTTAGTGATGAACATATTTTTCCTCCTTTCAATCTCATTTTCAGTGGGTTGGGGGAAATGGTAGGGAAGCAAAGACCATTCATAAAATAATATTTTCCTCCTCTCAAACTTCATTTGGATATCAATTTTGTTGAGTAGAGATGTTATTACTTAAATGCCTTTTGGGCACTTTCTTCCTGAAACTCCCAGCTTTCTTTCTTCCTTTAATTATTCCTTTCTTCTATTTTAGCCCCCACAGAAACTCACTTATTCTCAGCACTTCAGCCTGGCACACTGATTCAGCATTACAAACATATCAGTTATTCACCACACCTCACAGAAAACCATTCCCACTCAGCTCTTACCCATCCCCAGAGTTCTTCTTCAGAACCATGGACAGCTCAAGACCACAGCAGACAGGCTTGCTCTTTCAGAACCATAGATAGTGTATCCCCCCCCACCCCGCCCGGCCAACCCCACCACCCCTGCCCAAAATACTCCATCCCTGGACAACAGATTAGCTAGCTATTATCTCTGAATTATTTGGAGGTAAATTACATTCAGCAAGGATTTCCATAACTCCATTCTTTTAGCACCAGGGGCAACTCTGGACTATTCAACTTCAAAGATGTCTTAGTGATATTTTCCTGGGCCACAGATAGCTGAGGCTCAATTTTTGACTACTGGGCAGGATCACAGATAATGTGGTCTCACTTTCTTCATTGAGAACAACTTATTACACTTTCCCAGTGGCATAGCTACTTCAAATTCTATCTCTTCCCTGGCCAACTTGCTCCCCTGTCCAGTGCCCTGTTGCTCCAATTGGGTGCGTAGTGATTAAAATTTTCAGGGAAATGGGTAGCTTAGATAGGCACATGTCAGCATCACTGATGATCTAAAATTCTGACATCTCAGGAACATTTATAAGTCTTGGCTACTCTGGCCACATCTTCCCAAAAAGGGACATTTAATTCTATGCTCCCATTAGCTTAGAGAGTCCAGCGATAGCACCAATGCCAAAGCTAAGTTGTTTGCTCATTCCATGAGCTAGAGAGCTTAACCACACTCTGAGCACCATGTGTGACACCACGTGCAACACAGTTTCACTCAAATGTGTCAGTAGAGTGGTTACTATTTCTCACCACCAATTCATCTTTCTCTCAATCTAGTGGTATGAAAGGTCCAACTGTAATCTCAGTCTTAGTGACATCCTGACAACATGCTTGCTGTTCCATCAGGCAGCCAAATCATGGCATCAGAACATGAAGCAGTTCATTTTCATGTTCCTGTTCTTTGGGTAATGTAATTAGTTTATTCAACTTTGCAGTTATTCCCATACCCGAATCTGTCTCTTTCAACAACTCAAACCATCTAGTCACATCCTCTCCACTCCATGGTACTTATTCACACTCTCCCTGACTAAAAACCATTCCCACTATTAGAACAAAGCTCAGCAGTTTTTAAAACTTGTCTTCCTACTATTTCTATGACGCCAAGATTTCCCTGTTTTTCTTCCTTTTTGGGTACAGCATCTCTATAATGTTCAGTGCTTCTCTGCCCCCACAGCCCTCCAGGTTCCCACCTTAATTTCTCTTCTCTCACCTTAGAGATCAAATTTTATTCAAATCAGGGTGGGTTTTAGGAATCTTAAACCTTAAGTTGTTATTGAACAGACAACCTTTGATCTTTTTTCCCTGCAACATGGGAAATGGTTAGTTTCTACCCACTCTGGTCTCATGGTTTAAGTACTTGTGTTTGTTTCCCCCAAACCCAATTCTGCTTGCAGGTAAAAATTTAGCAATATTCTGTAAGTATCTGATACCCATTCAGGATCCCTCAAGTTTATTTACTCATGTAATCCACAAATGTTTGTTATCATCTAGTATGTGCTGAGCATTGTTCTGAGTGTTAAGGATTCAACAGTTAAACAAACAGAAAAATCCAAACTTTCATGAAAGGAAAAGTACTAGTTTAAGGAGATAGTAAATAAATAAATGTTAATTAGTTAAAAGTGCTTTGAGGAAAAGTGAAGGGAGGTAAAAGTGTAGAGACTGGCCAAAGGCCTTCGTTTGGAATGGTCAGGCGAGGCTTCCCTAACAGGTGATATTCAAATGAGCCCTGTGGTTATAAATGGTAAGAGAATAGTATGCAGAAAGAATAACAAGTTCAAACACCTTGAGGCAAGAGTGTACTTGCTGTGTCCAATAAACATCTCGGTGGTCTGTGGGCCTGGGTTTCAGTGAGTAAGGAAGAGAATGATATGAGTTGAGCTCAGAGATGAAGTTTACGGCAATACACTTCAAAGGATCATTCCTGTTGCTTGTAGAAGTGTAGGCTGCAAAGACGTGAAACAATCCTAGCAGTGAGACATTTTGAAAAGACGGATTAGTGACACAAGCAGGACATGACAATGCTTTGGTCTATGGAGGTAGCAGCAGTTCAGTGACAGTAGTTTAGACCATAACAGGAGCAGTAGAGGAGGATAGTAGTGATTTGGGCCATCGATGTAACAGTGGATAAGTGTGCCAGTGGTTGGACCAGGGGATAGCAGTGGAGGTAGGTGGTAGTGGTTTGAACTATGGAGGTGGTGGCAGATGACAGTGATTTGGGCTATAGAAGTAGCATTGAAAGTGGGTCACGGTGGTTGGACCATGGCAGTAGCCATGGAGGTAGATGATAGTGGTTTGAGCTATGCAGGTAGCAGTGGCTGTGATAAGAAGTAGACAGCTGAACTTCCAATGCAAGGTAATTAGAGTTTTCTGGTCATCTAAATGTGAGATTTGGGAGAGAGAAAGTGAAGTAATGGATAATTCCAAAGTTTCAAGACTCAGGGTTTGAGCCCTTGGAAGGATGATGTCTCAATTTATTGAAATGATCATGACAAAGGGAAAAGCATATTTATTTAGGGTAAGGATGTCAGTAGTTAGGCTTTATACATCTATCAGGCATCTTTATGAAGGAAAATCAATGGTTAGTTAATATAATTTGGAATGTAGGTGAAAGGTCTTGGCTAGAGATATAAATTTAGATTTATGTTTCAAATGTGACTCCAGACTTCCAATTATGTCATCATAATTTCAATCTTTTCTGGAAAGTCTCTCTCTAGGAAGCTGGCCTAAGTTGGCTGAGACCCAGAGCTACATTTAAGCTCCCAAAGTCTATAGTTTTTTTCATTGCTGTATCTGAGGAGTTGAAAACATAAGGGAGGAAGACTTGTGGGAGAAAGAGACACAAAGAGGAGCCCCTAAGCCTCCATTTTCAAAAATGGTTATGTAATTTACTGATATAGGGAACAAGGAGGCAGAAAAGTTGGGGTGGAGAGGGGATAGAGAGATCATGGAGGACAATGACTTTGAGGTGTCTATGGAGTATTCAAAGAGCTATATGTCAAAGATATTGGATTAGTGGGTCCAGAGTTCAGAAGAAAGGTTCCAGATTTAGGACTCACATGCAAGAAAATGATCATTTTCATTGTACGTAAATGGATAAGAACAACCATAAGATGCATGAAAAGATGCAATCCTATGTGGGATGGGGGCTGATATATTCACCTACTAATCAGGTCCTGGAAAATTATAATTATCTGTTTGCTTACATCATAACTGCCTTACAGAGGCAAAAAGCTACATTAGTGGGGAAAATCCTCCATTGATTTCTTAACACATCAATGAACAATATAACACAAAGAGGCTGTTCTGAGACCCCTTGAAACTTCATCAAATCTGAATGTATTCAGATCAATCCATACCTTTCAAGTCCTAGAGAGCCCTTCGATAATACCCCAGTCAGTAGGATTCCAGAACTGCTCCAGCAAGTGGGACCCATCCCAGAAATGAGAGCACTGGGTATGGAGTCAAAAAACTCAGAGACGATCTTGTTTAGTTCAATAATATCTTTATAACCTATAATAATCACTGATTATTAATTCTCTTATATGTAAGAAAATGCCTTCTACCTACTCTATAGGATTTCTTTGGGGATTAAAAGAGATCATTGTGGATGTGACTGGGTGGCTCAGTCAGTTAAGCATCAGACTCTTGATTTCAGCTCAGGTCATGATCTTGGGGTCATGAGATGCAGCCCCATTTTGCTGAAGATTCTTTCTCCCCCTCTCCTTCTGCCTCTCTCCCCACCATGCATGTGCTCACACTCTCTTTTTCTCTCCCTAAAAAGGAAGAGAGATAATTGTGCCCACTCTTGTTGTCACTGTGGATTGATAATTTACGTAAGTCTTCTCATGATGCTCAGCCATCTTTGTGAGCAACTCAGACTTGCTGCAAGACCATAGAAACATTTGTTCCACTAATAACAACAGAGGCTAAAAGAAAGAACCCTTTGTCCTGCTAAGATGTTCTAATTATCAATTCTAATGTGTGTGTTGGGTGGGGGGTTCCCACTCCACCAAGGTGCAATTTTCCAGACACAAGCTGGGTGTTCAATAGTTCAATTAGCATCAGGTCCCACAGGTTAAGGGCTCAGTTTTACAAGACTGACCCTTGCCCACATATACAAAACTTCAGATGCCAATTGCAAGCCTAGATTTTTCCCTGTGCTTCTGAACAATTTAGAAACCTCTAAACTAGAGGTTTCCATGACCTCCTCCTTGGGTTTGATTAATTTGCTAGGATGGCTCACAGAACTTAGAGAAACATTTTACTTACTAGATTACAGGTCTTTTATAAAAAGATATAACTCAGGGACAGCGAGATGAAAGAGATGCATAGGCAGAATATGGGGAAAGGAGTGCAGAATTTTCATATCCTCTCTGAGGTGATCTCTCTCCCCAATCTCTATGTATTCAACAACCCAGAAGCTCTCCAAATTCTGTCCTTTTGGATTCTTATGAAGGCTTTATGACATAGGCATGATTGATTAAACCATTGACCATTGGTTATTGAATTCAACTTCCAGCCTCTTTCCTCTCCCTGGAGGTCAGAGGTGAGATGGGGAACCTAAAGTTTCAATCTTCTAATAGTTGGTTCTGCTGGCAATCAGTCCCCATCCTTAGGTGACTTTCAAAATATACCTCAATATCATACAATTTAATTTAAAAAAAAAAAAAAGGAAGGGAAATCTAGTCATTGGAGTGCCTTCCAGGCTTTTTATGGACCATGGTGGACCCAGAGTCCCAAAGACCGAGTCTGACAGTATTAGAGACCATGAATTAGATCAGGATTTTATAAACTTATGAACAATTTTTAAATCATCATGGTGTGTTAAATCATCGATACACTGTCAGGAAATGTGGGTGCACTTAGATTAAAATAAACAGCAAAAATGGGCTCATGAATCAATCATTTGAAGAAAGAATCAAAATCTTATTCATATGATTTTTTTAAAGAAAAACTTTACATTAGAAGAAAAAAAACAACTCAATAGGAAAATTAAATAATGTACTTTATTAAGAATAAAAAATGCAAATATGCTGCCATGTTTTGAGCATTAGGCACACAGCACACTCTCATCTGGCAAGTGCAGCCATGTGCTCAAGGTAGCGGGCCTCCTCCTCTCTCTTGTCATGTCCAGGAACGGCTGCCACTTCTTAAAAGCATATCATTGCATAATAAAAGAACAACAAAAAATGTTAATGCCTTCCATGCTTTTTAACAAATGCTTTTCAATGGGGAAAATTTTACTAGCATTGTTTTTGCCACAGACCACATGAACCAGTATTTGATGAATGCAGGTGAGAACCTGTTGCTCAGTGGTCATAGAATTGAGAAGAGAGGGCAGTGTGGCTAAATCTGGTGGTGGTGGTGGTGGTGAAGGAGCAACGGATGAAGGAGCCATGTCTTAGAGCTCATGGAGAACATAGCTCAACCCCGAGGTGCCTGGAGGAGGATTGAATAAACACCCTCCCCAGAGAATGCCACAGGGACAATGAGACTCTGGGGAAAGCTCTGGAGAGAGCTCAGTGTGAGTTAAGGAAGGAACTGTGTTGGGGCGGGGGGTTGCTGTTCCAGCGAGGAAGTGTGAGTTAAGGAAAGAAATGGAGGGAGAGGGCCAATGGGCAAGCTGTTACCTCTCTGTTGTGATGTCCACTCTCATAAGAGTATAATTCTTCCTGAAGAAGAATGAGAAGATGGCATTCCCCTTTGGGTCCCTGGAAACTACCAACTTCCGTCGATTCACTCCGGAGTCCCTGGTGGAGATTGAAAAGCGAATTGCTGCCACGCAGGCAGCAAAGAAAGCCAAAGATAAGCACAGGGAGCAGAAGGACCAAGAAGAGAAACCTCGGCCCCAGCTAGACTTGAAAGCTTGCAACCAGCTGCCCAAGTTCTATGGTGAGCTCCCAGCAGAGCTGATTGGGGAGCCCCTGGAGGATCTGGACCCTTTCTACAGCACACACCGGGTAAGGGTGATTGACTGGGAGGCTGTTCTCAGCTCTGGGAGAGGAAGCCTCTGCTCCACCCAGCCTAGGGAGTTCTCCTGACCTGGGTGATGTGGCTGTGAGCTAGACTCAGTTAATGACAAATGTATCCAACTCCCTCTTTGGTACTGTCTTCGCATTTTTATATTTATGGTAGAGACTAATTAAACTCAAATCCTCAAAAGCAACAACAGCTGCTATGAAATTTTAAGAGGAAGTTGGCTGTTCTCTTGGATGACCACTGCCCTAGGATCTCCCATGATGTTGGCTGTCTTTGCAAATGGGAGCAGGGATCCTGAGTCTTGGGGTGGGGGTAGAGTAGAGAAGGGGGTCAGAAATCAGGATGATTTAATGAGTGGTCCTCAAAGTTTGATCTCAGAATCCCTGGGGTTCCTTAAACCCTTTTAGTGGGTTCAGGAGGTCTTATATACTCTCTCTGTCTCACACACACAGTATAAGCAAAAGGGCATAAATAGTAACAAAAACTCTTTGGGGTCCTCAATAATTTTTTTTAACTTTATTTTTTCAGTGTTCCAAGATTCATTGTTTATGCACCACATCCAGTGCTCCATGCAATACGTGCCCTCCTTAATACCCGCCACCAGGTTCACCCATCCTCCCACCCCTACCCCTCTAAAACCTTCAGTTTTTTTCTCAGAGTCCACGGTCTCTCATGGTTTGTCTCCCCCTCCAATTTCCCCCAAAGACCTTCTTTCTCCTCTCCTTCACCCAATGTCCTCCATGTTATTCCTTATGCTCCACAAGTAAGTGAAACCATATGATAATTGACTCTCTCTGCTGAATTTATTCACTCAGCATAATCTCCTCCAGTCCCAGTCCACGTTGATACAAAAGTTGCATATTCATCCTTTCTGATGGAGGCATAATATTCCATAGAGTATAAAAGTCTCCTGAAATCAAAACATTTGAGAACCACTAGTTTAAATGAGAGCTGCTTCATGACAATTCCCCTCTTTGTATTGTGTCTTAGATGTTCCACACAGCAACCTCCCGCCCCAAAAATGATGTTGGGAGTTGGAAAGGATAAGAATCAGCCATCTCAAATATGGTTTATAGAGAAAATAAAAAGACACTAAAATGTCTTTCTCCCTCCTCTCACAGGCCAAGAACCCTCACCTTCCTAGATGCTCAGAGGCAAGCAGTAGAGAGAGGGCTTTACAGGGGAGACCTAGGAGGCAGAGAGCAGGGGGAGCATCCCCGCACCAGGGATGATCCACTAATCAGAAGAGGAATTTAATGCAGCCAGAACCATATCCTCCAGTTGCCAGAATCCTGACCCTGGGGCTGAAGCATCCCACCAGCCCCAGGTCAGACTCCTGCCCACTGGGCACTCTCCGTGGGCTCATCTTGATGCACAGTCAGTCACTGACAGGGCCTGAGGTCTTGCTAGGAGGGTGAGAATGTGGCCCTCAGTCCTTGATCCCCACTACCTCTGTCCCTCCACTTGGCTCTCCACTAATGGATGCATGGTTCCCAGACCTCGTCTTGCTCATAAGCCTGAAATGATACCATTCGTGCTCCAAACCATGATTGTGTGAGGATGCATACTTCTCACTTCAGGTCCACCTTCTGCTTTGTTTTGTTGTAGACGTTTATGGTGCTCAACAAAGGGAGGACCATTTCACGGTTTAGTGCCACTCGGGCCCTGTGGTTATTCAGTCCTTTCAACCTGATCAGAAGAACAGCCATCAAAGTGTCTGTCCACTCATATCCTTTGCACTGTTGTTTCTTCCACATGACTCCTTTAAAATCAGGCTTTGCCCACTGTGTCCAGCACCTTCTTTAGAGGTTAGCAATATGGGTGTCCTCTAATTGAATCCTGAAACAACAAAATCATTGCATTGAGAGAAAAATGTCTGTGGCTTTAATATGTCCAACACCTGAAAGCTGTCCCAAGACAGAGGAGGTGCTCGTGCAAGCCACAGGTGGGTTTAGACTAGTCTGGACACGCCTGGGCATGTACCACCTAAAAAAATGTCCTACTTATGAATGAGCTTTGCTGATATACAGAGCACATTCTTACCATGTGAGACGGTCTCATCTCACAATATAATAACCAACAAGAGGGCCCCGAAGCTTCTTTGGCTTTTGAAATAGGCATGGGTTGTTACTCTGTGCCCTAGCCATGATGAGGACCGGCTGTTCATTGGGCAAAAGAGCAGCACCTGCCAGAGAACAAAGAGGACAGACCACAATGGGCAAAGCATAGATTGTCTCAGTGGGACCCCACCGGTCACAGACACTGCTAATATCCCAAGTTACCCCCAAACTACTAGCAGGCTACTAAGTTCCGTAGTCCAAAAAAATGTTAATAGTTCAAGGTTCATGCCATTGGGGAATATAGTAATGATTAGAGAAAAATCGGTCAAATGTCTGTATTATAATAACAGCTTTAGGTACCTTCAGAATCTGCCTCTAGTTTTTGTTTTGTTTTGTTTTGTTTTGTTTTTCAAGGCAAGCCAAACTAGGACAAAAAAGAGACTTTGGCTTCGTTTCCAAGGATCTTCCCTGGTGACTGTCCAAATTGGAAGTTCCTAATGACAAATTCAGCCCTGGCTTCCAGGAGGTTGATTTGCAAGAACAGCCTTGCCTCAGCTGCCTGACAGATGGTAGCCAGCCTCTTCTTGGGAGGCTCCAGTAAAAGGAGCTCTCTCCCCCCACTCTGGGGCAGCTTGCTGGATTGCTGACAGCATTCAGTGAGCTGATAGCTCTGGCAAAGAGTCATCTCAAAAATGAAACTGCACTGCTCCATGTAGTTTGCACTACATTTTCCTTTTACATGTTTTATCTTTATGGCCAAGCAGTGGGAGTTATATTTTCTTAATTCAATCTTGAATTTTCTGATCTTATAGAAAGGTATTTAGTGGTAATAGTAGGCTACCGTTTGCTAAATACCTCCTAAGTGTCATCACTGTCGTAGGTACAGAAAACTTTGAAGAAGAGATTTGCATCCCCATCTTACAGATGATGAAACTGTTACTCAAAGGAATTAAATAAATTGTCCAAAGTCACAGATTCAGGTAAGAGGCCCAGCCTGTACCCTGCTTAGAACAGTATCAGCAATAAGGAAATAGGCAGTTAAGGGAAATGAACTGAGGTAACTTATTCTCTCAGTATGTCATCTCTACTTGGGTTTTTTTTAAACATATCCAATTACATAAAAATTACCAATAAAGAAAAACAGCAAATATACAAACTCCTCTCCACACATCCTGGTTCAGTTACATCTTAATTATCTGTAAGAAACAGCTAATTAGAAATGAAATCCCTTTAAAGAATCAAGTGACCGGTGAATAATCTTTTCATCTTGAGATTTGATGAATCATAATTGCTGGATGGAGTCATAGCTGGACAGAAAAGCTCTTAGGTGTCTCCTTCTCACAAAGCCTGTATTTATATATTTAAATCTTATGAACTTGGTAGCTCCACTCCAAAAGATATTCTTCAAGGTATGTAATTCTAAGTGTCCTATTATTAATATTTCACCAAAATTATAATTCTAATCAAATTTGCTATGAATGTTTCCACAAGTAATAGTGTATGTAATACATTACCTTTAAAGGTTTGTGAAGTTGGAGATATGATTTTAATTTAATCCTTGGGTTAGCATTTTCCCCCATATGAACACATTTCTTAATTTAATTGCAAGTCAACAGGAAAATGTGGTTTAATTAGCAGAATTTCCCTTTTCAAAATAGATGTGTTCCTAAGTAACTGTAAAACAGGGCACACTAAAGACATTTACAGAAAACTAAAATAGATTTAAATACTTCTGCTCAAACTGAAATTATGAAAGATGAGTGGTTCACTCTCTCTGTAGGTCAAGCTTATCTTCAGGCTTTGTTTTTCTTTAGGACGTAATTGTTAGGAACCCAAGCTGGTCCTGAGAAAAATGTCCTATGGGGGAAATTTTTCTTTGGGTTTTCTCCACCAACATTTCTTCCCATCAGGTTTCCACTCACCTTCTTCAGTGTCACCTTCCCCTTGTGGTAATCCCGTGGTTCAACCTTGAATATTCTCATCTCTGATTAGAAAGAATTCTCCATCCCAGCCTAATTCTATCTGGAATTTTCTCCTTGAAGCAGCATTTTACATCCCTGTGCCTGCCCCCACCATTTCTAGCCAGAGGCCCATTTCCTCAGTGCGACTGATCTCAGCTAAGTGGGGAAAACCGTCTGACTCAACTAATTCCCATGACAGCTGGTAACCCTCCCTTTACCCCTAACTTCCTAGAAGTAGTCTCTTTGTCTTTTAGGAAAAAAGAGACACTTCCTGGACAAAATTTCAGGCTACATTGTATCAGGAAGTGAAGGTGTCAAGGCAGAAGGACATTTTGGAGAAAGGATTCTTGTTTTCTTCCATCTTGCTGAGGGTTCTGTTGGTAAAGGGGGTCACATCTCAGCACCATATAGCTAACTAACTTGTATGGCCTTGGAAAAATTATTTAAGTTTTCCAGCCTGTTTTACAAAGTATAGATATAATATTTACATACAAGTTCGGTTGTATTAGAAATAATGTGAATGAAGTAACCAGCCCAGCATAGGCACTCAGTAAATGTTAGCAGCTGTTTTGTGATAAGATCGAAAAGCTGATCCTAGGTAAAAGCTATGAATTTAATCATTCAGCATCAAGGTGATTAGAGGTGACATCAGAGAAACATGGCAACTCTCAGCTTTTCCTTAACACAGTCTGCTCAGGTGGTTCAGTCTATTTATTACCGTCACTATTTTGGTCAATTGTGTGGGCATGACCCAAACTGAGCTTCCAGAAAGAATCGAGTAAGTAGACTTGCTGTCGCTGTCATACCTGGGCCTCCTCTTTCTGTCCTTCTGTTCCTTCACTTGGCTGCTTTTTTCTTTTATTTTTCCTGCCGGTCTCATTTGAGTATTGCACGCTTTGGGGTGGTTAGATATTTCCTTTTCTGTGGACTTTGGTGCATAAACACACATGTGATTTTCAACTGTGGAGAACTGTCAGTTGTTGGTTCTCAACCTTGGAATCCCCTGGGGAGATTTTAAAAACATTAATGCCTGGGTCTCAGTCCCAGAGAGTCTGATTTCATGGGTCTGGGGTGGTCTGGGCAAACGAGCTTCCCCATTTGCCTGCTGCATTCGCCTGCTAGGTGCACACATGAACCAAGTTTAGAGATGGCCTACTCTGAGAGGCAGGCGCAAAACCGAGACAGAAAGAAGAACAAATGGTTCTGGAACATATTCAGAAAATTACCCATGAATAAAGCTGTTTATGTTATCATGGCTCATATACTTCAAAGTGACCTTAATATTCCTGAGAGTATTCTCTTTCCCTGGGTTTGCAGATGGAACCTCTGCAGTTTGGGAACATAGGAACTTTCCATAAACTCCTGCACCAACAAATCCGGGAGGGGTGCCCCCAGCTCAGCGTAAGACTGATGTACATTTGCCTCAATAATAGGAACTCTGTAGAAATTTCTTTTTTGAACTTCTAAATTTTTTTTAAAAATTTTTGCTGGTCATAACATTAATACATGCCACAACAGAAAATACACTTGACCCTTGGGCAATATAGGTTTACACTGTGTGGATCCACTTTTACATGAATTTTATAAAAATAAGTATACTACAGTACTATCAATGTATTTTCTCTTCCTTAGGATTTTCTTAGTAACATTTTCTTTTTCTAGCTTATTTTACTGTAAGAAGACAGTATATAATACATATAACATACAAAATATGTGCTAATTGACTGTTGATGTTATTGAAAGGCTTCCTGTCAACAGAATGCTGTTAATAGTTAAGTTTTGGGGGAGGCAAAACTTATATGTGGGTTTTTACTGTATGGGAGGTGTCAGGACCTTTAACCTCTAAGTTGTTCAAGGGTCCACCATATGTTGTATTTCTATTAATAGATTAAAGAAGGCTAATCAGGTGGTCACCTTAACTGATGCTAACAAATCATTTGATAAAGTTTAATATCTGCTTATAATTAGAAATACCAAGAAAAGAAGGAATAGAAGGGAATTGCTGCACTCTGATAAAGGGTAATTACTTTGAAGGAAGTAACAAACAGCATGCTTAATTGTGAAACATGGCCAGCTTTCCCTTTGAGATCAGAAACAAAAAGAAAGAAAGGGAGGATGTCAATTTCATCAGTCCTATTTAACTTTGTAAATGAGAGCCCAGCCAGCATAGTAAGGGAAGGAAAAGAAAAAAATATATATAAGAATAAGAAAAGTAGCAAAGATGCCATGATCTACAGATAATACAACTGCATGATACAACAGCCAATATAATCTAGAGATAAACTATTAAAGTTAACAAGACAGTATAGAAAGGTAGCTGGGTACAAGTTAATATACATAAATTAATTACATATTTATATACTAGCAACAAACAGAAAATAACCAGGTTTTTAAAAATATCAGTTACACTGCTGTTTTAAAATATCAAGTATCTAGAAAGAGGATTATCAAAGTATGAATAAGATCTCTACAAAGAAAATTACGAAAAATATTGAGTAATATTACAGAAAACCCAATAAATGGAGAGATGTATTATATTCCTGGATTTGAAGTCACAATATTTTAAGACTCCCCAAAATAGCTAATAAATTTAATATGAGCCCAATCAAAATCCCAATAGGCTTTTTTTTTTTTTGTATTACTCAACAACCTGACTCAAAGATTTATATAAAATTGTAAAGAGCAAATTATAACCAAGATACTTCTGAGGAAGAAAAACAAGGTGGGAAAAGAGAACTGGCCCTCAGGATGTTAGAATGTATTATAAAGGTCTAATCATTGAAAATGTGTGTGACTGGGGTTGGATTAGTCAGACTAGCGGGACAGAATTGTTGGCTCATCAACAGGCCAGTGCACATACAGACATTGAATTTGTGCTGAAGGTGGCACTGTGGAACAGTGGGGAAAAGGCAGTTCTCAATAAATGATGCTGAAGAATTAGGAATCTTAATAGAAAAATTACTTTGCTCATCACAGCAAGTGTCCTCTTTAATGCCCATAACCCATTAAGCCCTTCTCCCCATGCACCTCCCCTCCAGCAACCCTCAGTTTGTTTCCTAGAGTTCAGCATTTCTTATGGTTTGCCTCCCTCTCATTTTTTATCTTATTTTATTTTTCCTTCCCTTCCCCCTTGTTCATCTGTTTCATTTCTTAAATTCCACATATGAATGAAACCATATGGTATTTGTCTTCCTTTGACTGACTTATTGCTTAGCATAATACCCTCTAGTTCCAGCCATATCGTTTCAAATGGCAAGATTTCTTTCTTTTTGATGGCTGAGTAATATTCCATTATGTGTGTGTGTGTGTGTGTGTGTGTGTGTGCGCGCGCGCACGCAATTAACACACACACCACACACACAAACACACATATATATCTCGTCTTCTTTATCTATTCATCTGTCACTGGACATCTGGGCTCTTTCCATATTTTGGCTATTGTGGACATTGCTGTTATAAACATTGGGGTGCCTGTGCCTATTTGAATCACTATTTTTGTATCCTTTGGATAAATACCTAATAATGCAATTGTTGGGTTATAAGGTAGCTTTATTTGCAACTTTTTTGAGGAAACTCTATGCTGTTTTCCACAGTGGCTACACCAGTTTGCATTCCCACCAACAGTGTAAGAAGGTTTGTCCTTTTTCTGCATCCTCACCAACATCTGTTGTTTCCTGAGTTGTTAGTTTTAGCCCTTCTGACCAGTGTGAGGCAGTATCTTATTGTGATTTTGATTTGTATTTCCCTGATGCAAGTGATGTTGAACTTTTTTGTGTGTGTCTGTTAGTCATTTTTATGTCTTCTTTGGAGAAACATCTGATGAATCACTAAATTCTATCCCCAAAACTAATAATATACTATATGTTAATTAAATTGAATTTAAATTTTTTAAAAAAGAAAAATTACTTTGAACATCCAACTTTATGCCACATACAAGAATCAATTCTAGGTAGATTAAAATCTAAGTTTCCTTGTGAAAGATGAAAACATAAATATTTTAGGGGAAAAATGAGAATTTCTGATGACCTCAGTTTAGAGAGAGATTTATTACATGTGGCACAAGAAGCAGTAACCATAGAGGAAAAAACGGATACATTTTTGCACACTAAAATTAAGTATTTACGTTCATCAGAAGACAACTTTGTAAGAGCGAGAAAGCAAGCTTACTGAGGAGGAGATATTTGCAACACGTGTACCTAAAAAGTGTTTATATCCAGAAGACGATCCCTACAAATCAGTTAGAAACACATCAGAGCAACCAATTTTGAAACAAGCAAAAAATTTGTATAGATATTTCACAAAAGCAGAAACCCAAATGATCAATTAACATAAAAATTTTCTTAATCTTTTTCTTAATCAAGGAAATGTGATTTAAAATTACACAGAGAGATTATTTTAAATGCATCAGATGAGGGAAATTTAAAATTTTGACAATATCAAGTATTAAGAAAGATATGAAATAACAGAAACTCATATACTGCTGGTGGGAATGTAAATTTGTCCAACCTCTTTGGAGATCAATGGATATCATCAAATACAGGTGCAGACACACATAGACTGTAATTATTAATTAAACTCTTAGATACATAAAATGCTCAACAGAAATATGTGTGGGCACCAAGATAGAGCTATGAGAAAGTTTATGAACACTGCCCATAGAAAGCCCCAATTGGAAACAACCTAAATGTCCAAAAATTTTGGAATATGTTAAACATCTCTCTTACATTCTTAAAATGGGGTAATGTACAGCAATGAAAATGAATAAACTATAGTTCCACAAAACAGAGATGAAAAAGGCCAGACACAAAAGAGTGCATAAGTATGACTCCATTTATGCAAAATCCAAAAACAAGCAGAAATTAACTATTCTGTTTAGACATGCTTACTTAGAAGCTCAAAAATATAAATAAAACCTCTAAGACAGAGGAAGGAGGACATAATTGGGAAGGGGCTTGTGGGGTGTTTACAATGTTCCATTTAGTGACATGAATAGTTATCTCACGGCCACTATGGACTGGATTATGTCTACCTAAATCCACACGTGGAAGGCCTAACCCACGTGATATACTGGAGAAAGGGCCTTTAAGGACAGTGCTATGGTTCAAAGAGGTCAGGAGGGCAGAGCCATGACCCAGTAGAACTGGTGTCCTTGTACGAAAGGGAATGGAGCCCAGAACTCTCTCTGCCATATGAGGACACAGTAAGAAATCAATCCTTAGCAAGCCAAGAAGAGGGTTCTCACCAGAGCCTCTCCAGGAGGCACCCTCATCTCCAATTTCCAGCCACTAGAACCATGAGAAGTCAATTTCTGTACTTTAACCACTCTATGGTACATTGTTATGGTAGACCGAGCTAATACACAAGTGTTCATTTTATAATGAATTTATAATTCATGTGCATTTCTATTATGCACATTACATATCACAATAAATAGCTTAAAAACAAAATGATTTTTTATAAATGGCCATTGCATAAAATGCAGACTACTGAAAAATATAAATCAGAAGAGAGGAGGTAGAGAAATCACTGTCAGTATTTCAGGTTATTATCTTCTCTCCCTCTCTTAGTCTTTCTCTCTCTCTCTCTTTCTATTGTGTGTGTGTGTGTGTGTGTGTGTATACATATATATACATATATATATGTACATATATCTATTTGAAGATCTAATTGGCTTTATCAAATGATTCATGCACCAGGCAGCAGCTCATCTAGCAAGCAGAGAGGCACTGAGAGGAGTTGTACAAAATGGAAGTTTTCATAGGTAGGAGGGTGGGGGCAAGAAAGTTATTAGCAAAAGAAAAAGATTCTTCCAGAGGGGGCAGTTTGCTAGGGGAAAAAACAAGGTGTCTTCTCATGCAGGATACCTCATCTTTTTTGGGGGGATGAAGAGGACCCTAGTGGCAGACTCTTAGATGCCAATGGAAAGAACAATTTCCTGATTGACCAGTCAAGGCCCTATTTCCAGGGGAGGCTGAAACTGCCAATAGATTGGGTTTTAAGCCCCCATTTGGGAACTCAGTCTAAGTGGTACCCTTTTGGGTCTGCAGTTTTCTTGACTATATATAGGCTGAGATTGTATAGCATGTAAAATCTCTATCCTTATTTTGAACTTTTAATGCAAAGCATTTTCTCTCAAAAGTAAGAGTTATTTGGGGATTATGGTTAAATATGGAAGATAGCATGCATATGTTTTACCCCAACCCTCTCAAAACGCCAATAAAATGACAGCATGGGAAAAGAACGGTATAAATATACAAGAACAAAGAGGGGGAAAGAAAAGCGCAGAGGACAAAGATGTCATAACAATCTCGGAGGGCCAAAAGTGGCCGGAGGCCTGGTAAACGACTCAGCACATCGGGGCTTGTTAACCAAGGTAGTTAACAAGAGGGATAAAAATGACGATCAAGGCATTTTACCCCTAAAACCTCAGAGGCCCTGAAAATGTGAACATGATACAAATAGCAATAAGAGGAAAGAGGAAAGAACGTGGGAGCAGAGTATGTTCACTTACTGCTGCTTCTGTAATAGCAAGGAGTTAAAGAGTGTTCTTTAAAGTAGATAAATCAAGGAATGAAAAATAATTATATTTGACAGTACAAAGGTTAGCACAAAAAAAATACAACTAAGTACAATCAGATGATGCATAAAACAGAGGGGAAAAGAAAATTGCCAAATGGAATGTAAAGAGATAGCATACTAAGGGTGATAGATCACACCCGTTTCAGTTATAATTATGAATTTACAAAGGCAACTGCTAGATTTAAAATATAATCTGTTCTAAGTTTCGAATCACACACACAAAAAGCAAATAAAACATACCAGACAATGAAATATTTTTTAAAACTATTAAATACATAACTTAAAGTTACATAAACAAAGATCAAACAACTCTGTCATGTTAATAAATATAAATGGATTGGACTTATCTGTTGTCTTCACACATATTCATATACAACAAAGCAATAGCCAATTTTATGTTGAATAAAATATACTGCTCCAGGTGTTGCAGAAAGGTCAAAATTAATGAATGGACAAAGATATAAGCCAAGGCACACAAAAAGAGCAGGAAGTCAGATGTGAATATCAAAAAAGGTGGTATTTAGGCCCACAGTCATTAAACAGGATAAAAATGACACTTCGTAACGCTAAATAATCCAAAACAGTAACCTATATCTTTGCAATAAGTAATATGGCAACAATGTTCATAAATTGAAAATTATGACACTATAAGGGAAATAAAAACATTACAAGGCTTAGAAAGTGTAATTAATTCTTTCAGCTCATGACAGATCAAGTGTATAAAAAAGTATGTAAAGATCTAGATGACCTGAAAAATTATTAAGACACATCTGATTCATATATATCAAGCTGTATTCCCTAAAAAATAGAGAATATACCTCCAAACAAATTGGCCAAATATTAAATCACAACAAAACCTCAAATAGCTCCAAAAAAGTAAAAAGATTAGAAACATCCTCTGATCACACAGCAATAAAGTAAAAACAAAATTAGGGGGAAAAAAGACCTTTCCATTTAGAAATGTTAAAAACCTTTCAACTCTCAGGTTTAAAAAAAAATAGTACAAACTAAAGTTATAGAATTTCTAGGGAAGAAAAAATTTAAAAAGCACTTTATTTAGAACCTATAGAGTACAGTTAAAGATATTCAGGGGATAATCCATAGAATTAAAGCAGAGAATATTTACTTCAGTACAAAATGAAAAGAATTATTTAAGCACCTAATATAAAACCAGAAAAAGAACAATAAATGAAAGGAAAACTGGAAGAAAAATTAATAATTTCAAAGAAAAACTTAACGAGTTAAGAAATAGTAAAACAGGGGCACCTGGGTGGCTCCATCAGTTATACATCTGTTTTTTTTATTTCAGCTCAGGTCATGATCTCAGGATCCTGGGAACAAACCCCACTTTGGCCTCCATGCTCATTGTGGAGTCTGCTTGGGATTCTCTCTCAGCCTCTCCCTCTACCCCTCCCCCAGCTCATGCTCTCTCTCTCTCTATTTCTCTCTAAAATAAATAAATAAAATCTTTGGGGAAAAAAAGAAATAGAAAAACAGTAGAAATAATGAATCCAAAAGCTGTTAAAAAATATGTGTGTGAGATCTTTATACTGAAGGATAACAAAACACAACTGAGAGAAATTTTAAAGTATCAAATAAATTTAGCAATATCTTATGTTCAAGGATTAGACAACTCACCAGCTGTTAAAATGCCAGTGCTGCCCAAATTAACCTATAGATCTATGATCCATAATCTATAGATTCGATAAAGTCCCAGTGAAAATCCTAGCAGTTCTGTAGGAACCGAATAGATTTTGCTTACATGGATGAAGCAAAATTTACTTAACTATTATCCTATTGATAGGCACTTATGTGACCCTAATCAACATAATCTCCATATTCTGCAATCTTGATTCTTCAGTGAGTATCCTTCCTTACACACACATCTTTGAACACATAACACTGGTACCTGTGAGAGATGAATTCTCAGAAGTGGAGTTGCTGGGTTAATTTTGAAATATTACCAAATTGTTTTTCAAAGCTGTGCCAATTTCCATTCCCACTATTATTAAATTCACTCTTTATCATATTTCATATGAACTGCATTGTTGACAAAACTTCCTTTATAATCACACTTTGAAAAAAAGTCTCATTTCTAGAAATGTCTGCGGCAGGGATGGGATAATGTTCAGTATCTTTGGCCCCATTAAGATGATCAGATTCCAGATTTTATTTTTGAGAGGCAAACTGATAACAGCCACTGGTTGTTTACTATGTTGCTGGGAGCCCAAAGGAAAAGGGTAAATGTTCCTGGCATAGCCTGGGACTACAAAGATCGTGCTGTGTATTCTTTTTTTTTTTTTTTTTTTTTTCGTGCTGTGTATTCTTGAGTAGAAATGAGATCATAGCCAGTGAGGAATCAGAAGCCGGTCCTATCACCATGTTCTTGATATAGTGTTTTGGACACAAGCAGTTCCCATCCCTTATCTCCCCTCCTAGCCATGATAGCTCCCTGAAACATTAGCTTTGCACTGCTACCTGCTGGTAAAGATAGGCTCCTGCCTTTCTGCCTGCCTGCCTATCTGTCTGCCTGTGGGAAGATTTCATATACATATTTCATTTTTAAATCCCTTCTTGGGCTCTGAAAGAAACTAGAGATTCACTGCAGCCAAAAAGGGGGAGGATATATCAGATTGGGCCCCAGATTCCTGGAGATAAAAAATGCAGAAGGATGTCCCACCATCCTCACCCTCTGAGCTCACGTAGAATCACTGAAGGGGTCCTTTGATAGCCCTGGGACACCCATCACTAACCATACTGAGAATCTGGAGAAACAGTTGACAAAATACAGCAATTTGGTTGCAGGAAAAAGCACAGTGGAAAGATAAATGTTTTCTCACCTGGAAAAAACACATGAAATGAAACAGAACCTGTGGTGAACAGGGAAAGTTACATGCGTGAAGTACAGTTTTGTGATTTTCAGGTGTACACGAATAACATCACATTGTATGCACACTCTAGCTGATACTTTTTAAATCAACCTTATGTTTTCGAGATGGGTTTAAGTGGATACATGTAGACCTAGTTCATTCATTTTTTACTGCTATATAATATTCCATAAAGGTTTTCTGTATTTTCTTCTAAAAGTCCTAGTATTTCTTTTTACATTTAGATATTTCATCCCCTGCTAGACTTTAATGTGTATGCACATGGCTTGAGATAGGCTTCTGAGATTTTTCTGTATGGATTATCCCAACACCATTTTTAATGGATCATCATTCCCTGAGTGATTCCTTTTACTCCCTCTGTCATGCACCAGATTCTTGTGCATGCTCAGGTCTGTTTCTCCTGGGCATTGATTTGATTACTCCATCAGGAGTAACCTGATTGATTTGTTACTCCCTCAGGAGACCACACAGGTCTAAATGTTTGATAATAAAATTTGACCTGTTGGTGAGAACTCCCCTCCTTTTTTACCTTCTTGAAAATTATTAGTCCTTCTCTTTACTTTTCTATAATTTAAGGGTCATATTTTCAAGCTTTTTCCTTACAAGTCTGTTGTAACTTTGATTGTAAATCCGCTGAATTTATTGATTACCACTGGAAGAACTGCCACATTTATGATATCAAGACTTCCCTCATATCAGCGTGGGGTATCTCCCAATTTACACAGGCCTTATTTTATATTCTTCTGTAATATTGTCTTATGTAAAGTTCTTACGTTTCTTATCCTTAGGTATATTATTATCACTTTGGTCATCCTTTTGAATATTTATTTTTATTTTAGCAATAAAATAATGTCTGCATACTGGTTTAATGTCTACATACTGGTTTTGCATCCAGCAACCTCGCTGAACTGAACAAGTTCAACATTTTTCTATAGATTAGCTTGAGTTTTCTATTTAAACAATTACATTATCTGCAAATAATGATGAACTTTTTTCTTTATGAGTCTTATATGACTTGTTTGTTTTTCCTATCTTTTCAAACTGGCTGCACATTCAGCACATTGCTGAACTGAAGCTACAATAGTGAGCATATTTCTTTTGCCATTGATTTTAAAGAGTATGCTTTTAATTTTCACTAATACCAGGGTGACTATAGGATTCTCATAATTAGCCTTTATCAAGTTAGGGGAATTTCTTTCCACTCTTGATTTGTTAAAAGTTTCTTTATGAATGGTTTCTATCAATATTTCTATTTCATTAAGATTATCTTTCATTTGTTAATATAGTAGGTTACATTAATAAATTTTCCAATCTAGTTTTAATAGTTCCAGCTTGATCATTGCTGGATTCAACTTGCCAGTATTTCATTTGATCTGTCTTGGTAAATGAGGCTGATTTATAATCTTCTCTCGTAAGTTGTCTCTTTGGGCTGCTTTTCCACATCTCCGCCTCACTATTTTCCTTCTGTATTGTCCCTGGGAACTTCAAAGTCTTCTCACTCTTTTGCATAGTAATTCAGGTATCTTCCTCCCCTATAATGTTCCTTAGCAAGTTACCCAAGGATCTCTGTTGGTCACTAGTCTCTCAGTAGCCTCTAAATCATTTCACAGATAAAAAGGAAAAGCAATGCAGTTCTCCCATGCATAATTTAAAAATCTGAAATGAATGTTAGATATAATTTTCATAGAATTTCTGACTTTTTTATGTTCTTAAAAGCAGTGTATGTGTTCCACAGACTGACAGTTCATGCTGGTTAACATGAAGTTAATCATGTGTAGTTTATCCCAACTAATGTGCTTTATTGTCACCTGACAGTTCCTGTTTACATTTGTTAAACTTGCATTTGTCACTGTTACCCTTGCATTGCATAATATCAATTCAATCAGTTAAAAAAAAATGAATCATTTCAAAAGTGGTTTGCAGAAATACAACAGTGGTGATGAAAATTAAAAAGTACACCTCACAATATGAAGTAAGTTCACGGATATAAATTATGAATAGACTCTGTCATAAATACAAAGTTTGAATCTGAGGCAAGTCATGAGACAAGTGGACAGTTTTATTTTATTATTTACTAATAACATTTTCATCAAATAATACTAAACTACTGAAAGTTCCATATTATTTTCCAAATTACTGAAAGTTCCATATTATTTTCCAACAAATCTTATCAACCTCACTTTTAAACCAGTTGACTATTCCTAGTACAAAAACAAAATTAGATGTGCTGTGGTAACTGCTGTGAATTGTATAAGACTGATGAGTCACAGACCTGTACCTCTGGAACAAATAATACATTATATGTTAATAAAAATAATAAATAAAATAATCACTAAGAAGAAAAAAAAACCAAGAAACTAAATTAGGCTTTCCACTAAAAATGATCAACACTTGATGTTAAAGGTTGAAAAGACATGATAACTGTAGTGTCCTCATTCCTCCTTGAAGTAAAAACAAATACAACTATAACCTTGCTGGTAAGACATGAAACCAGCTTCCAAATCAATGACAAATATTGTAGTTGGAAAGAAAGCAGCAAGCAATTGGTGGAATAGCTTTATCAGAACTACTGGGTTTCTTATAATGCGACTGGCATTTAAAATCAATGACTTACGTATATAAACAAGCAGACATTCCACTTTGTAGTTTTTTTTTAAAAGATTTTATTTATTTATTTCACAGAGAGAGATCACAAGTAGGCAGAGAGACAGGCAGAGAGAGGAAAGGAAGCAGGCTCCCCGCTGAGCAGAGAGCCCGATGCGGGGCTCGATCCCAGGACCCTGAGACCATGACCTGAGCCGAAGGCAGAGGCTTAACCCACTGAGCCACCCAGGTGCCCCTCCACTTTGTAGTTTAATGAAACTATGGATATACCAGTTTTCAGTATACATTCACCATATATGTGAGAAAGAAGTGATCAATGACCTTTGTCTTATTTATCATGCAGCTCTTTTTAAAAGAAGAGATTTCTGGTTTAATTCATTAAAGATTAGCTTGTAAACTTAAAAACGCATGTTAGGGTGTGCACCAAAGTTCATAACAGCATTATTCACAAGAACCAAAAGATGGAAACAGTCTGAATGTCTGTCAATGGCTGAAAAGATAACGAAATGTGATAGATTTATTGATGGACAATGGAATATTATTCAGCATGAAAAATGAATGAGATTCACAGACCTGTACCCCTGAAACAAACAATACATTGTATGTTAATTTTAAAAAAAAGAATGAGATTCTGACACATGCTTCAACACGGATGGACCTTAAAAAACATTATGCTGAGTAAAATTAGCCAGATACAAAAGGACAAATTGTATGACTTGTCTGATTCCACTTATGTGAGTTACATAGAATAGGAATTTATGGAGATAGAAAGTAGAATCAAAGTTTCCAGGGACTAACCGGGGGAGGACTGAGGAGTTGTTTGATGAGTACTGAGTTTCCTTTTGGGATTCTAAAAAAGTTTTGGAGACGGATAGTGGCCGTGGTTGCTCAATGTTGTGAAGACACTTAATGCCACTGAATTGCATGCTTAAAATGGTGACGGCAGTAAATTTTATGTTATGTATGTTTCACCACAGTTGCTTGGGGGGTTTGGGGGGGAAAGACCCACGGAACTTCTTTCTCAATACCCAGTGATTTTCTTCCTCCATTAGGAGTGTCTTTTGCGTATTAAAAATCACATCCAAACCTGGCAACAGAACATAAAGAAATACTTTGTGAGCCAAATGCCACCAGAAAGAGGGTGCGACTCTGTCAGCTACTGTCCCCCGAGTTGAGACCTTTAACCCTCCAGCTTCTGGTGGTGTTAAAGCCTCAGCTTGCGTCCTCTGGTGAAACACTGAAATTAGTCTTCAGAACTCTCTCCATAATTTCTGGATCTGCATTTGATCTGAAAAGCCAGAAATAATCCGTCAAAGCTTCCCAACAACCTATAATTCTGAGTTAAGATTTTCTAATTTAGAAAACATAAAGAGTTGGGGACGGGGGACCAACAAGATATGAAAGCTGACAGCTCAAGCAGCCCTCCAGCCAGATATAGATTTCTTCGTGAATAATTTCAAACACTATTTCCCTCTCACAGATATGAAAAGACATTACCGCTATTCTCTTTTTCATGTGATTTTTACTTTTACATAAAATACAGAGATTTACGGTTTAAAAGGTCACAGAGTTCTACAAAAATTCTAACAAAACAACAATTTCATGCTTCTCATCTCCTTGTCCCTAATCCTGTATTTCCAGAGACGAGCGCTGTCAGCTTTTTTACCTTTTTATCCTGATACTTCCCTCTCTACGATAAGATACTTGTACTGTATTTTTTATTTTTCCACTTTAGATGTTATCTATTGGCTTTCTGTTATGGGGAAAAAAAAGAATTAAGTGTACGCACCCACACGTAATTCCTCTCACGCTTATTTTCATATCGTAGTTAGGTTATCATCTGGGGTTAGGTAATCAGACGATACATACGTCACCTGACTACAGACGCGATTGTGTAATAGTATTGCCAAGCAAATGGCATGACAGCTGTGTCGTGCAGTGTCCTTTGATTACATGCTCCTTTTCGCTTTCTCTAGAGTTAATACAGATTTCATTACTTCATTTGCTCTGCTTTCTATGTCTTTACCCTAATTTTTTCCCAAACTCTTCTCCAGAGGTTTATTCATTGCTTCAATTTAGTCAAACGTATCAGGCTGTCCATCAGTTTCCTGGAGTCCTCCATCTCCTGACTCAGTGTGGCCTAGGTGTTCTCAAGGCATGATGCACAGACCTTTTCTGGAGATTTTCCCTTCTCCATTTTCTTTTAGAATCTGTATTTCTCTCCCCTGCATCCCCAGATCTTCCTCTTTGTTGGTTACTTTCTTATTTGGGTGGAGCATCTTATGGTAGCTTTCTTAGAAGGGTAGATGAAAGTACATTTTCTGAGACTTGGTATATCTGTAATTATCTTTATTTTGCCCTAATAATAACAGTTCAGCTGGAGAAGAAATTCTGTATCAGAAATTATTTTCCTAAAAATTTTGAGGGTATTTGTTTCATTGTCTGATACCCTCCAAGGTTGCCATTGATAGATCTGATGATATTTTGATTCTTAATCTTCTGGATGTAACCTGTGATTTTCACTCCCTCAAAAAAAGTTAGGGTCTTCTGTCTGTGTACGATGTTCTGAAATTTGGTGATGTTATGCCTTGACATACATTCATTTTCCTGAACACTTCTAGGTGTTTCCAACTGAATACTTAGATCCTTCAGTTTTCAGAAATATTCTTGAATTATTTCTTTGATAACTTTCTCTAGTCTCTTTGTCTATTTCTAGACTTCCTATTGGTCAACATTGTACCTACTGCTCTGACTCTAATTTTCATGCTTATAAACCACCTCTCGTCATTTCTTTTGGTGCTACTTCCTTGTGAGATCTCTTTAATTTTATTTCCACCTCTTCTATTAATGTTTTACTTTTGCTATCATGTTTTTATTTTCAAGTTCTATTCTGTTCTTTGAATCATCTTTACAGCCTTCTGTTCTTGTTCTAAGTATCCCATATCTTTTCATCTCTTAACTCTCTAAAAATATTCATGATAACTTTTTCCTAACTTTTCTTCTGCTCCTGTATTGCCTCTATTTATTTATTTATTTATTTATTTATTTATTTATTTATTTTTAACATATAATGTATTTTTTCCCCCCAGGAGTACAGGTCTGTGAATCATCAGACCTTACACATTTCACAGCACTCACCATAGCACATACCCTCCCCAATATCCATAACCCCACCCCCCTCTCCCAACCCCCTCCCCCCATCAACCCTCAGTTTGTTTTGTGAGATTAAGAGTCACTTATGGTTTGTCTCCCTCCCAATCCCATCTTGTTTCATTTACTCTTCTCCTACCCCCTCAACCCCCCATGTTGCATCTCCTCTCCCTCATATCAGGGAGATCATATGATAGTTGTCTTTCTCCGATTGACTTATTTCGCTAAGCATGATACCCTCTAGTTCCATCCACGTCGTCGCAAATGGCAAGATTTCATTTCTTTTGATGGCTGCATAGTATTCCATTGTGTATATATACCACATCTTCTTTATCCATTCGTCTGTAGATGGACATCTAGGTTCTTTCCATAGTTTGGCTATTGTAGACATTGCTGCTATAAACATTCGGGTGCACGTGCCCCTTCGGATCACTACGTTTGTATCTTTAGGGTAAATACCCAGCAGTGCAATTGCAGGGTCATAGGGTAGTTCTATTTTCAACATTTTGAGGAACCTCCATGCTGTTTTCCAGAGTGGTTGCACCAGCTTGCATTCCCACCAACAGTGTAGGAGGGTTCCCCTTTCTCCGCATCCTCGCCAGCATCTGTCATTTCCTGACTTGTTCATTTTAGCCATTCTGACTGGTGTGAGGTGATATCTCATGGTGGTTTGATTTGTATTTCCCTGATGCCGAGTGATATGGAGCACTTTTGCATGTGTCTGTTGGCCATCTGGATGTCTTCTTTGCAGAAATGTCTGTTCATGTCCTCTGCCCATTTCTTGATTGGATTATTTGTTCTTTGGGTGTTGAGTTTGCTAAGTTCTTTATAGATTTTGGACACTAGCCCTTTATCTGATATGTCATTTGCAAATATCTTCTCCCATTCTGTCAGTTGTCTTTTGGTTTTGTTCACTGTTTCCTTTGCTGTGCAAAAGCTTTTGATCTTGATAAAATCCCAAAAGTTCATTTTTGCCCTTGCTTCCCTTGCCTTTGGTGATGTTCCTAGGAAGATGTTGCTGCGGCTGAGGTCGAAGAGGTCGCTGCCTGTGTTCTCCTCAAGGATTTTGATGGATTCCTTTCTCACATTGAGATCCTTCATCCATTTTGAGTCTATTTTCGTGTGTGGTGTAAGGAAATGATCCAATTTCATATTTCTGCATGTGGCTGTCCAATTTTCCCAACACCATTTATTGAAGAGGCTGTCTTTTTTCCATTGGACATTCTTTCCTGCTTTGTCGAAGATGAGTTGACCATAGAGTTGAGGGTCGATTTCTGGGCTCTCTATTCTGTTCCATTGATCTATGTGTCTGTTTTTGTGCCAGTACCATGCTGTCTTGATGATGACAGCTTTGTAATAGAGCTTGAAGTCCGGAATTGTGATGCCACCAACTTTGGCTTTCTTTTTCAATATTGCTTTGGCTATTCGAGGTCTTTCCTGGTTCCATATAAATTTTAGGATTATTTGTTCCATTTCTTTGAAAAAAATGGATGGTACTTTGATAGGAATTGCATTAAATGTGTAGATTGCTTTAGGTAGCATAGACATTTTCACAATATTTATTCTTCCAATCCAGGAGCATGGAACATTTTTCCATTTCTTTGTGTCTTCCTCAATTTCTTTCATGAGTACTTTATAGTTTTCTGAGTATAGATTCTTAGTCTCTTTGGTTAGGTTTATTCCTAGGTATCTTATAGTTTTGGGTGCAATTGTAAATGGGATGGACTCCTTAATTTCTCTTTCTTCTGTCTTGTTGTTGGTGTAGAGAAATGCAACTGATTTCTGTGGATTGATTTTATATCCTGACACTTTACTGAATTCCTGTACAAGTTCTAGCAGTTTTGGAGTGGAGTCTTTTGGGTTTTCCACATATAGTATCATATCATCTGCGAAGAGTGATAGTTTGACTTCTTTGCCGATTTGGATGCCTTTAATTTCCTTTTGTTGTCTGATTGCTGTGGCTAGGACTTCTAGTACTATGTTGAATAGCAGTGTTGATAATGGACATCCCTGCCGTGTTCCTGACCTTAGCGGAAAAGCTTTCAGTTTTTCTCCATTGAGAATGATATTTGCAGTGGGTTTTTCATAGATGGCTTTGATAATATTGAGGTATGTGCCATCTATCCCTACACTTTGAAGAGTTTTGATCAGGAAGGGATGCTGTACTTTGTCAAATGCTTTTTCAGCATCTATGGAGCGTATCATATGGTTCTTGTTCTTTCTTTTATTAATGTGTTGTATGACATTGATTGATTTGCGGATGTTGAACCAACCTTGCAGCCCTGGAATAAATCCCACTTGGTCGTGGTGAATAATCCTTTTAATGTACTGTTAAATCCTATTGGCTAGTATTTTGGCGAGAATTTTTGCATCTGTGTTCATCAAGGATATTGGTCTGTAGTTCTCTTTTTTGATGGGATCCTTGTCTGGTTTTGGGATCAAGGTGATGCTGGCCTCATAAAATGAGTTTGGAAGTTTTCCTTCTATTTCTATTTTTTGGAACAGTTTCAGGAGAATAGGAATTAGTTCTTCTATAAATGTTTGGTAGAATTCCGCCGGGAAGCCGTCTGGCCCTGGGCTTTTGTTTGTTTGGAGATTTTTGATGACTGTTTCAATCTCCTTACTGGTTATGGGTCTGTTCAGGCTTTCTATTTCTTCCTGGTTCAGTTGTGGTAGTTTATATGTCTCTAGGAATGCATCCATTTCTTCCAGATTGTCAAATTTGTTGGCGTAGAGTTGCTCATAGTATGTTCTTATAATTCTCTGTATTTCTTTGGTGTTCGTTGTGATCTCTCCTCTTTCATTCATGATTTTATTTATTTGGGTCCTTTCTCTTTTCTTTTTGAGAAGTCTGGCCAGGGGTTTATCAATCTTATTAATTCTTTCAAAGAACCAGCACCTAGTTTCGTTGATTTGTTCTATTGTTTTTTTGGTTTCTATTTCATTGATTTCTGCTCTGATCTTTATGATTTCTCTTCTCCTGCTGGGTTTAGGGTTTCTTTCTTGTTCTTTCTCCAGCTCCTTTAGGTGTAGGGTTAGGTTGTGTACCTGAGACCTTTCTTGTTTCTTGAGAAAGGCTTGTACCGCTATATATTTTCCTCTCAGGACTGCCTTTGTTGTGTCCCACAGATTCTGAACCGTTGTGTTTTCATTATCATTTGTTTCCATGAATTTTTTCAATTCTTCTTTAATTTCCTGGTTGACCCATTCATTCTTTAGAAGGATGCTGTTTAGTCTCCATGTATTTGGGTTCTTTCCAAATTTCCTCTTGTTATTGAGTTCTAGCTTCAGAGCATTGTGGTCTGAAAATATGCAGGGAATGATCCCAATCTTTTGATACCGGTTGAGACTTGATTTAGGACCAAGAATGTGATCTATTCTGGAGAATGTTCCATGTGCACTAGAGAAGAATGTGTATTCTGTTGCTTTGGGATGAAATGTTCTGAATATATCTGTGGTGTCCATCTGGTCCAGTGTGTCATTTAAGGCCTTGATTTCCTTGTTGATCTTTTGCTTGGATGATCTGTCCATTTCAGTGAGGGGAGTGTTAAAATCCCCTACTATTATTGTATTCTTGTCGATGTGTTTCTTTGATTTTGTTATTAATTGGTTTATATAGTTGGCTGCTCCCACGTTAGGGGCATAGATATTTAAAATTGTTAGATCTTCTTGTTGGACAGTTCCTTTGAGTATGATATAGTGTCCTTCCTCATCTCTTATTATAGTCTTTGGCTTAAAATCTAATTGATCTGATATAAGGATTGCCACTCCTGCTTTCTTCTGATGTCCATTAGCATGGTAAATTCTTTTCCACCCCCTCACTTTAAACCTGGGGTGTCTTCGGGTTTAAGATGAGTTTCTTGTAGGCAACATATAGATGGGTTTTGGTTTTTTATCCATTCTGATACCCTGTGTCTTTTGATTGGGGCATTTAGCCCATTAACATTCAGGGTAAGTATTGAGAGATATGAATTTAGTGCCATTGTATTGCCTGTAAGGTGACTGTTATTGTATATTGTCTCTGTTTCTTTCTTTTTTTTTTTTTTTTTTAAAGATTTTATTTATTTATTTGACAGACAGAGATCACAAGTAAGCAGAGAGGCAGGCAGAGAGAGAGAGGAGGAAGCAGGCTCCCCGCGGAGCAGAGAGCCCGATGCGGGGCTCGATCCCAGGACCCTGGGATCATGACCTGAGCCGAAGGCAGAGGCTTTAACCCACTGAGCCACCCAGGTGCCCCTTGTCTCTGTTTCTTTCTGATCTACTACTTTGAGGGTCTCTCTTTGCTTAGAGGACCCCTTTCAATATTTCCGGTAGAGCTGGTTTGGTATTTGCAAATTCTTTCAGTTTTTGTTTGTCCTGGAAGCTTTTAATCTCTCCTTCTATTTTCAATGATAGCCTAGCTGGATATAGTATTCTTGGCTGCATGTTTTTCTCATTTAGTACTCTGAATATATCATGCCAGCTCTTTCTGGCCTGCCAGGTCTCTGTGGATAAGTCTGCTGCCAATCTAATATTTTTACCATTGTACGTTACAGACTTCTTTTCCCGGGCTGCTTTCAGGATCTTTTCTTTGTCACTAAGACTTGTAAATTTTACTATTAGGTGACGGGGTGTGGACCTATTCTTATTGATTTTGAGGGGGGTTCTCTGAACCTCCTGAATTTTGATGCTTGTTCCCTTTGCCATATTGGGGAAATTCTCTCCAATAATTCTCTCCAATATACCTTCTGCTCCCCTCTCCGTTTCCTCTTCTTCTGGAATCCCAATTATTCTAATGTTGTTTCTTCTTATGGTGTCACTTATCTCTCGAATTCTCCCCTCGTGATCCAGTAGCTGTTTGTCCCTCTTTTGCTCAGCTTCTTTATTCTCTGTCATTTGGTCTTCTATATCGCTAATTCTTTCTTCTGCCTCATTTATCCTAGCAGTGAGAGCCTCCATTTTTGATTGCACCTCATTAATAGCTTTTTTTATTTCAACTTGGTTAGATTTTAGTTCTTTTATTTCTCCAGAAAGGGCTTTTATATCTCCCGAAAGGGTTGCTTTAATATCTTCCATGCCTTTTTCAAGCCCGGCTAGAACCTTGAGAATCGTCATTCTGAACTCTATATCTGACATATTACCAATGTCTGTATTGATTAAGTCCCTAGCCTTTGGTACTGCCTCTTGTTCTTTTTTCTTGTTGTGAATTTTTCCGCCTTGTCATTTTGTCCAGATAAGAGTTTATGAAGGAGCAAGTAAAATATTAAAAGGGTGGCAACAACCCCAGGAAAATATGCTTTAGCCAAATCAGAAAAGATCCCAAATTGTGAGGGGGGAGAAAGGGGATAAAAAGGGGTTCAGAAAGAAAAAAAAAAGAAACTATTAAAAAAAGAAAGCTGATAAAGAAAAAATATAAAAAGAGGAAAAAAAATATATATCTTAGATAAACTATTTAAAAACGTTAAAAAAGAAAACGGTAAAAGTTAAAAAAATTTAGCAGAAGAAGAGAAAAAGAAAAAAAATTGAAAAAGAAAAAAAATTAAATTAACTGCAAGTCTAAAAAATCATGGGGAGAAAGCCATGAGTTCCGTGCTTTGCTTTCTTCTTGGAATTCCGCCACTCTCCTTGGTATTGAAACTGCACTCCTTGGTAGGTGAACTTGGTCCTGGCTGGATTTCCCGTTGATCTACTGGGGGAGGGGCCTGTTGTAGTGATTCTCAAGCGTCTTTGCCCCAGGCGGAGTTGCACCGCCCCTACCTGGGGCCGCACTGAGTAATCCGCTCGGGTTTGCTTTCGGGAGCTTTTGTTCCCTGAGCGCTTTCCGTAGAGTTCCGGAGGACGGGAATGAAGATGGCGCCCTCCCGGTCTCCGACCCGAAGGAGCCGAGAGCCCGGGGCCCCACTCCTCAGTGCGCCCTCAGAGAACAGCGCCCAATGACTCCCGTCACCCTGGCCTCCGGCTGCGCTCCGAGCTGACCGAGCCTGCGACCGGTTCAAGGCAACCCCGAGCTGAGAGTCACTCCTTGGCTCTGTCTCTGTAGCCGGCTTCCCCGTTCTAATACCGGTAAGCTCTGCGACACTCAGACACCCCCGATCCTTCTGCGACCCTGCGGGACCTGAGGCCGCGCTGACCCCGCCTGGGCTTCACCCCAGTTAAGCCTCTGGAGCGATGTCCCTCAGTGGAACAGACTTTTAAAAGTCCTGATTTTGCTCCGTTGCTCCGCCGCTCGCCTGGAGCCGGCCCCTCCCCCTGCGATCTATCTTCCCGTCGCTTTGGATTCACTTCTCCACCAGTCCTACCTTGCAGAAAGTGGTTGATTTTCTGTTTCTAGAATTGCTGTTCTTCTTCTCTTCAATCTCCCGTTGGATTTGTAGGTGTTTGCAATCTTTAGATAAGCTATTTAGCTGATCTCCCGCTACCCGAAGTAGTCTCAGCCTGCTACTTCTCCACCATCTTGACTCCTCCTCCCCATTTTTTATTCATTCTGATAACCTGTGTCTTTTGATTGGGGCATTTAGCCCATTTGCATTCAGGGTAACTAATGAAAAATAGGATTTTAGTGCCATTGTATTGCCTGTACGGTGACTGTTACTGCATATTGTCTCTATTCCTTTCTGGTCTAGGTTACTTTGAAGCTCTCTCTTTGCTTAGAGGACCCCTTTCAATATTTTCTGTAGGGCTGGTTTGGTGTTTGCAAATTCTTTTAGCTTTTTGTTTGTCCTGGAAACTTTTTATCTCTCCTATTTTCAATGACAACCTAGCTGGATATAATATTCTTGGCTGCATATTATTCTCATTTAGTGCTCTGAATATATCATGCCTGTCCTTTCTGGCCTGCCAGGTCTCTGTGGATAAGTCTGCTGCCAGTCTAATATTTCTACCATTGTATGTTAAGGCCTCTTGTCCAGAGCTGCTTTCAGGATTTTCTCTTTGTCATAAGACTTGTAAGTTTTACTATTAGATGATGGGGTGTGGACCTATATTTGTTTATTTTGAGGGTGGTTCTCTGCCTCCTGGATTTTGATGTTGTTCCCTTCACCAAATTAGGGAAATTCTCTACTATAATTTGCTCAAATATACCTTCTGCCCCTCTCTCTCTTCTTCTGGGGTTCAAATTATTCTAATATTGTTTCATCTTATGGTATCACTTATCTCTCAAGTTCTCCCCTCATGGCCTAGTAGTTGTTTGTCTCTCTTTTGCTCAGCCTCTTTATTCTCCATCATTTGGTCTTCTGTATCATTAATTCTCTCTTCTACTTCATTTATCCTAGCAACAAGAGTCTCCATTTTTGATTGCACCTCATTTATAGCTTTTTTTAATTTCAACTGGACTAGATTTTAGTTCTTTTATTTCTCCGGAAAGAGATTCTCTAATATCTTCCATGTTTTTTTTGAGCCCAGCCAGAACCTTGATAATCATCATTCTGAACTCTAGTTTTGACATATTACTAATGTCGGTATTGATTAGATCCCTAGCTGTCGATGTTGCCTCTTGTTCTTTTTTTGTGGTGAGTTTTTCCACCTTGTCATTTTATCTAGATATGAATAGATGAATGAGAGAACAAAATACTAAAAGGGTAGCAATGACCCCAGAAAAATATACACTAACCAAATCAGAAGAGACCCAAAACTGGAGGGAGAAGAAAGGAGGAAAAAAAAATGTGTGTGTGTGTGTGTGTGTGTGTGTGTGTGTTGTGTATATGTAGATAAATACACACACATACATATGACTGGTGAATAGAACAGAGACACACACTTGATTTTGAGTGTATTTTATACTGTTAGAAGAAACTACCTCCCAAAATTTTAAAGAAAGAAAAACATATATACAAAATAAGGGTAAACATGATGAAGGGATGGAATACACTATAAAGATGAAAATTAAAAGAGATTCTAAAAAAGGAATTGATAAGAAGTTAACTGAAAAAAAAAGAAGAAGAAAGAATGTAATCAGGCTGGAGACTAGAACAAAGCCTCTCTTCTGGGGGAGGGGCCTGTTGTAGTGACTCTCAAATGTCTTTGCCTGAGGCAGAATTACACCACCCTTGCCAGGGGCCCAGCTAAGTAATCCGTTTGGGTTCACTCTCTGGGGCTTTTGTTCCCTGAATGCTTTCCACACCTCTTCGAAGGACGGGAATGAAGATGGTGGCCTCCCAATCTCCAGCCCTGTAGAAGCGGAGAGCTCAGGCCCCACTCCTCAGTGCGCCCTCAAAGAGAAGCAGTCAGTCACTCCTGTCTCCCTGGTCTCCAGCCACACTTTGAGCTCACTCAGCCTGTGACTGAGCATTTCTATCTCTGGTGCACAGCCCCGTTTGGAGTCTTCAAACCCAACTGATTCCTGCAATGCACTCCTGTGCTGCTCCTCCCAGAGGAGGAAGGAAGGGGGGTCTCTCCAGATCTGCCACTTGTGGGGTCCTTGCTCAAAGGAGACAATGGTCTGAGTGTGCCTTGGATCATGGTTTAAGGTAACCCTGAGCTGAGAGCCCATTGCTTGTCTCCATCTCTGTAGTTGGCTTTCCCACTCTGATACCTGGGAGCTCTGCCACCCTCAGACACCCCTGGTGTTTTTGTGTCCCCGCGGGCCCTGAGACTACACTGTCCCTGCAAGGGCTCTACACCCCCTCCCCACACTTAGCTTCTGGAATGACATCCCTCAGTGGATCAGACTTCTAAAAGTTCTGATTTTGTGCTCTGCTGCTTTCTCACTTGCTGGGAGCAGGGCCCACCCCCGGCGGTCTATCCTTCTGTCACTTTGGATTCACTTCTCCACACATACTACCTTCTGGAAGGTGGTCGATTTTCTCTTCCTAGAATTGCTGCTCTTCTTCTTTTCTATCTCCTGTTGATTTTGTAGGTATTCCGAATGGTTTAATAACTATCTAATTGAACTCCTGGGATCTGATGATATTTCAGTCTCCTACTCCTCTGCCATCTTGCTCCTCCTCCTCTTGCTTTTCTTTCTTTCCTCTTTGGTAGCTTTAGTCTTTGATGTTAGAAGCATCCTTCAAATTCCTGATGCTTGTTCCCTAGTGGTTCACATTAAAAATATCATCTTCTTGGGCTATTAACCTGACTGCCAGGCTTCTAGAAACTAACTGAAAGGCAGAAGAGAGTAGGTGGGTGGGAGGGTTGCCTGATTTTCAGTGTATGAAGTGTCCTTTATCCTGTTTCAGCATGCAACTCTTTCTCCCTCTTGTTCAATGCTTGAAAGAATGAACATCCAATCTCTTTCTGGAACAGAGGAAGCAATTCTTCACTGAAGGGGTTCCTCACTGAATAGCTGTTTCTTATAAAGACTTTCAAGCTGTATCCAGCTCCACCTGACCACCTCTCCCCAAACCCTACTTTCAGAGGTATTTAGTGTCTCTAAGCCCTAAGCAGTCCTGCAGTGTGGGTTGGCTCACTTCTGGGAACTCCCTGCTTCCCAGCTCAGGTTTTAGCTTTCTTGAGTCTGCTCTGTCAGTTACTACCCATCCATCTGCTCCCTAGTTTCCAAAATGCTGTTGTTGTGTTCTCCATTATCTTCCTCCTACTGGGTTTATGATTTAAAAAAAAAAAAAAGGAAAGAAAAAAGAAAAATCCTTCTACTAACATTTAAGAAATGTTAGAATTTCTGAAAAAGAATTTCAGAAAGGATAGAGGTAAATACATATGTTCAATCTGTCATATGTAATCATGTCTTTCCATTTTTAATAGCAGTGTTTATGTTTATGATTTTATGATTTAAAAAATTGACTGTACCCAAAATTTTGTGTATATCTGAATCTCTTTGGTTCTGGAAGGGTAATTCTCTCTGGCTAGTAGCATTAGCATCAGCTGGGAATGTGTTAGAAATACACATTCTTAGGCCTTATGCTTGATTTACTAAATAAGAGACCCTGGAGGTAGAACCCAGAAATCTATGTTTGAACAAGCCCTCCAGGTGTTCAGATGCTTGCTAGAGTTTGAAAATGTCTGCCATCAGTGACTGAGTGATTCTGAACATTTGAGAAACACTACCTTACTCTCAGCCTCAGCTCTAGATCCATCTCTTCACCTACAAACCCACAAAGTGCCCAGCAAACTCAAATGACTATTTGATATGACTTCCCCAGGCAAGACACAACCTCCAGAGAAAATGTTTATGTTAGGTGCTTTTCTTCCATGACACCTAGTTGTTTCCTGCCTTAAAAGGCTCTTTGACTGGGATTCCTGGGCCGAAAAACACTTGCAGACCAAAGATTGTGGGAGAAGAAAAGACAGTTGGAAGTAGAGGAAATTTGGAGAGGAGGGCCTCCACCTCTTCTACATGTCAGCCGACAACAGGTTGGGAGAGGAGCCTTGAGCTTCCCTCTGGACACCTCAACAAAGAGGAGCATCCTTGTTCTGAACCTTCTGGTGGTTCTGCACCTCCCATTGCCCTCTGCTCACCTTTCAAGCCAAAGATGCTGCCAACCTTCTCAGCTGCACACATCAGTCCCCATTTGTGTGACTTCTCTGAGTTCCCCAGTCTTGCCTCCTTACCTTACTTCTTCCCTTTCCCCACCTTGCTGATGATTTTTGCACATTTCCCTATGGAGCCATCCTAGTAGCTCCCTTCTGAGCTCTCTCTATGGCACTCCTTTCCACCTTCTCTCCCAGATATGTCTTCACTGTAATTTACACCTTTGAAGCCTTGATAAAGATACTGGCAAGAGGATTTTTTCTAAATGAGTTTGCTTACCTGCGAGATCCTTGGAACTGGCTGGATTTTAGCGTCATTACCCTGGCGTGAGTATTTCTCCGTGCTGATGTGTTTGTCTGCATGGGCTTCTGGGTAGCTCACACTCTGGGGATGTTTCCTTGTCTCTATCCAGCTTCCTCATATGAAACTGCATGGCCTGGGGTTTCCCTGCTTCTAAGTGTTATGCCGACGGTTACTTTAGGGTTAGTCCCATACCTTCAGGTAGAAGTCAGAGACTTCAACTATGAGCTAATAACTGGCCTGTCAAAGTGAGCAGACAAGGCTCAGCCTTGTATCTACCTGACTTGAAGGACTTTGCCTGAGGAACCAGTATATGAGGTTGGCCAAGCCCACATGCTTGAATACCCACCCATACAGAGCCCTCAGAATCATAATACACCTTCTCAAAGGAGCCATTTTAAAGGCTATTGCAATAGTTAAGTCAGTCTATATGTGGAAATGCCATTAGATTTTTGTGTCCACTCTAGGTCCTTCTTAGACTCTTGTTACCCAAAATTGTCCTTATTTTTGCTACATACATTCCCAGGACCCTGTCTTTGCAGAGATACTGACCAACTTCTGGTCCTACAGATACATTGGTGAAGCAACAGATCTCCGAGGAATCTCAGGTCTACGGACATTCAGAGTTCTTAGAGCCTTAAAGACAGTTTCTGTGATCCCAGGTGAGTTGCTTTTTACCACTACCTGTATTCATAGAGCATATGCTGGTTTACACAGTCTAATGTCCTACTTTGATTTTTGCAAGAGTCCTATAAAGCTCCAGGGCATGGACTGTTGTCCGCATTTAAAAGACCAAGAAACTGAGGACCAGAGAGTAGAAAACACAATACCAAGTCCCCACCACTAATGAGGCAAAGTGTAACCTGGAGACCTAGTATCCCAATTCCTAGGCCAATGCTCTGTGCATAATACCTCATAACATCGCCATCAATAAATGACCAAAAGGTCATGTCCTCATTTTATGTTCTTGTTGTGGGGTTCAGGCAAGCTTCCAATTGGAGCTTCTCCTTTATACACTAAACTAAATGTATAAACTTGGAAATAGGGAGGAAGGGAGTAGGAAGTCCTAGGCTCTAGTGAGTGTCTTTGCCATTTCCATGTATCTGAAAGCTTGAGCCTCAGTCCTGTCTTTGGACCCAGAGAGGAGAAAAGATTTGGGCATTCTTGATTACAGAGAATTCAGAAACAAAAGTGTTTCACTAGAGCTTATCTTATTGGGCCTTCAAGACTTCTGTTGTCACCAGTATCTCAAGGATACACCTTACCCCACAATGGGATGGTGGAAAGAATGGTGAGGCCAGAGACCAGGCAAACCATTGTGACTTCCACCTTGTGGCCTGATGGATTATCTCCCTTCCCTCACCCCTGAGAATCCATTCTCTCATCTGGAAAACAGAAACACTCAAGCCATGGAGGAAGTCCTTTCAACCATTCTATGTCTGGCTCTGCAGTGAAAGGTTAGAAAGTCTTTGCCAACTTCCACTATATAAGCTCCCTCATGAAGAGAGTCATAGCAAGAAGGTAGTCAATGCTGCCATTTGATATCTCTTTTCTAGTCTTAGCCAGGAAGACCCTGAGTCTTGTTTATAAGACCTGTCCAGTCTAGACTCCCTCTCCAATCTCATCTCTCTCCTCTACCTGTCTTGCATCATGTTCTAGAATCTACCTGTGATTCTACAAATAATTCCTGCCTTTTTTCATCTCCCAGCATTTGGCCAGGCTGCTTCTCTATCAAGAGAGTCCTTCCTCTCTTCATTCAACTCATACTCATTCTTCAGGGTTCTGCTAAGGTTTGACCTTCTCAAGGAGACTCCCTGTTCTCTCCCAACTTCCCCACACTCCACCCCATCCCATCCCCGCCCTAGGCTTCATTTAGGAGTTGCTCCTGTATACACCTACCTGCTCGATAATGCAATAGCATTTCCTCTCAGTTGTTAAACAACCCCACCACATGCCCTTGCCTTAGCCCCCTGCTCAGTTCCCAGCCCAGGGACCAACACAGCTAGTACTTAATAGGTTATTTGTTAACCAAAATGACAAGACAAGGATGGGTTCCACACTGCTTCCCTGTTTGGAGCTCTTTCTGCTTATCTGTGAATCTGCTCTCTGAAAGAAGCTAATATCATTCTCCACAGCCACAAATCCTCTCTCCTTAAACAAGCAGAGACTGCCAGTTGTACTTGTCCCAGTGTCTCTCATGTTCTCATTCTATTGCTGTGTTTGTTTCTCCGTGTCTTTGTGTTTCTGTCTTTCTTTCTCTGTCTCATTGTATCTCCTTTGCATCTCTCTCTCTCTGTCTCTCAACACACACACTGAGGTCCATGTGTTTCCATCCTCAGGCTGCCTCCCAGGACTGAAGTGAGTATAGAAAAACAGATGTCAAATTACTAGAATCAAGTTAGTAGCCTTATATCTAGCAAAGTGCCTGAAACATAACAGGTACTCAATAATTATATTTTAAATTGAATTGCTACTATCAGAAGTTTATTAGCTTTACAATGATAAAAAAAAAAAAAATGCATCACCTGTGTCTCAAGGTGTCTCATCCTTACAATGGAACAATAATCTCTGCCTCCATCTCAGGGTTTTTACAAGGTTCAAATGGGGAACTGCACTTGGAACTGCCCTAAAGTTTGTAAAGTACCTCACACCTATATGTAGTGAAAGGATAGGACAGTTAAGATGCAGGACGTCAGGCATATGTGTGTGCTCTGTGGCTGGTACCTCATACACATGGGAGTGTTGCTGTCATCTTCCCACAGGACTGAAGGTCATTGTGGGAGCTCTGATCCACTCAGTGAGGAAACTGGCAGATGTGACCATCCTCACTGTCTTCTGCTTGAGTGTCTTTGCCTTGGTGGGTCTACAGCTCTTCAAGGGCAACCTCAAGAACAAATGTGTGAAGAATTGTGCAGCTCTCAACGAAACGGGCAACTATTCCTTTTACAGAAAGCAAGAGTGGAATTACTGCCATAGTGACACAGGTCTGGTTGGCCAGGGATGTAAAGCCCCCACATACCTATATGGAAATATATTTTCATTCCTCTTTCCTGCGAAAATGCTTCTCCTGATCTATGTTTTATTTTGGGTCCCCATTTTCTGTTGTCCAATGTCCCTTTTAAAAGGAAATGAGCTATAAATCTAGGGGCAAGTCATCCTGCTGGGGGAGGCTCAGAGTTAAAGTCTCTGCTTGGCTTTTCTCTTCCCAGATGGGACTTCACCCTTCCAAAAGTCCCAGCATGCCTACTGAGAGCACATAGCTAAGAGAACACGCCTTGCTCAGGCAGAAGACTGAGGAGGTGATGCCTCCACTGCATAAAGCTTGAGCTAGAGGGTTCAGAGCTATATTCATGGCTTTCATTTCTTCCTTTCTCCTGCAGATTTCTACTATTATAAGCCAGGCACTTCAGATCCCTTACTGTGTGGCAATGGATCTGATGCAGGGTGAGTCCCCAACCCGTGACGATGCACCAATGCCCAGCCTTCCTTTCTCTTTTGCCATTATCATTTTCTGGGTAGCGACTGGTTTGCAGACCCCAAGGATGATGTAGAAATGAATTAGTCATAGCTTTAGCCATCCCCAGGCTCATGGAGAAGGAGTGTAGGAGTTAGTTTTTGTTATGTAACCAACAGCCCCAGGATTTTGTGGCTTAAAACACTAGCCGTTTATTTAGCTCAGGATTCTGCACATTAGCATACTGAACTGAGATCAGCCTGGTGTTCTGGTATTGCCTGAGTTTATTCATACATCTGCAAACAATGGACAGATTAGCAAGGGGCCAGCTAATCTAGGACAGTCTCACCTGGGGCAGCTTTTCTGTTCCATGTGGTATCATCTCCCAGCAGGCTAGCCTGGTCTTGTTCTCAAGGGCAGAGAGAGGGTTCCAAGAGAAAGAGTGAAAGTGTGTAAGATCTCTTGAGACCTAGGTTCAGAACTGGCACAATGTCACTTCTACTGCATTCTATTGACAAAAGCCAAGTCACAGACCAGTGCAAATCTAAGGAACTTGAAGATAAACTCTACCTCTTGACTGGAGGAGCTATGGCAACTTTACGGCAAATGGGTATTATGGATACAGGTAGAACAGCTGTGGCCATTTTGGCAATCTACCCCAGGAAGGAACTAATGTATATTAAATATGTTCCATGTCAAATGTTCTGCATTTGATCACCACAACTCCGTCACATGGGTTTTGTTATCCACACATAACATAGGAAGAAACATGTGCATCCATCTTTGCCATTTCAAATTCTTACAGAGGCTTGATACATAACAAATGAGAGGATTAGGCTAGGGGGGCAACCGGGTGATGGCAGTTTGTACCCCCATTTAAAAGGGCCAGTCCACTGCTCAGCCCAGCTTTTGGTTGCCACATGGAAATGTGAGTCCACTGCTTCCAGCTCTTCTAACTTTTAAAAAAAGAAAGATAAGAATTCAGATTTTTATGTGAAATCTCCCAACTACAAACATTGGCTACCAATTCTAAAAAATGTCTACATATTGTGGGCCAAACAAAATGTTTCTGCAAGCCAAATTCAGCCTGCAAGCTGCCAGTTTGTGAGCTAGGATGCATATACATAAAGATGCTTCCCTGTAAAGAAGAAGTGCTCTGCTAGAGGTTCCATGGGCTGAGAAGACACAGTGAGGTGATGGTGGGAGACAGGGCAGGAGGTCAGGGAAGGTTCCTGGAGGGGTGGTTGAGGTGAGCATTGAAGGACAGGCAGGATGTCACCAGTTTTGTTGAATAAGAGATGGTTTGGATGGGGGCCATCCCAGGGGGCAGAACAGAATGTGAGACAAAGCAAAGGGGTAGCTGTCCCCTCAAGCTTGCCTGCTGCTTTGACCAGTGGAGCAGGCATGAACAGAAAGTTCAGGCAACAGATCAGCAAGGCTCATCTTTCCAATCTCCATGTTTGGGGATCTGGAACCCCAAGCCCATATGACCTCAGTCCCTGAATGGCTAACAACCCCAGATTACCCAAGTGGAGCTGGGTGGGACCTGTATGGAGCTTTGCCTTAATCAGCTCATTAGCCAGACAATCTCAGATAGAGCTGAGAATTTGATCAACATGGGGTCCTTTTCCTCTTTCTTCACAAATGCACTTGGCATTTGGTTCTTTGGTTCAGAGATAGGACTGTTCTGTCAGTTTGTCTTTGACTTAAATCTAAACCAAAGGCCCCCTCAATGTCTTTTTTCCTATCTGGATAATGGCATTTCTCATGGCAATGGCTCCAGAGTAGCTTAAGGACTATCTGTGGTAAAGTTATGGTGTCCACCCATGGCCCCACAACCCACAACCCAGCTGTAAAAGAGGTCAGACATCCTACTGGGCAGGTCTTGGCCAGAAAATAAAGAAGTGGGTAGGGCTGGGATGGCAAGGGAGGCCAACTCAGGATGATGGGCAGAGTAAGTCCTGAAGGGCTTACTGTGAAGATGAAAACTGGGTCCTGTGCTGGGCCACAGAGAATCCAGAGACCTGAGACCCTCACTGACCAGTGGCACTATAGTAGGAAAGTCCAGGGTCTCAAGGTAGAAAACAAGTACTAGGAAACACGTAATGATTTTCAGCATTCTTTCACATGTACTCTTCCAGTCCATTCTTTTGGTCACTTCAGGTTAAAAACAGCAGAAATTTTAATTTACAATTTACATATAATATTTACTATGCTGAAGGCACCATGCAAGAAGTGTTGTAGTGTGATCTCATTTAATTCTTAGAGCAATTCATTATTGATGTGTAGCAACTGTAGTGGCATTTAATGGAAGACATGGAAATTAGGCTACCCTTGGAGTTAACTAGAAAACCTATGGGTTAACTAGCTCCTTTGGCAAGCAAATCAAAAGATTGTCTGTCTTCAAATGTGGGTCTAGAGAGGCTAGGAACTCACAAATCTCCAATCAAGATTGAAGATAGAATTAGGATTAATTATAGTCAAGTTGCTGGCACCCTAATCAATTGTATGGGTCCCAGAATTGTGTGTTTCCATGGATGTCTGGAATAAGGACAGCCCCAGAGATTGGTGTTAGTAGAGGTGTGCTGGAGTAGTAGAATCCTAGACTACAAATAAGATATTACTGTTTTCTCAGCAAAGCCATCCCACTGAGGTAAGTGAGAACACCTCACATGCTTTTAGCTTAGAGATACTTCTTGACACAACTTATTCCCTTATTATGAGAAAGTGAAGAGTCAGTCATGCACTGCCCACCCCAATGCTTACCATGTGTGGTCATCTTCAATTTGGCCTTCCATCATAAGTCAGTCTTCACAGGCTATTTGACATTTATATTTCTCCTTTTGAATAAATACATTGACATCTGTATGGTTTTAGCAACTGACCTCTTTTCCCTGAACCTCAGCTTCCACATCTGTAAGAAAGGATGGGTCAAATGATTAATTTATAGCATTTATAAAGCGCTTAGGAAGAGAGAGGCACACATAAGTGCCCAGTAAGTGGAAAGTGTTGTTTTTATTGTTATATATAATTGGTGAGTGAAATTGACTAATGTGAGTCCTCCTTTGATGGACAGGTTGGCAGATGTCGCCAAAAGCCTCGGGTTTCCAGTCTGCATTATTGATACTGACTCTCCTTCCCCATAAGGAGTTTGCCACCTTATGGAATCTTGTCTGGACAGTCAGCTGTCAGGCTACCCCCTCTGCATGAAACTCTGAAGTGAAAGTATTATCATCTCCATTTAAATGGGCAAGAGAGGGGCGCCTGGGTGGCTCAGTCGGTTAAGTGTCTGCCTTCTGCTTGGGTCATGATCCCAGAGCCCTGTATTGAGCCCCTTGTAAGGCTTCCCACTCAATGGGGAGTCCTTTTCTCCCTCTAACCCTCCTCCTTCTCATTCTCTCTCTCTCTCTCTCAAATAAATAAATAAAATATTTAGAAAAATAAAATAAAAAATAAATGGGCAAGAAGAACTGAACCTTAAAGGAATGAAGATCATCCAGCTAACAAGAGGGAGGCCAGGTCTTAAACTCTAATCTTTGACTTCAAACCCTATGGTCTTCCTATAGCCCTGGGCTGCCTTGCCCCCAAGGAGCAGAGAGACTATGCAATTGATGACCTTCTCTATTCTTGCTGCAGCCACTGCCCTCAAGGTTATCTCTGTCTTAAGACATCTGACAACCCAGATTTTAACTACACCAGCTTTGATTCCTTTGCTTGGGCTTTCCTGTCACTGTTCCGCCTGATGACACAGGATTCCTGGGAACGCCTCTACCAGCAGGTATTGATCTGCATGTCTCCCTACAGACTGGTTTGGAAGCTAGGGAGTCAGATGCATGCCTACCTTTTCCCTAGAGGAAGCTGGCAACATCAGGGGCCCTCAAACTCTGGATACAGATGTCCTTTCTCTTGAATCTGCAGACCCTGAGGGCTTCTGGGAAAATGTATATGGTCTTTTTCGTGCTTGTCATCTTCTTGGGGTCTTTCTACCTGGTCAACTTGATCTTGGCTGTGGTCACCATGGCATATGAGGAGCAGAACCAGGCAACCATTGATGAAATTGAAGCCAAGGAGAAGAAGTTCCAAGAGGCCCTTGAGATGGTCCGGAAGGAGCAGGAGGTCTGTGAGGGGTGGATGCTTTGTGAAGTCCATTATAAGCTGCACATTCTTGGGCAGAGTTCTGGATGAGCCACTTAGATTAAGTCTGTCATTCCAGGGAACTGTAAGAAGATTCACTGTACCTTAAGGACCATTTTAGGTCGGGTGTTTTTAAAAAAGAACCTGATGAAGATCTTGTGCCAGTGATTTATTGAGGGGTGCTCTCAGGAAAATGAAAGAGAAGGAAGTAGGATGGGACAGGAGAAGAATTAAACAAGAAGGTGGCCTCAGCTAGAGATGACCTTCACCCTGATCCCATGGGGAGCTCTGTGGTATGCTTGTATCACAAAGTTAACTGTGCCTCGAGGCAAGAGGGCTGGCCTTCTACACCCCCATACCGATCCCAGCCAAATGTACAGTCAAAGGAAATACTCACAGAATAGTGTAGCTGTGATCCATTAGCAGCTAACACTCAAGCAGCTGAAGATGAGTATACTGACCTGGAAAATGGATTTGGGCAGGACATCAGCAGGTCACACTAAGGGGTGTGAATGAAAGGGATGACCCAGAACTGGCTCTTCCTGCCATGCCTCAATCCCACTACCTCCCAGGTTCTAATCCTGACCTTTGTTTTAGATACTGTCACCTCTGTGACACCGCATGGGTAAGGGACACATTCATGCTAAGCTCAATCACATGTTGTTGGCTGCAGCTGCTGTTCTCTCTCTTCAGGTGCTGGCAGCACTGGGGATTGACACAGCATCTCTCCAGTCCCACAATGGATCACCTTTAGCTTCCAAAACTGCCAGTGAGAGAAAGCACAGAATGAAACCAAAGGTGTCAGAGGGCTCTACAGATGACAACAAATCACCCCAATCTGATCCTTACAACCAACGCAGAATGGTAAAGTGCTCAAGTTCTATAAGAATTAGCCACCTTTGCAGCCGCCATGATCAATGATTGGAGTAGGAAGACATTTGTAGCAGGGAGACAGCTAGAGGCACAAAGATTAGGAGGATGTTATAGTAAATCCAGACAACACACCACCCCGCCCCCAACCAAATGGTGGCCTAAACTAGGACAGGGGCATTGTGGACATGAAAAGGGAGTGAATTGTGACTTTTATTGGGGGTAGGGGACAATAAGACTGGAACTTCAGAATGTGGAAAAAGGAGATAGGAGTCCAAAATGACTCCCAGTTTCCAGAATTGCATAGTTAGATGGGTGATGATTCTAAGGCAGGAACACTGGAGGAAGAACCTAAGTTTGTAGGGGAAAGTGGTGAGCCCATATTGGACATGCTGACTTGAGTTGTCCAAGGACCTGTGGACATCGAGGGTTAGCTTCCTTATAACTTTTTGATCTGTAATTCTGTCCGAGGTGCTGAAATCATTTATAAGCTTCTTTCTGACCTTGGAAAGGATTCCAGACCCATCTCTGTGATGCAGTCCAGCCTAAGAATAACTTCAGTACCTCACTTCAGATCCTGTAACAATTCCATTCACCACCAAACCTTCTACATCCCACTCCAAGATTCCCTATACTCACCAAGTTTCCTCCCACCACCTCACTCTCCCTTGAAAGTCCTGTGTACCCCAAATATGCCCTTTCCAGAGACCTAAGAGATGATAACCCCTTTGTGGAAGAGCAGCTCCCACATTAACAGTATGAGAAAGGGGATAAACACGGCTATTTTTCAGGCCTCTTGAACTTCACTTCCCTCTCAGTCTCTCTTCCTGTGTTCATCTGAAGGATGTTCTTCTTCTTATAACACAGTCTCTACAGTCCCCAGACTTATGGTATGCCTATATGTACATAGACATGCTCACATGCACACTGGTCTCAGGGACATAAACACCTCAGCATTGATCAGATTCTGGTCCCTTCCCTTCCTTGCTCTGCCTCTTTTGAGCAGCACCTGGCATGCACAAAGTACAGATCAGAAGATGTTTGAAAGGGGATTTGACCAGGATGAATCACAGCTTCCATGGGAATGTCAGTGATACTGTGCATGGGGCTTTAATTCCCCTCATTTAGTCAGCCCCACGTAGATTAGCACCTGGATGCCCAGTAATTGTTTGGTGTGTATGTGCTCATCTCTCCAAATTGATTTACCTTCAGATGGACAAAAGAGGAACTCATCTTGGTAATGCAATAATACTAAGTGCAGTGGTGTAAAGAGATGACTAAAACGTGGTCCATTTCCCAAGGACGTCTACTTGGTGGAGGAGACAAATAGAAAAACAGCTTATGTGCTACATACTATATTAGGGAAACACACATGGTGTTTTGGGGATATTAGAGGTACCCTCTCTTATGGGGGTGGAGGTGTATTAGGAAAGGCTTCATGGAGGAGGAGATATTTGAAATGAATTGCAAATAGTAAGTACGGGTTCCTCCACTAATTGAAGACTGCAGAGGAGGGGAAGATGAGTATTTTTCAGGCCTAAAAGAGAACATGTATGTGCAAAGGCAGGGAAGCACTATTTGGATACTTCTTTACTGTTCACTAATGGATTGGAATTCGCTCAAGAGGGCTTCCTCTTCCTCTTTTCCCAGGTGTGCTCTTGTAGTAAAGCAACTATAAGCAGTTTTTACATAAAGCCATTTTCTAACCAGCAGCTGTGAGTGAGAGGTTGAGGGTAGCAATGAGGAGAGACACAGCGAGGGTTTCAGGGAAACCACAGGACTCCAGCTGGTCTGCTTGGGTGATGCATTTTAAGGCAAACTCTAGCTCTTAGATTCAGAGGTCATTGCCTACCATTTGTCAAATAAGTCAACTCTGAAATATTAACTGGTGGCCAGGGAAGCACTACATGTCCAATATGGGACCAAAATCTTCTTAGTTTCTCCATTGGTTTGCTTAGTGCCCAACCGCAAGTAACTCAGTCATCCCATTTTTAATAAAGATTTGCCAGATCTGCTCCTTTACTTCAAAAGTGGGAAGGATTTGTGGATTTTTTTTTATGAGTTCCATAATCCTTGGACATATATTCTAGGTAAAGAGTGCCCTGTTTAAATTACTGAGATTACAGTGATAGTTGCTGAACAGAACTGGGCTCCAAATAATCCAGAAAGGAAACTTCAGTTCTGTGGTATAAGGGAGTAAGTAAGGAGGACTCTAATGGACAAGATGTCCCAACTTCAGTAGTTTTATTACCAGAAGGAATAAAGGATAGGGGAAACATGCAGCAGTATGATCAGAGTTTACTGGGAAGTCAGTGTGTAGATCTTCAGAAATACTTCAGATGGTCTAGGACAGAACTGATAACTTGTTATGGTCAAGTTCCGATGGGGTCAAGGGTACTACCCAACCCAGGCTCCAGGGGCTCTGGGCCTGTGAATTAGCTCCTTTCTTGGGCAACTCTAAGCCTCACAGTTCCCTCAGTGGTAGATTTTGATGGAAAATATTTATTGATTTGGAGGAATGGCATTATTCTTCCAGGAAATTAGGCTGTAACTCTCCCTTCAATCTCCCCATTGTAGTGTATTCAAAGTTTGCCTCAAGGGATCCTTGAAACTCATTACATTACAAAGCTCTTGTCTCCTTTGCAACACAAACTCTCAGGTTTATATATGCTGGATCTAATGAATTGCAGAACCTAATTTTCAGACAATAAAGTGCACTTGTTCATTGAACAACCATTTACCAGGTTTGCATAATAGTGTCCTCAGGTCTCAGCTTTACATGTGGAATAAGGAATTTAAGACAGCTTTGTCCAGCTCCATGGCAAATGCTGGTAAAGACTAATCCTTTTGGGTGACAAGGTTGTCTTCTGACATTCTTGGCTGTCATGACCTATTTGCTGGTCTTAAGCAGCCTATAATCTCTCATCTCTCCTGGCCTTTTCCCAGGCTATGTCAAAAATATTCTTCTCCTTCATTCTCTTCCCATGTTTACCTTGACTATGCCTTAGATATGTGTCTTTAGTTTTCTTCTGGAAGTTCATGAGAATAAGGGCAGGGGAATGGGAGTGGGTGGAGGAAGTGTTGGGCTCCAGATTTGCCAGCAAGCTGAGCTTCCAGCCTGCCTTTATTTCTTGCTCCTTTGGGGCAATACCCAGTCTTTCCTAGGCCTCACCTCTGGGAGACGCCGGGCTAGCCATGGGAGTGTGTTCCATTTCCGTGCCCCTTGCCCGGATACCTCATTCCCTGATGGGATCACAGAAGATGGAGTTTTTCCTGGAGACCGTGAAAGTCATCGGGGCTCCCTGCTGCTGGGTGGGGGTGTTGGCCAGCAAGGCCCCCTCCTTAGGAGTCCACTGCCTCAACCCTCTAACCCTGGGCCAGGACATGGAGAAGACGGACACTCCACACTGTCCACTGGTGAGCTTGCCCCAGGGGGCATCGAAGTCTCGGTAAGTTTGTCAATGCTCCAGACTCTTGGGCTGCCCTCCAGGTAGAGGCCAAGAAACCCTGAGTGTCACCCATGGAAGGGTCCCAACATTTCCCAGCTACCCTCATTTTACAGGCAGGGCAGGTGAGAGCCAGAGGGGTTGGGTTTACCTGAGGTCAAACAGGTTCTCTGGTTTACTCAGCTGTACATAAATACAAATTACTTCCCAATTGATCCCCCCCTTTTTTTTTCAGTGTTCCTCTGCCCCCACTCACTATCACTGCTTTAGAGACATGAATATGAGAAAAATGGAAAGTTCTCTTTCTGCCTGTATCACTATGCTGGGCTTAGCACATGGGATCCAGTGAAATTCTGGGAGGTTCCCCGCACAGATATTAGCAAAAGCAAAGTATCCCTTGCTTTATTCAGAGAAACAATAACTTGCCAAAATGTACAAATTAGGCAACAGCGACTAACTGGCAAGCACTCTTAATAGAATAATGGCAGAGTACAATAGCAAACCAGGGACTCCTTATTAAATTGAGAGCTGTGATTTAATTTGAACTCTCCCTTTAGTTTCAGTAATGATGCTTCTAGTGTTTTTCATTTGCCCTCTCTGTCTAGCCAGGGACACAGAGAAGTCTGCAAATAGACTTGTAAACTGACCATGTATGGCTCTGCAACTTGGATAAGTCCTACTGGGTTACCTTAGCTCCATCTCTGACTGGATGCCATGTGATCCCAGCTAGAAACAGATGAACCATTCCAATGGGCAAATGGGGAGAGTTTATTGAAGCATTTACAGAGGTGTGTGCCGGGCTCAGAACTAAGGAGGGACAGGGAAACTCCTAGAGATGAGCAATAAGGGGGAGCTGTTACATGCTCAGGCTGAAGAGGTGAGATGAAGGACCAGCAAGAGCTGGGTGGCCCAGCAGAACTTGTGAACCAGGTGGAAGATCACAGCCACTACCCAGTCACAGCTCAGCAAGGAAGAAGCCAGGTGACAGCCTACTCCTCTCTCCTTCCAGACTCTGATCTTCTGTGTGTGCCTCCCATTGGACAAGCCTGACCAGAACGGGAGGGCCAGGGTGATGCTGCTTGTACAGAAAGCACCTCATTAAAGAATTTCTCCCTAGATTACTAACTCTCTGAGATATTCTAGCTTTTGATTCATTTTAATTAAATTGCTTGGCTAGTGCAAGATTAACTCTTTAGGCTCTTCTGTGTCACATGGATGTGGGTTTCAATGACAGGTGTGTCACTTACCAGCTGAGACACCTTAACAAGTCCCTTAAATTCTTCAATCCCCCATGTATCCCATTTAAAAAGTTTCTAAGTAGCTGAAGGGTTAAATAGAATCATAAAGTGCCTGCATTGGTACACAGGTGTCTGACAAATAACAATAGTTTTAGCATCTCTTGTTGAGCTCTCATCATTGAAAACTTTCTGAACGTTCTTTATATGTATTAAGGCACTTTCCACTGTATACCTATGAGCTTCATCTATGGGAGGTGCTCAATAAATGCTTGTCAGATTTGGATTCAGAATGGGTGTGCAGCACTGAATCAGCTGCTGTGGGCACAGGATTCCCCATATCCAGGGTAGTGTGCGACTAAACCCAGGGGCACAGAACCCAGATGGAACTTCCAGTGAAGACCCGAAGAGGAAAGGCTCAAAGGATTGTGTCAGACAAGGAACACTGGAGAATCAAGACACACAAATGTTCCCTTAGAAAGAAAAGGACTGTGTGGAGTTTGGAACTGGGTTGTATGCTGGGAGAGTAATGAGCCTATTAGAAAGGAGGTCAAGAAAGCCTGTCCTGGAGAGGAATTCTTTGTGAACCCCATATGCACAGCAGAGACTAAGTCTTGGAATGACTGCCCGGTCCACCACTCCGGCAGCTCTCACTTACCTTGGGTAGATACCTCAGAGACACTTGAGACAACCCTATCTCCCACTCTGGTGCCCAAGGACCTGTCCTCAGGCAGGAGTTTGCAGAGCCTCAGGTGAGCCCATGTTATAGTGTTAGTTAAAAAACCAGACTCTGCTTGCACCTAGCTTCAGGTGAGCCCATATTATAGTGTTAGCTACAAACCTAGACTCTGATCTTCATGCCTAAGCTCTTATCCCAAGTTCAAGAAGCAGCCCCATTTCCCAAAGTATAACTGTAGAGGATCATAGCTTCACCAGGCAACTTGTGACCACAAAAGACTGGCCAGTAAGAGGCTGAGTGACCTGTCTTTGCCACTGATGACTTCAGGTTGGGGGAGTATTCTGACTGTTTGTGTCCCAGCAGGCATTTGATGCAGGACAGAAGAAGACTTTCTTATCAGCAGAATACTTGGATGAACCTTTCAGAGCCAAAAGGGCAATGAGTGTTGTCAGCATCATGACCTCTGTCCTCGAGGGTAAGTATCACTCATTGGAACATCCATCCATGGTGCTACAGTGAGTCTGCATTTGAGCAGCAGAGGAGATGTTCCAAACCTGTGTCAAAGATGTCATGCATTCTGGGATCCTAAATACTATTCCTTTTTATGCCCTTCATCCCATCATCCTTTATCAATGTGTGTTTTTTTTTTAATATGGACAATTTTTTCAAAAACAATAGAATCCAATGAGTTTTTAATGCCCTAGTTTCAACTCTTGTTCAAATTTACATCTGCTTCATTTGCATTCACAAAACTAAATTTGAGAAAGTGATCTGGCAGGCACCAGAGAATTTCAAGCTACCTCAGGTATGCAAGAAAATTTACAGTCCTTAATTTTTAAATACAGCAAAATTATCCTGTCATTTTTCATGGTTGTAACTTTTATGGTTATAACTTAATTTTTATCTCAAACCCCCATTATGCTAAGCATTGGAAGATGACTTAAGTAAATTAATCAGTCAATTTAACTAAATTCTTGTTAATTCAGGGCTCCATCAATCAGATGGGAATCCACTTAGCCTCCTCAGGGTTATATTCCAATTGCTTACACCAAAACAGAAGCTGGAGGAAAAGTGGCACTTGTTCACGACCACCTGACACTCAAGTTCCCAAAAAGCATGACTGCATCCTCCTGACCCTGACTATAAGGCCTGTCTTCTTATCCACCCTTTATTTTGCCTCAGGGTATGGAAAATATGGCCTTTGTCCTGTCCAGTTACTTGCCTCCCCTAGACAAATTTAACATGTACTGGGCTGAAGGAGGGAGAGGAAGCTTGGATGCTGGTGTGTTTCTGAGAAAGGGCTCTCTGTGTGCTCCCCTTCCAGTCCTGGACTGAATCCTAACTGTGAGGAAGGGCATGATGAAACAAAAAAAGAAACAAAACAAAAGTTTGAGGGATTTGAAAACAGGACCAATCTATACCTTACTTTCTAGGTGAAGCAAGGAGTGGCAAGTCTTAGGAAAAGACCCACATACCCAGCATGGCATAGAAACTGTACAGTAGAACAGGCAGATAACCCACTTGGGTAGAGAGGGCCTGAGGCAGCCCCAGAGAATGCTCTGTGGCCTGCATGGCAGGAGAGTAGCTGGAGGGCTGGAGAAAGAGGTGAGCGAGAGGCAAAGAAGGAACGGCCATCTTGGTGACTCTCCCACCAGAGACCACATGGGAACTACAATGACTTATAAAATACACCTGGCAATGACCAAGGACCAGCTCAGCAGTTCCACTTCTGGTGAACCCTGGGCCCTCCAGAACTCAGACACAACTTCAGATAGTGAAGTAGTAGCAGATATTGAATTAACTAAAACAAGATTCCCAGGTTGGGGACTTGCAGTATATACTGAATTCAATTATGGAGGGGGAACCTTTAAGTTACATTTCTTGCATACATGAGTTTGTGTTTTGGGAAATGTGTACATATTTCAGTAAAAACCATGTGTACATATTGTACATATTCTTTCTTATTCTTTTCCCTCATAGATCATTATTTTAAAATCACTTTTCTTTTTTTTTAATCTTTATTTATTTTTTAAATTTGTTTTCAGTGTTCCAGAATTCCTTGTTTATGCACCACACCTAGTGCTCCATGCAATATGTGCCCTCCTTAATACCTACTACCAGGTTCACCCAACCTCCCATCTCCTGCCCCTCCAAAATCACTTTTCATTGTAATAGTGTCTGTATGCCTAGCATTTTTCATGGCTGTGTAGAATGTTAACATGCTGCTATGCCTGTGATTTTTTGTTGGCCTGGTGAGTGGCTTCGATTCTTTTTTCTTTTTGCTATTAGCCATCAAACAGTTAATGTTAAATACAAACAGCTTGCTTTTTCATTTATTTCCCAGAACTTTCAAGTTTCCTCTTCCTCTTTTTTTTTTTTCATTTATTTACTCTTCAACGAGCATTTGTTCAGCACCTGCTTTATGTCTGGCATTATTCTGGTGCTGGGAAATCAGTGGTGAACGAGATAGAAGCCAGTGCACATGGAATTTACATTCTGGGAGCCAGAGCATACAGAAAATTAAAAAAAAATAGATTTTCAGGTAATGATAAGAAGTAGGGGAAAAAATAAAGTAGGGAAGGAGATGGGAAAGACAGGACTACAGAGGGGCTATTTCAGATAAGGTGGACGCAAAAAGCTATTCTCCCTAAGGAGACCAGAAATAATGAAGTAAGGGATTCAGACTTAAGAGAAAGTAGGGGAGAGAGTTCCAGACAGATGAATGGCACATGTAATGTATTTTGCAGGAAAGAGACAAGAATTAACAAAAAGAGTGTTCCAAACACATCCCAACCCAGGTTAGAACAAAAGAGGTCTCAGAATTGATGAGAAGCAACAGAGCATGATAGTTCAGAACACAGACCCTGGAGCTAGACTGCCTGGGTTTGCTTCCTGGCTCTGCCATGCAGGGTAGGCTGTGCAACTTTGGATCTCCATTAACTGTTCTATGCTTCAATTGCCTCACCTGTAAAATAGTGAAAATGTACTTATCTTGTAAAGTTTTTTGAGGATTAAGTGAGTTAGCATAAGTAAAAGGTCTAGATCCACAACTGGCACTTAGTAAATGTTCAGCAGATGTTGGTTATTCTTATTTACTCCATAGTAAATGAGGGCAGAGATGTACCTGTTTCATTCATGGTTATATTCCAGAACCTGAAAGAGCAGTGCTTGGCATGTGGTAGACATTCAACAAACAGTTGTTGAATGAATGGTGAATGAGAGTGACACACAAAGGTGACATTTGGGGGTGATGCTTATTATAATGACCTGAACTGATAGGAAGAGAATAAGGAATGATCAGATATCCTGAAGTAGGACAGACTTCCTCTCGAGGAAGAATAGACTAGGAAAAGCAGGAGACACACTGATATTTTTAAGACAATCTGGGTAAAGACAACTTCAGATTAAGGCAAAGAGGTCAAAGTTGTTTGAGCATAGGGCAGATGACTTCTGATCTTCTCTGGTCGGACATTATATCCACAACACTCACAATATATGAAGGGTACTTGGCATTGTCCAAGTTGTGTTGGAATTTACAGAGGCCACCTCTTTGGGAGTGATTGTGCCTGAGAAAGTTTGGCCCAACCCAATAAGAACTTGGCAATTCACTGAGCTCAGGGCACACGAACCATCTATGCTTAGCACACAAGCTAAGATTGGACAGTTGTCCAGACTAGACCAAAAGCAGGGGCATAGCAGTCAACACAACCCAGTCTCTACCCTCATGCTGAGTAGGAGACAGGGACTTGGAATAAGTTATTACCAGTGTGCTGAGTGTCTTGAAGGAGAAGTACAGGATGCTAAAGGAAATATGGTAAGTTTAGCCTGGAGTTAGGGAAGTATTCCAAGCAGAAAGGACAGCAAAATCTCTGAAGCAGAAGAGAGCTTTAGTATTTAAATATTTAAATATTTAGTATTTAAAGAAATGAAAAAGCCTGATGTGGTTGGTGGGAGCACAGAGAGCAAGGAGGAGAGGGGCTCAAAATAAGGCTGGAGTGATGGACTGGGGCCAAACCCACAGAATTTCCTATACCAAATTAAGGATTTGGGGCTTCATCTTAAGAGCAGTAAGGTGCCATTAAAGGATTGGAGGCAAGGGAGCTACATTGCATTTTGTAAATGTTACTCTGAATTCATGTAGGGAATGGAATTAAAAGGGGAAGAGTGTTGGCAAGGAAACCAGTTGGGAGGAAACCAGCTGAGGAAACCAGCTGAGGAAACCACTCTTACTGTTACCAGCTGTGGTGGTAACAGTAAGAGTGGTAGGAATTGGGAGGATTAAGAGCTATCCCAGGGACCTAAGATTTAGGACTTGGTGGTTCACATGGTTCTGGCATAAGCAACTGAAGGGATACTGGTGCAACAGCTTGTAAAAGGAATACTTTAGTGGGATTCACTGGGGAAAGATGAGAGGGAAGATCATGAGTTGAGTCTGGGACATAGCAGGTTTCAGGTATCCTTGGGGCATTCAGGTAAGAATTTCCAGGAGGAAGTCAGATTTGCAATAAATGGGTCTAGAACTTAGAAGATGAGGACGACCTAGAAATTCATATTTGAAAGCTGTTTGAATGTAGATGATAATTTTGGAAAGGTGCAGGTGGATAAGATGACAGGGGAATTGAGTAAGAAGAGAAGACCTGGGACAGAGTTCTAAGGAAACTATAATGTTTAGTGATTGAGCAGAAGAGACAAAGTCAGCAGATGAAGCTGAGAAGGAATGTCCAGAAATAGGAGAAGACCCAGAAGAATACAACACAGACCTGGGGTCTGAATTCCTTCAGGAAGAATAGAAAAGACAAAAGCAGCAAAAGATGCTGTAGAAAAATCAAGAAAGATTAAGTCTGAGAAGAGTCCAGGGGCTTTAGTTATAGGGATGTCTTCGGTGATCTAAGAAGTGAGGATTTGCAGAGTACAGGAGGAGGTTGAAGAAGGGAGGTGTGGTGGGAGGAGAAGGATATATTGTATATAGACAACGTTTTCAGAAGTTTGCCTGCAAAAGGGAGGAGATAGTAAAACATCACCAGGGTGTAAGTAGCATTGTTTATTTATTTTCTTGTATGGAGTTTTTAAAAAGTATATTTACATGCTAATGGGGAGGATCTGTGAGAATGGGAAAGACTGAAGATAAAGGAAAGAGAGAATATTCAATAGATTCCTGAAGCGACAGGAAAGGATGCACAAGTGAAGAATGTTAATAGGAGAAATGGCATTGCTAATTGTAGTCTAAGGAAGGGAAGGACAACGTTCTTTCTGGCTTAAATTTCTGTAGGAGTCTTTCAGGAAAAGAGCTGTGATCACGTTCCAAGCTAGCAAGTGCATGATTCGCTTAGACTCCGGGTCTCCCCAGACATTCAAGATCAGCAACAGTTAAGGCTGTTTACAAGGCAGAGTTTTTTCCTGTCTTGCCTCACAGACATGCACTTCCTGACACAATGGCGCATCTGCAAGATTTTTAATGCAACACGGCTTCCTGTGCTTTTTAGTGCCGGAATAGGTCCAGGGAAGTGCTTGCTTTTGTTTCAGCTAGAGATCGTTGATTTTGCCTCCAGAGTGTGCAAACTGCTTTAGAAAACATATTTTGCCAGTTTATATTGCTGTCATTCCAAGTGTCCTTTCAGAGCATTCTCCTGTACTCTGATAGACCTGTGCTGTATTTGCTAGCCTTTGCACATAACTTATGATTTGATTTTTACAAATGTTTCCTAGTTTCATTAAAAATAGAGTTTGCATTTCTGTCTCTCAGGTTTGATGCCTTTAGTGGTTTCTGGAAGTAGAGGGGCAGCACATCCTTTTTTTTATATTATCATTATTTTGGAAGATTTTTTTCAGTTTTTGAGGTATAATTGACAGAACTGTAAAATATTGAAAGTGTACATTGTGATGATTTGATACATGTATACATTGTGAAAGGCTTTCCCTATCTAGGTTATGAATACATCCCTCACACCTCACACGCTCATCTCTTTTTTTTAAATATTCCACATAGAAGTGATACTGTGTAGCATCAGTATTTACCTTGCTCTGACTTACTTCACTTGGCATAATGTCCTCAAGTTTAAGGGTAAACACCAATATTTCCTTCTTTCTTGTGGCTGAATAATATTCCCGTGTTTGGAGGAGGGTGTATGGGCAGTTGGATGTGTCTCACATCGTCTATATCCATCCATCTATTGATGGACACTTAGATTGTTCCATATCTTGGCTATTGTGAATAGTGCATCAATAAACATGGGGAGAACAGATGTCTCTTTGAGATACTGATTTCATGTCCTTTGGAACTAACATAGTAGTTTTATTTTTAAATAAAAATATTTTAATGAATATATTCTGAAAATATTGAGGAATCTCCATACTGTTTTCCACAGTGGCTGCACTAATTTACATCCCCACCAGCAGTACACTAGGGTTCCCTTTTCTCCACATCCTTGCCAACACTTATTGTCTCTTATCTTTTCGATGATAGCTATTCTATCAGGTGTGAGGTGGTATCTCATTGCGTTTTTAATGGCATTTCCCTGCTGATTTGTGATATAAGCACCTTTTCATGTACCTGTTGGCCATTTGTACATCTTCTTTGGAAAAAAAAAAGTCTACTTAGTTCCTCTGCCCACTTAAAATCAAATTATTTGGGGGTTTTTTTGCTACTGATATGTAGGAGTTTTTATATATTTTGAATATTAATTCCTTATCAGATGAATGGCTTGCAATTTTCTCTCATTCCATAAGTTGCTTTTTCCTTTTGTTGATGGTTTCCTTCGCAGAAGCTTTTTAGTTGATGTCATCTTGTGTCTTTACTTTTGCTTTAGTGGACTTTGCTTTTGGTATCAAATCCACAAAATCATTGCCAAGAATTTGCATTTCTATTTCTCAGTCTCCTGGATGCTTTCATTTGATTTCTGGAAGTGGAAAGAGCAACACGTTCTTTGCTCCATTATTTTAAATAAAATTTGTTTATCAAATTTTTATTTAGAACATTTTTGTTTGAATGGGTAATTGTTATACAGGATTTAAAACATGCCAAAGGGCATATTTAAAAAAAGAGAAATATTTCTGTCTACCCATCTCTCCTTTCCAGAAAAAATGTCCAAACCAGTTGTTCTGTGTTTCCTCCCAAAAATATTTTGTTATGCTCAATTAAAAATATATAGTCCTTCTTCTCCCTTGAAAATGGTAGCATAGTACATACGTTATTCTGTGTCATATTTTTTTAATGAATATATTCTGAAAATCATTCCATGTAAGTACTCTTACATTTTCCAATAACTGTTAGTATTACATTATATAGAAGTGCCATAATTTAATTAGCCATTCCCTTCTTGATGGGAAGTAAATTCTGCGGTCACTACATCACTTTCTACATGCACTATAGGTTAAATGCCTCAAAGTGAAATTGCTTTGTCATGGGGGTAAGCATTTTTAGTTTTGAACAACAAAGGATGCTCTGTATAAATATATCAACTTGCACCCACCCAAGCAATGGATGATACTGGCTTTCAACCCACACCCTCCAAAACATAATTATCAAACTGTCTTATCTTTGCAAATCTGATCCGTGAAATAATATTTTAGTATAGCTTTATTTTGCATTTCTTTCATTTTGAGGATTATTGGACATCTTTTCAAATATTTATAAACCACTTGAATTTTCCTTTTAGAAACTGTCTAATCATTTTTCTATTGGTTTGGTCTTTTTCTCATTGATTTTTAAGAGTTCGTACATATTAATGAAATGAGCATTTTGTCTATGATATGAAGCACAATTATTTTTCTCAGTTTTTTTTTTACTTTATTTGACAAAATGTTTGGAAGATTTTAAAGGCTTACAAAGATTATAAGTCATTACAACAACGTGGTAGTGAAAATAGTTTGATCTATGGAACAGAAATGGACACTTGCATATGAAAGTATATGGGCATAGATAGAAATAATTTATGACCAAAATGAAATTTCAAATCCTTTGGAAAATTAGATATTATGCAATAAACAGTGTTTTTATAAATAGCCAGAGGTTGGAAAAAATAAACTGGATTAATATCTTAATCCTTACTCAAAATAAACTCCAAATGCACTAAAATTTTAAGGGAAAGGTAAAGCTACAAAAGAACTAGGAGAAAATGTGAATAAGTGTTTTTTAAATCTTGTGATGAGAATGGCTTATAATGCAAGGCATGAAAACAAGTAAACATAAAGACCAACACGGATAAATTTGACTACACATAATTTTTTAATTTATGTATAGGAAAATGAAACTTAGTAAAATTTGGGAGCATATATTATTTCTATAAGTTCCTTTCTTTTGAAAAATATATATAGCAAAAAAATTCAAATACTACAGATGCATATACAAAGAAAAACTATGTCCTTCTCATGCTAAAGAGACTTGCTGCTCCCCAGTGTCCCAGTGCACTCTCTCAGTTTCTCATGTATCCTTCAGGCTACATTCCATGCATTCACACACACACACACACACACACACACACTCACACAGGTCACATATATATGAAGTTTTGTTTTTTTTTTTTTTACATCTCCATAGGTAAATCTAACTCACTGTTTTTCAAAATGGATTTTATCAGTTGTTTCTAATAGTAGTAGTAGTAGTAGTAGTAGTAGTAATATAATCAATGGACAGCATCTTTCCTTGCCACGTGGGCTGGCATTTCTGCAGAGTGTGTATCTTACAGGAGAATTTATAGATAGACCTCTAGAGTTGCCCTCTGTTGAAGTGGCCCAGTTGCACATCCACATAGAGATTTAATGGAAGCAGCTAGAGATGAGCCTGTTGCTTAAGGAAAAGATCAGAAACTCAACATATAATCTGGGGGAAGATAACATAGTGATGGTTTTTTAAGACCATGGGGCTCACGGAGATTACCTAGAGAGGGGAAAAAAGAAATATCAAGGAGAGAATGCTTGAGATCTCCAACGTTCAGAGGCAGGAAATGGAGAGACAGGAACTAAAGTTGAGAAGAAATCACTGACAAGAGAGAAAAACCAAGAGGTTATGATGTCCTGGAAGGGATTTCGAGGAGAACATCACAAATTCTGTCAAATGCTGTGAGAGGCAGAGTAAGGGGATAACTAGAAATTGATTATTTGAATGTGGAAGAGGTAAAAGCCTGATTCCAGGGGTCAGGGAGGAAACAAGTGAGATATTAGAGAAAGTTAAATGCAGAAAACTCTTACAAGGAATTTTGTTGCTAAGGGGACAGTAGATGAAGAATTACAAGGGCCCCAGGGATATCTTCTGAAAAGTGGAGATACACTTAAAGCATGTTCACATGCTGATGGGAATAGTCTGGAGGGCAGAGAAAGGGGATGACACAGGCCTTGAGCAGGTAGACAAATAGGAGTAGAGTGAGCTCGTGTGCTGGATAGGGTACAGAACATGGTGATAAACTTGTAGATTCCTTGGAAACTCAGTGAAAAGGGAAGAAGGGGAAGTTCTTTTGTGAGTGATTTTATATTCTGAGGGAAATCAAAAGATGCTGGTCAGCAACGAATAAGTAGCTAGGGGAAGGTTGGAGGAGAGAGGGGAAGTGAGAAATGTTAGCCTGGAAGACTGAGGGAGTAGACTGAAATGGAAAAACATGGCAGGATTTCTGGACTGTGACAAACTGGGACTCATGACTCTCTAGTGGGACCAGTCAGCATACTTGTATAGTTTTTCTAACCAGGTTTACCTGGTTGGTATAGATGCAGAAGAATCTGCATGTTCAGGGAAAGAGAGGAGTGGAGAAGGGGAAGAGAACTAAGGGTGTCTGCAAGGGGGTTTATAGAGGGCTGGACATGAAATCTAAGCCAGGTAAATGGAGAACTAAGAACATGACTTGGGGGTTGGGCAATTAAAAAGTGTAGGGTCCATGCTCTGGGGGACTGAATGGGGACAGAGATTGGACTGCATTTCCTGGACTGAAGGAGTTCAGAAAATAGGAGAAGGTCATCAGCAGGATGCTGGGGCAGAAACTGCCAGTGGTATTAGTATTGACAAGTCTAGGGGATGACCAGGGGATGGGAGTATGAGAGGATACATGGCTGACAGCTGTCACTGACCACACCTGTGATACAGAATTGGAGGAATCCGAACGGAGGTGCCCACCCTGCTTGACCACTTTGGCTCAGAAGTATTTGATCTGGGAGTGCTGCCCCATGTGGGTGAAGCTCAAGACACTTCTCTTTGGGATTGTGACAGACCCCTTTGCAGAGCTCACCATCACCTTGTGCATTGTGGTGAACACAGTCTTCATGGCCATGGAGCACCACGGAATGAGTACCGCCTTCGAAGCCATGCTCCAGATAGGCAACATTGTGAGTGTGCTGGCAGCCTTTGCCCAGCTGTCATGGTGGGGGACTTTGGGTGGGATGGCAGCATGTCTTCGTTCAATGGAGTGTTGATGGAGAGAGGGGAGGTGTTGGAGATGTGGTGGCACTGAGAGAGGAAGTCAAGCCTGGAGAGCCAGGCTGAGCTGGTGCAAATTTCTTTCAGATAAACCAGCACAGGGAAACAAACCTGGAGAGTCCTGACCAAAAGGCAGCTAGCTCCCTGTTTATAGAACTTAGGTCAGGCGCTTGAATTCTCTGGATCACAGCTGCCATCTCCATTGAAGTTAGGATAAATGTCACTTTCACATCTAAAGACAGCCTATGGACTTGCAAAATTTCCTCCTACTTCTGTTGCTTTTATGACTGCAAAACACAGTGGTGGTGGATTTTCAGTGGCATCATTTAAGGGCAGACAGAGTGGGGGAGGAGCAGGGAAGGCAATGGGAGGGAGGGAACATAGAAATGTGGTTGCTGTTGTAACCAAAGCACTAGGGAGTCAGAACTTTCCTTTTGTATCTGGTTTGGACAGGATGTTACTTTGAGTTGTCCTCCATTATTTCTTTTTAGTATTATTTGCTTTTAACAAGATAAAATCCATACTGGACTTCACTACACGGTAAGCAGAAGGTAAGAAGCTCAGGATCCTGCCTCCATGTTCACTGCAATATCTACTCCACTAGAGGTAGCCTATTTGGTCTGCCGGGATCGTCCCGCTCCTCCAACTCCTCATGGGCTGCAGACTTAAATAGAAAGGAAGAGTCTCTGGGAAATGTGACTACTCTTCCTTAGAAACCTCCCCTTCTCCCAGAATCCAGTGATGTGAAAAGGATTCCAGCAGGTTCTGGGATGCTATGGAACCAGCAAGGCTTGCCATTATATTTTGACAGCACCTGGGTTGAGAAGCCACATTCTACTTAAAGTTGATATGAAGAGGGGAAGTGGAAAGAGAAGGAAAATCCTATTTCCGAGAAGTCAGCACAAACCACAGAAGGTCTTTCAGAAGAGACCTCAGAGCCCACACTCTCATTTTGCAGCTGGAGAAGTTGTAACAAGAAATGAAAAAGGTCTTCACCATTGGGACAGAGCATAGTGCCATGTTTTAAAAAGAAAGCAAGAAAGGCAGGCAGAGTTTGGTGCTTTGTCAGTGTTATCTCTACAACACAACAATGCTGTGAGGCTATCACCACCCTCACAGCCCCAAAGAAGGTACTGAGACTAAGAGAGATTGAGTATCCTGCCCAAGATGGCACAGCCCGTGAGGATGGAGCCCATTGACCCAGTCTCAGTAGGACACAGGACCTTAGCCCACCCCACCACGCCTCACTTGTCTGCAAAATGCACTCAGTGCATGCACTTTGAATTACAGAGTTGCAGTCTGTGGTATCAGGCAGATCACTTAAACTCCCAGACTCCTTCTGTGTAAAGACGATGCAAACACCTCTTTCCCAGGCCGGTGAGAGGCTTTGCTAAGAGCAAATGAGAGAATAGCACCTGATCTTTCTTCCCTACTTATCTCCCTTTCCTGCTGCTTTTCCCATGACCTGAGCCTGGGCTTGACCTTTCTCAGTGTCAGAATCCTGCCCTTTTTACGACAACTAAAGATACCCAGAGCTGAAAGACTTTTAGAACTTATTATTATTGCTCTAGTTTAACAGCTATTATTTGTTAATGAGGTAATATTGGCCAGGACCTTTGCTGAGAATTGTGTATGCATTTTCTCATTTTATGCCCATTATACAGATGAGGAAATTGACTCTGTCTGCTTTCACAAGCTGGGACATGGCTAAGTTGGATTTTTCTCTGGGTCTGTGTTGCCCCACAATCCCAGCTTTTAACTAACTGAACCAGATTGACTTCTCATTTAGATAATTATATAATAATTATTATCCTAATGATCCTCCTCCTCTACCATCATTCATATGAAAACACTAAAGCCTAGTTTCTAACGCATATCTCCTGAGCACTGGTCCAGAGTCTCTCTGTGCTGTCACACTGAGTGTTTCCATCCCCAGTCGTTCAAGAGCCCACAGAGTATTAGGAACCTAAATGAAAACAAAGTCAAGTAATTTGTTACTTTATTTTAAACTAGACATTTCCCTGTTGCCCTACTTGTCATTGCCCCCTAACTCCACAGACTCTGCTGAGATGGATTCTTCTTTCCAACCACAGGTCTTTACTGTGTTTTTTACTGCTGAAATGGTCTTCAAAATCATTGCCTTTGACCCCTACTACTACTTCCAGAAGAGGTGGAACATCTTTGACTGCATCATTGTCACTGTGAGCCTGATAGAGCTGGGTGCGGCCAAGAAGGGGAGCCTGTCAGTGCTGCGGACCTTCCGCTTGGTAATGTTCTCTCTTTGCGACTTGGGGAGACTCCCTCCACATTCAGGGAGCCACACCTCTGGTAACAGATGCTGTCATTCGGGGACCTCAGCAACCAGCAATCTCTTTCTCTCCTGTCCCTGTGTGGAGGACACAGGGCATGGTTCCAGGGAGCTGAAGACTTGGTCCTTTCTATTTACTCAAAAGTGGGGCATGACTTCACATCTCTGGGCCTGGGCCCCCTCAATTGTACCCTCTTGATCTCTTATCAAATAACAATAACAGTGATAATCATAGCAGCTACTGTTTCTTGAGCACTGATAATGTGTCAGGCACAGAGCTAACCCCTTGACATAACATGGCATGTTAGCACGGGCTAATTACCATCCTCAGTATTCTCTTAGAGCCAACTAGGGTCCAATGTCCATCTTTGGAGAGAGGGAGGACAGAGTGAAAGAGAGAATGTCCAGCAATCTCACAACGTCCACTTCTAGGGCAGAAGGTCTGCTTGGGGCCTTAGCATGGGAGCCAGCAAAGCAGCACTGAGCTCCCTGACTTTGTTTATCTGCAGTGGGATGGCAAACTCAAAGGCCTGCAGGAATCAAGCAGATGATGACATAAAGGTGGCCAAGCAAGAGATCTTGGCACTGAATAGTTGTCCCACATACACAGGTAGGCAGACCCAACACAGTGCTTGACTCCAGGGAGGGACATTTACATAGGAGTCAGGGAGATTTATGCCAAGGAAGTGTCCCTATCCATTATTGTTCTAGTCTGCAGCTTTTCATAAGAAACAAGAAATCCATACTCTAATGTGGGCTACTAATCCACTTTTTAAAAAGGCACTCTAAAAGTCAAATGAAGCATATCCTGGGACACATTTGTGTCATATACCACCAGTTAGTGACATCTGTCTGAAATGACATCTTTCATTGTCCTATGGAAAGAAGGGCATAGTGGACCTACAGAGCCCTGTACTCATAATGTGGAAACTTGAGAAGTTAGGAATTAAAACAATTTTTTTAGTGATTTAGAAGGACAGATTTTTTAGAAGGACAGATTTTTTAGAAAGATGGATTTTTAGAAGGACAGATTTCTCTAAGTACCTAGAAAATGATGTCAAGAGGCAGGCACCCATTAATGGTCCATGTAAGATCCCCCATGTACAAACATTGAGGGAGCAAGAGTCCATACTCCCTATGCCCTGGGAGGGCCTGAAGTTAGTTTTCTACTAAAATATGAACATTTTTGGCACACTTGGGGGAATGCAAGCTTGGTGTTTTCAAATCTACGTGCTTCTTTTGCTGACTCCATGAAGCCTATATTCTCAAACAACCAAAAATAGGCAGGTTTATTCCATAGCCTTGGCCTACAGAATTCTCCAGGAACCTGCCTCTCTGGTCCCATCTTCCTGATCCTGACATGCTGCTCACCTCACCATTCCCTAACCACGGCCACCACCCCCATGCTTTTCTGGGGGCCATTAGTCCTCCTCCTCCACCACCTTCCCATTCCTCATTAAATGACTGATACCATGGTCCATCAGTATTATGATACACTTGAAAGAAACTCAACCACCTTTTGGCTCTAGCCCTTCACATTTTTGTATTTGGCAAAACCCTATCAAATATTGAAGCTGAAACCAATATTCCCTCTGCTGTGCCTAACCCTGAGCTGTGGACATTACCGTAGAAAATTCACACAGCCCATATCATCAGTTTCATCATTTTTATTAATAGATTTTATTTCTTAGAAAAGTTTTAGATTGTTCATAAAAATTGAACAGACAGCACACAGAGTTCCCATATACCTCCCCTGGCCAACCACAGGCACACAGTTTATCCAGGTAAGTCTTCAGTGGTCTCCCATTGCTCTGAGGACAAAATCCAGAGTCCTTTCAATGGTCTCCGAAGTTGGCAAAATCAAGACTTGCTTACCTCTGCAAACAATCTCCTTTTGCCCACTTCGCTCCAGCCAGAGAGACCTCCTCTCCCTTTGTCACACTTAACAGAACTATTCCTGCCTCCGGTCCTTTGCACGTTCACTCCCTCGGCCCAGGATGCTTTCCCCTGTCTTTACTTAGATCATTTATTCTCCTTTCTCCTGGCTCAACCCACACATCACATCCTCAGAGAGGTTCTTCCTGACCACATTATCTTAGGTTGGATTCTCCCAGCAAATTAATCTGTTTTACACAGTTTGCAATCATCTGTGAGACAAAAACCAGGGTTTCCTTGTCTACTATTCTATCACAACGTCCATCACATAGTAGGAGCTCAATAAACACTTGTTGATTGAAAGAAAGGAGGCAAATAAGGACAGAAGGAAGAAATGAAAATGCTGTGTCTTCCTTTTTGCTTTTTGCTCCCTCTCAAAGTAGCATTGCCTCCCTTCCCATCACTGATATCCTGGCTCCATGCATCCACTGGTCTGTCCTTGTAGCAATACCACATGTCTTAAGTCCTGCAGTTGCCTTGAGCATGTCTGTGTCTATAAGGCAAGTCACCTACCTCGTCTTATTTCTTCAAGAATATCTCAGCCCCTGCACCTCTGTATTCATTTTAGAATCAACTTGCCAAATTACATCCCCACATACACACAAAACTGTTGTTCTTTTCTACTGGGACTGTAATAATTTATACATCAATTTGGGAAGAAATGCAACCTTTACATTATGTAGTCTTCTGACCTATGAAAACAGTACACTCTTCATTTTTTTCAATCTTTCAATAGTTGTATAATCTCTCCCTAGAGTTTTATAATTTTTTTCCATTAGGAATTTTCTCCATCTTTTGTTAGATTTATTCCTAGATATTCCCTAGTTAATTATGCTATTATAAATGAAATCTCTTTTTAAATGTCTTTTTCTGAGTGTTTTTTTTATTAATATTTTGCTATATAGTACTTTTGTATCCAGGAATTTCTTATTAATTCTGATTTATCTATACAGTCTTTCAAATTTTTTAACACAATCATATCATATGCAAATAATGAGTTTTGTTTCTTTTTTTCTAATGCTTATACCATTTGGTTCTTTTTTTTTCTTTTTTAAAAATTTTTTATTTCTTTTCAGCCTAACAGTATCATTGTTTTTGCACCACACCCAGTGCCCCCATGCAATCCATGCCCTCCTAATACCCGCCACCTGGTTCCCCCAACCTCCCACCCCCCGCTCCTTCAAAACCCTCAGATTGTTTTTCAGAGTCCATAGTCTCTCATGGTTCATCTCCCCTTCCAATTTCCCTCAATTCCCTTCTCCTCTCCATGTCCCCTTGTCTTCCATGTTATTTGTTATGCTCCACAAATGAGTGAAACCATATGATCATTGACTCTCTCTTCTTGACTTATTTCACTCAGCATAATCTCTTCCAGTACTGTCCATGTTGCTACAAAAGTTGGGTATTTACCCTTTCTGATGGAGGCATAATACTCCATCGTTTATATGGACCACATCTTCTTTATCTATTCATCCGTTGAAGGGCATCTTGGTTCTTTCCACAGTTTGGCGACCGTGGCCATTGCTGCTATAAACATTGGGGTACAGATGGTCCTTCTTTTCACTACATCTGTATCTTTGGGGTAAATACCCAGTAGTGCAATTGCAGGGTCATAAGGAAGCTTTATTTTTAATTTCTTGAGGAATCTCCACACTGTTCTCCAAAGTGGCTACACCAACTTGCATTCCCACCAACAGTGTAAGAGGGTTCCCCTTTCTCCACATCCTCTCCATTTGGTTCTTTTAACTACACTATTGTGATGATTAAGATGCCCCGTATACTGTTGAAAGGACGTGTTAATAGCAGACATCCTTGCTGTTTTCCTGATCTCAAAGAGATTGCTTTCAATATTTCACCAAGTGTAATTTTTTTTTTTAAAGATAAAGAAGAAACTTTTATGGGTTTAGGAAGTTCTCTTTTGTTAAGTATACTTATCATGAATGGATGTTTAATTTTATCAGACAACTGTCCTCCATGTATTAAGATAATCAAATGATTTTTATCCTTTAATGCATTGAAGTGGTGAATTATATTAATTGATTTTTCTGCTGTAAAATCAACATTGCCTTCCTTAGATGAACGCAACTTGATTATGATACATTTTTTTGTACAATGGAAATTTTAGTTTGCTTATAATTTGCTTAAAATTTTTGCATCCTTATTGATGAGTAATATTTGGTCTGTAATTTTCCTTCCTACATTGCACTTGCCAGATGTTAGCAACTAGCTATCAAG